>NC_088304.1:2274093-2605079 GCF_032854445.1 Liolophura sinensis
TCTTTTACTTTTACAAATGCATTTGATTGTTCTGACTCCCAAACAAAGATTGCTTGCTTCTCTGTAAGTCTTCGGAGTGGTTCACACACATCAGATAATCTAGGCAGGAATCTGGACAAATAGTTCACACAACCTAGTAGGCGCTGAACTGCTTTCTTGTCCTCTGGAGCTGGCACCTTCAAAATTGCTGATATTTTTGACGGATCAGACTTTAATCCCTCACTGGTCAACACTTGACCCATGTATGGTAGTTCTTCCTGTCTGAGTCTGAACTTCTTCTTATTAAACTTCAGATTCTGTTCACGAGCTCTGTAGACGTTTTACGAGATTCTTATCATGATCCTTATATGCGCTTTTAACACTATCTCCACATCCATAGCATAGTATGTCGTCTACAACAACATCAACGCCATCGAGACCATTCAGAGCTTCAATCTGTCTACGCTGAAACTCTTCTGGAGCACTACTTATACCTTGAGGCATTCTCAGGTACCTATATCTTCCAAAAGGTGTCCAAAGTGTTGTGAGATAAGAACTTTCTTCATCTAGTTTCACCTGAAAGAAGCCATCTTTAGCATCAAGAAAAGTGAAAACTTTCGCTTTAGAGAGCTTTGGCAATATCTCATCTACTATTGGCATTTGGTACTTTGGTCTCGTTATTGCTTTGTTCAAGTCTCTAGGATCTATGCACATTCTGAGTTTATCTGGCTTGTGGACTGCGACTAAACTGCTTATCCAATCAGTTGGAGTTGAAACCTTTGTGATTATACCCTGTCTTTCCATTTCATCTATTTTATTTTTCAAGGGCATTTTGAGATGTACTGGGATGCGCCGAGGTGCATGTTGTACTGGATGTACTGCTGGATCTGTTTCAATGAGATATTCACCTTGTAGGCAACCTATTCCAGTGAATACATCATAAAAATGATTGGAAAATTTCATCCTTTGTGATGGGTGTGTGTGTACTGGCTTTTTGATTCATATTGACTGCTTTATCAGTACACAAATTTATCCATCCATTCTGTACACATGTCATTCCATCTATGATAGGCCAAGGAGCATTAGCAATAATGTCAAATGTAATGTTACGCTTTGGTCCGCCATTGAGACTTATGCATAATTTGTATGATCCTAGTGGTGTTATCGTATTACCATCATACAACTTAATTTTGCCTTTTGGTTTGTCTAGTTTTACTTTGCGGTGATGCACAATTTTCAGCAATCTTGGTGTGACATAGCACTACATGTGGCACCTGAATCTAGCTGAACTTTCATTGTGCATGGGTAATCTGTGTGAAATGTCGTTGGAACCATGAAACCTGAGTGTTTGTTCATATGGGTCACATCTGTGACTGCACCGATACTCTGTATAGCAAACAACAGATCGTCAGAATCAGTGTCTGCCTCATCATAGTGAGCACTGGCTTGATGCAATTTCTTCCTTCAGTATGTCTTTAACTTACAAACAGAAGAAAAATGGTGCAATTTTCCACATTTCTCACAGGTCTTGCCATAAGCTGGGCAATTATTTTTGCCTTTGACATGATTTTGACCACAATAGCGGCAAACAATGTGTGCTGTGTGCTTGTTTGAACCTGATGAGTTTGTGTTCTTCGTGTGTGTCTTGTGATCTGGTTTTTTGTTCCAAGTTCTGTCCTTTCTGGGTTGCTTAGATGTTGCATGTACCATACTTTGTGGATCACTAACAGTTGTTGTTGCACTGCGTAGTTGTTCTTTGTGAACTTTTGACAATTCACATGCGCGTAAAGCCTCAATGCAACGATTTAAGTCTGGAACTGGCCGTTCTCGAAGTAATCTATCTCTAGTTGAACTATCATGAGTACCCATCACTAACCTGTCGCGAATCAAACTCTCATACAATGTCTCAAATTCACAGGTTTCTGCTAACTGTCTCAGTCTAACCACACATTGATCAACGGGCTCTTGATCAGTCTGATTTGCATAACCAAATTTCACTCGTTCGAATAGTAAATGTTTCTGTGGCATAAAATGATCTCCAAGTGCCTTTAGAATACGACCTGGCACTTGTTTATCTTCATTTGACAATGTCACTAAACTGTTCATCACTTTTATGCATTCCCTTCATCTTTCTCAGTGAGTTCGGCAACTTTGGCATAATAGTCCCACGATGCTCTAAAATTCTTCAACGCCAGTGCATTGTCTACACATCTTGAATGTCCGTCCAACAATGACATGAGCAATATTTAGGGATACTATGAAACATATTTTAAAAAATTTGGGGGCCCGGAGAAATTCTTATGTTGGTGCAAATCAATACAATGGCGTCGGAAAACAGTGCGGCCAAAAAAAAAATAATAATGATAAATCAAAGGTAAAGACGAACCAGTTTTAGGCGGCCCCTGGACCCTCACCTTTTGCGCTGGGGCCTTAGGGTATTGAATGGAAAACAGACTGGCGTACGTTGTCTCTCCGTGTATCACGTCACACGATGTAAAGATTGTCAGTTATATTTAATGTGCTGTGAGGGAACGATTCCCAGCATTCCTACTTACCGCTTACGTCCTTATTTTGCTTTTTATCTCTCGCCTATTAAACGTTTGCTTTTTATCTCTGGCCTATTAAGCGTTTGCTTTTTATCTCTCGCCTATTAAGCTTTTACTTTTTATCTCTCGCCTATTAAGCGTTTGCTTTTTATCTCTCGCCTATTAAGCTTTTACTTTTTACAACAATACCCGTGCTGATTTTTGTCTGTGGTGGGAGCGCTCGGACAGGAATGTCGATCGCGGTTTCGATTTTTTGTTAGCATTTGTAAAGGCCTGTAGGGGTTTGCCAGAGTAGGTCCACTGGAGTTGTATAGCATTGGGCCGTAAAAAAGGAGGACGGTTACTCAGAAGAGTTATGGTCTAAACCCGAATGCTCGTTGTTCTCTTTCAACATAAAAGATTACCTCATAGAGTAGAGAGCAGTGACGATAGTGTGATAGTTGTCAAATGGTAACACATAACCGGTGAAATGGGACCGTCTTTCGGTTTAGCTCAGTTAGGACTGTATACTAACGGTCGGTGTAGGCCTACACGCTCAGAAAGTAGCAACGCTCACGTCCTGGCACCCTGTGGATACACGGATGTACATTAGGTCTGCACCTGCTTAAACACAGGTTTTTCCGGCACATAAATTTGGTGAACTTATTTGTCATTCAAACCAGCCTAAATGCTTACAATATACAAAGCTGTACAGAAATCATTTCTATACATCGTGTGTAGGATAAACATTGCCATGATGTAAAACACATGTTCGTGTGTATTTCAGTTGAAATCGTGCGATCTATAGCCGATTTTACGCGTTATTTTAAGCCTTTCTGTTTTACAGCAATACTTGGCAGCAGGATAAAGCACCACATCTCTATACAGATCAGGATAAAATCAACTACTGAATCAGTTTCGGGACAAATGTATATTTGCAGTTACCTTCATCCTTTTTGGTCGATTCGCCTAATCCTGTGCATAATTGCGTGTAGCATCGTCTACTAAATTTGAAAATGTGCATTAATTTTATTCAGATAAAGACTTGACCATGATTCCAGAAACTAATAAACAACAACAAAAGCTCACAGACTTTTTGTGTCGTCCAGGCTGGACCCATCTCTGGCCTGGTCTTATGTCAGTGGCAACATCCATATCTGAGCTATGTCTACGTAAGATGTGAAAATATGTATTCGTAGTTGTTATGTCTGTTGATCTTTGTGAAAGACAGACCTATGAATTACTCTGTTTTAATATGTGTATTTATGAATTTGATTAGGCTTTTATGTGGTATTCAAGAATATTTCACTTAAACGTTGGCAGCCATCATTATGGTGGGAGCAAAGCAGGCCTAGCCAGGGGAAAATTCGTTTACCTGTTTGTGAAAGATTACAAAGAGAACAAATATTATCTGCAAAATGAATAAAATATTTAACATCCACTGAGATGACCAAGGAGCCTCTCATCATTTCTGACGCAGTTAATTCAAGTGCAGCTCATGCTGGTTTCCTTTCCAGCCATACTTGGGAAGATCTTGCAGCAACCAGCTGATGATCGTGGGTTTCCCCCGGGTGCTGCCCGGTTTCCTCCCACCATAATGCTGGCTGTCGTCGTGTAAGTGAAATATTCCTGAGCACGGAGTAAAACACCAATCAAATTAATATATAAATATTACTCCGCGTGGTGTTTAAACTTAAATCGGAAAATTGTGGCGTGGGCCCATATTTAAATAAGCATACATTTTCATGCCATGCGTTGCACAAAACATCACCTCAAATATAACAGTGTATGTCGGCATATTATTGCCTACAGATATATACTGATTAGCTAAGTTAGGTCTCTTCAGTCGTTCGGCTACTTATTCGTTTGTGTTTCCTGTGTTTTGCAGAAGCTGTTTGCTGTTGGCGTCTTTAGGTACCCTGGTGTCGCTCCTGTTTTTCTCCTCACAAACTTACACCGTTAGCATTTCCTATCCGCCCTACGCTCTTTCACAATGGAGAGCAAACTGGTCCCGACGAGATCCTGTGTGCACCGAGAGGAGAAGAGTGGCCTTTGTAAAGGTTCACAAGGCCGCGAGCACAACAGTTACCACCATTCTACAAAGGTTCGGATTTTCAAGAAACCTCACGTTTGCTCTTCCGCCCAAGAATGACATATGGCACTTAGGATTTTTTGAAACTCTAAAGCCAGAAAAACTGCCCCCGATTCCTAAAGGAAAGGTCTATGAAATTCTGTGTCAGCATGTTGTGTACAACCAAGATGCGTTTAAGAAGTACCTTCCTCCAGATGTCGCTGTTATAGCGGCGGTCAGAGAGCCACTCGACCGATTCGTGTCGTCTTTCTTGTATTTTCACGAGTATCCAACATTTGTGAAGCAAAAATCAAGAGTGAATGGAAATGACATCATGTTGATGAGAGAGTTTCTGAAAAACCCGGAGTTTTACGAGCCACAGAGATTTAAGCTGGGATCTCTAGCTGTCAACCGGATGTCCTTTGACTTCGGCATTCCTAAATCACAATACAGGAACGCGAGTTTTGTGGACAAGTACATTAAAATGGTGGACGAACATATGGAATTTGTTTTGGTTGCTGATCATTTTGACGCGTCTCTTGTGATTTTAAAACGAAAACTCTGTTGGTCAACTAAAGACATTTTGTACAGAAGACAACATAAGGGTGGAAAGAGAAAACCTTCTATTCCTGAAGATATCAGACAACGCTTGAAATATCTTTCTCCATCAGACTTTCAGCTTTACGATTACTTTAGCCGGAAGTTTCAGCGAATAGCGCAAGCTGAAGTTAACTTATCAGAAGAGGTGAGCATTTTCCAAGAAACATTGAAAAATGTGAATACGTTTTGTGGCGGTCTGAGCAAAAGTGGACCTCAGGTCAAGCACTTTGAAAAGACTCAATTTTCCCACGAATTTAACATCACTAGGTTGGACTGTGATTATCTTAATTTTGGAGAAGAAAAATTTGTAAATCTCCTGTGGAAAAGACAAGCAAAATAGACTGATAACAAGGGGAAAGGATCAAGGTGCATGTTTGGTCATTAAGTAGTTTTTGTCTGTGATTTGGTAGTTTGATTTCTGATTTAATACTGACCTTTAACCTTTACTTTACAATTTGTCTTGTAGATTAATGCATCGAATGGTCAGGTATGACTAACGCTTTGAATGTTTGGTGTGAAGTCAAATTAGGCGTTGTTTTGTTTGTGCACAGTAAATAGAAACTGAGTACCTTATCGCTATGGAAGGTTTAAGAGGGAAGGTTAAAAAATGAAGGGTTCAGGACAAATAATTTAAGATAAAAGGATCAGTTTGGAAGTTTTAGAAAGGAAGACAGGAAGAAGGATAGAAAGTCCAGAATGTAGGGTTGAGAAAATATGTCTCAGGACATATAATTTAGGATAAAAGGATCAGGTTGGACGTACTAGAAAGGAAGAGAGGATGAAGGATGTAAGAAGCATAAGGAATGGTTCAGAAATAAACGTTCAGGGGCCAAATACACAAAGCCATTACTGACTTAAGTCAAAATTTGAAATGCTGTCTTAAAGCTTATTTTTTGGCTTTAGAAATTAAAATTTTGTTCACCTTAGCAGTGTAACCTTAAGACAAATGTGTCTAAATTTCAACTCCCAATACCAAAAACTGAGGATTGTGACAAAGTTTCAAGTTTTGACTTAAGTTACAAACGGCTTTGTGAAATCGGCCACTGGACAAGTAATTCAGGATGAAAGGATTAGGTTGGAAGGTTTAGAAAGGAAGAGGGGATGAAGGATGGAGGGTTTAGAAAGGAAAAGAGGATGTAGGATGGAAAGTTTAGAAAGGAAGAGGAGATGAAGGGTGGAAGTTTCAGGATGGAAGATTTTGAAAGGAAGAGAGGATAAAGGTTGGATGGCTCAGGATGATTGGTCCAGGATGAAAAGCTCAAGATAAATATTTATCTGAAAACGAAAAGGAAGAGGATACGAGATATGTGGATCAGGATGGGAGGTTTAACTTGTAATGTCCAGAATAGCAGAGGATGGGTGGTTCACAATCTCCGTCCATACATTTGCATGCATTTCTTCTATGTTCCAGAAACTGATGAGTATTTTGAAGTCGCAATGATCGAGATGCAAATTACATCAAAATCGTTGACAACGAATTTGACATTTATGTACTCCGATTTGTTGCTTTTGTCATAAATGTATGGTCGTTTCCACAGTTTATATGAGCCACTATATAGTTATGTTTTTGTGCTGCACTACTATAAACAGGTCGGCAGTGAGTCCAACCACCGTGATGTGACCATAATAACGACGTTAAATCGCAATCAATTAATCAACCCATCCATGACTTAATCAATCAATGAATTAATCTATCAACCAATCAGTCACGTTACAGCAAAATTGTATAGGAACATGTCTATAAACATGTGGATCGATTATGTGTTTATCGATTATCGATTTTTTTTTTCGAAATTACTATGTTGTGAGTGTTTTCCTCTTAGATCACGGTACTATGGTTTCATCGTTTGCGTACAAATACAGAATTTGGCAAGTGTTCTTTGCGCGAATTGGATTTATGACGATGAAAAGCTATCGCCTAACAGAAACATTTCTTGAGTATGAACTAATTCACATTTTAACACATATCCTAGTCCTTGATATAATGACGTTTGTTGAGCGAATCCTCAGGTTGCCGGTTTTATATTGGAAAGTTTGCCACATGTCATGGTGTCCCCTGTTTACCGACGAGTATTCCCAAGAATTCTATTAACTAAAACAGTTACAAGTGTTATGTGAATGAATTTTACCAAACAATTTGGAGTTTGAAGTATTAAAAATGCGTTTACACCATTATGCCTAGTTTCCATCGTGTTTTTGACGGTGCTTATTTCATTTTTTTGTCCTTTGTCCTGTATATGTGTTGACATACTATGTTATCTCAATAGAACGCCATTCCCTAGACAGCAAGACATGTCAACTCCAACAACGCGCATGCGCATATTCATATTATATTTATCCTGCTCAATAAGTTTCACAAATATCCGAGATGAACTGTTGGAGGAGATGCGTTGACAGCCACTTCCTCCACCTAAATCCGAATTATATCTTGAACCAGTCATACCTTTGAAGATAATTGCTGTATTCCCAACAGCACATGTATATCTGCATATCCTCCTCATCATGCTAAGAAGATTGGTAAAAAAAATCCGATAAAAACTGTAGGAGGAGATGCCTTCAAAAGAAATCATTACAGACATACCTATGGCAGTGCATACAGACAGACGGACGAACCGTGGGACAATTAAGTATTCACCAGATCTACATCTTGGGTGTGAATGACGCAGTTTCAGTTTTATCGCCCTGTGCTGTGAAGTGGAACTTAGACTGGTATTCTCATGAGCACATGAAACGCCAAACGCATGAAACGCAAATTCGCACAGTATGTGATTTTCGAGTGCGTATGATCTGGAAGACAACACCATATTGCTATATTTCAGTAATGTAACCCTCGGAAACGACCTGTAATGCAAAGGACATTTCGCAACCAGGTAAACATCGTCCCACCGTGGTGCAGTAAGCTAGTGAAGTGTATTTTTTCAAGCCGTAATTAATGTACGGACATGTCTGTAAATAACTTGGAGTGTTATGATTCATACTTTTTGTTTTATCAGACGACCAAAACCGATTCCGCTATTTTCATTTTTTTTTTTACTTAGACAATTCCCATTGTAATAGATATATGATTACGAAAACCAATTATTTTTGCATATTTGATTTCAGATTAGCGTGTTGTAACTGGCTATGCCCCTTGTCCTAGAGATGATGTGTGCGCCTCACAACCGAGTTCGCACATTAGTTCGTGGTTTGTTTCCTACAACTTCCCGTTTTTTTGGACTTAACACGAGTTACGAAGAAAATAATTAAGCACACAAGAAACAGGTCTTCTGTGTTTATACTTTACGAATTGATGTATATTAGATAAGTTTCCAAATATAATAAATATGCACTTTCAATGAAAGCTCAAAGCAGCCAAAAATGTGAAGGTTGTGTTCACGGTATCAGCTATAGGTGCTAACATCGCAGAACAATCACCTGCATAATTCGAGTTCAGTTGAAATAAGTGTACCACATTTCGACCAATGAAGTGCCTCAGCGCATGAGCCAATGTAACCAATCAGAGTTTCCATCTTGAATGCCCGAGGCGTACTTGAGGTGACATGATCACGGTACAAAAGAACTTATCATGAGACATGCTCCTTACAGCGCGTACGCCAGTCTGTACGTTCACTTTACATCACTGCCACGATTATCAAATTTTTTTCAGTCACTGGGGTCATGTAGATGAGGCAGGATGTGATGACCGACATCACAGAACCACTAATGTCTAACACTACACTATACACAAGAATTGTCAATATCTAACCGACACCATGAACACCTTTTATAGATGAACACTGATTAAATAGTTCCGCGCAAGTACGCCAGCGGTGAGACTAACGCTAAAGATGCCTACGTGTCTCGCACAGGCTCCAAAGGCCAAGAATGTCTAGAGTTGGTCGTAATGTAAGCGAGCGTTAATAGCGCGCAGGCGCTATAATGAGGATAATGACGAGATGAGAGGTTCTATCCACGGCAAGGGAATGCGTAGATATGCCAAATTTGAAAACTGTTATGATTTAATCGCGTCCACAAGGCTCAACTGCCGTGCAATTGACATGCTATTTTTTGGTGACACAGTCAAACATTCTACTAATCACATCTTTGGGAATAGACTTTTCCACACGATTCCACGTCCAGTTCGACGAGTCACTACGATAAATCGCATCGTAACGGACATTTGCCAAAAGTCTTCTTCTTCGCCTTGCTTATTTATTTATTTCATTGGTGAAACTAGGCAGAGTCAGAGGGAAACCCACGACCTTTGGGCCTATTAGTGTACGAACACACTCATTATTGCGCAGAGCTAAGGGGCATAACTTAGTCTCGTTTGTAGGCATAACAACCTTGACTCTTTGTCGGCGGATAAAAGCAGAGGTGTTGGCGTATTCAAAGTAACTGCGTCAAAAGAAAATAAGTAAAGGGCGAATATTGCTCATTCCCAAAAAGGTATGCGATAGAATTGCGTATTACTACTAGTAAGTAGCAACTCAGGCAAATTTTGGTAAGAAAAATATCAGTTGTTTGGTGAAACTAGTAGCTATTGAATATTATTATACCAATAATAACGTGACCCCTATTCGCAGTTTCCGTGGTGACTGAACTCTAATGCATGGGTGCAATCTGATTTGTCTCAAGAAAATGCATCATGTGGAGATCTTTGGAAATGTGATGACAGCCTGTGTCACTTCTGAAAATGAATATTAGATAAAAGTTTTGGAGGATTTTTTTGGAAAAAATACATCTTGAACCAAGAAGTAAGGAGCTTTTACAGCTGTGTAAGCTTGTGGCAATTATACAAAATGACGGCTTCCACGTTTCACGTAACAAAAACGCTGAATTTCCTAGGGTGTCTACTGATTTCCAAAAACCGAATACCATAATTATATTGTGCCACTAAAGAAATACCTATACTTACACACGCGAACATTCAACCTCCCACAGCGATCCCCGTACCACCACATATAACCACCTACACATTCTCACATACCTACACATACACACACGCACATTCACCCTCATCCCACAGTAATCTCCGTACCACCACATACACACATACCTACACATACACACACGCACATTCACCCTCATCCCACAGTAATCTCCGTACCACCACATACACACACAACTACACATACACACACGCACATTCATCCTCATCCCACAGTAATCTCCGTACCACCACATACACACACAACTACACATACACACACGCACATTCACCCTCATCCCACAGTAATCTCCGTACCACTACATACACACACAACTACACATACACACACGCACATTCACCCTCATCCCACAGTAATCTCCGTACCACCACACACACACACACCTATACATACACACACGCACATTCACCCTCATCCCACAGTAATCTCCGTACCACCACATACACACACATACCTACACATACACACGCGCACATTCACCCTCATCCCACAGTAATCTCCGTACCACCACATACACACACACCTACACATACACACACGCACATTCACCCTCATCCCACAGTAATCTCCGTACCACCACATACACACACACCTACACATACACACGCGCACATTCACCCTCATCCCACAGTATTCTCCGTACCACCACATACACACACACACCTATACATACACACACGCACATTCACCCTCATCCCACAGTAATCTCCGTACCACCACATACACACACACCTATACATACACACACGCACATTCACCCTCATCCCACAGTAATCTCCGTACCACCACATACACACACACCTACACATACACACACTCACATTCACCCTCATCCCACAGTAATCTCCGTACCACCACATACAAACACATACCTACACATACACACACGCACATTCACCCTCATTCCACAGTAATCTCCGTACCACCACATACATACACATACCTACACATACACACACGCACATTCACCCTCATCCCACAGTAATCTCCGTACCACCATATACACACACATCTACACATACACACGCGCACATTCATCCTCATACCACAGTAATCTCCATACCACCACATACACACATACCTACACATACACACGCGAACATTCACCCTCATCCCACAGAAATCTCCGTACCACCACATACACACATACCTACACAAACACACACTCACATTCACCCTCATCCCACAGTAATCTCCGTACCACCACATACACACATACCTACACATACACACGCGCACATTCACCCTCACACCACAGTAATCTCCGTACCACCACATACACACATACCTACACAAACACACGCGAACTTACATCCTCATCACACAGTAATCTCCGTACCACCACATAGACACATACCTACACATACACACGCGCACATTCACCCTCATCCCACATTAATCTGCGTACCACCACATACACACACATACCTACACATACACACACGCACATTCACCCTCATTCCACAGTAATCTCCGTACCACCACATACATACACATACCTACACATACACACACGCACATTCACCCTCATCCCACAGTAATCTCCGTACCACCATATACACACACATCTACACATACACACGCGCACATTCATCCTCATCCCACAGTAATCTCCGTACCACCACATACACACACAACTACACATACACACGCGCACATTCATCCTCATCCCACAGTAATCTCCGTACCACCACATACACACATACCTACACATACACACGCGCACATTCACCCTCATCCCACAGTAATCTCCGTACCACCACATACACACATACCTACACATACACACGCGAACTTTCATCCTCATCCCACAGTAATCTCCGTACCACCACATACACACATACCTACACATACACACGCGCACATTCACCCTCATCCCACATTAATCTCCGTACCACCACATACACACATACCTAAACCTACACACGCGCACATTCACCCTCATCCCACAGTAATCTCCGTACCACCACATACACACATACCTACACATACACACACGCACATTCATCCTCATCCCACAGTAATCTCCGTACCACCACATACACACATACCTACACATACACACGCGCACATTCACCCTCATCCCACAGTAATCTCCGTACCACCACATACACACATACCTACACATACACACGCGCACATTCACCCTCATCCCACAGTAATCTCCGTACCACCACATACACACATACCTACACATACACACTCGCACATTCATCCTCATCCCACAGTAATCTCCGTACCACCACATACACACACAACTACACATACACACACGCACATTCACCCTCATCCCACAGTAATCTCCGTACCACCACATACACACACATCTACACATACACACGCGCACATTCACCCTCATCCCACAGTAATCTCCGTACCACCACATACACACACATCTACACATACACACGCGCACATTCATCCTCATCCCACAGTAATCTCCGTACCACCACACACACACACACCTATACATACACACACGCACATTCACCCTCATCCCACAGTAATCTCCGTACCACCACATACACACACATACCTACACATACACACGCGCACATTCACCCTCATCCCACAGTAATCTCCGTACCACCACATACACACACACCTACACATACACACACGCACATTCACCCTCATCCCACAGTAATCTCCGTACCACCACATACACACACACCTACACATACACACGCGCACATTCACCCTCATCCCACAGTATTCTCCGTACCACCACATACACACACACACCTATACATACACACACGCACATTCACCCTCATCCCACAGTAATCTCCGTACCACCACATACACACACACCTATACATACACACACGCACATTCACCCTCATCCCACAGTAATCTCCGTACCACCACATACACACACACCTACACATACACACACTCACATTCACCCTCATCCCACAGTAATCTCCGTACCACCACATACAAACACATACCTACACATACACACACGCACATTCACCCTCATTCCACAGTAATCTCCGTACCACCACATACATACACATACCTACACATACACACACGCACATTCACCCTCATCCCACAGTAATCTCCGTACCACCATATACACACACATCTACACATACACACGCGCACATTCATCCTCATACCACAGTAATCTCCATACCACCACATACACACATACCTACACATACACACGCGAACATTCACCCTCATCCCACAGAAATCTCCGTACCACCACATACACACATACCTACACAAACACACACTCACATTCACCCTCATCCCACAGTAATCTCCGTACCACCACATACACACATACCTACACATACACACGCGCACATTCACCCTCACACCACAGTAATCTCCGTACCACCACATACACACATACCTACACAAACACACGCGAACTTACATCCTCATCACACAGTAATCTCCGTACCACCACATAGACACATACCTACACATACACACGCGCACATTCACCCTCATCCCACATTAATCTGCGTACCACCACATACACACACATACCTACACATACACACACGCACATTCACCCTCATTCCACAGTAATCTCCGTACCACCACATACATACACATACCTACACATACACACACGCACATTCACCCTCATCCCACAGTAATCTCCGTACCACCATATACACACACATCTACACATACACACGCGCACATTCATCCTCATCCCACAGTAATCTCCGTACCACCACATACACACACAACTACACATACACACGCGCACATTCATCCTCATCCCACAGTAATCTCCGTACCACCACATACACACATACCTACACATACACACGCGCACATTCACCCTCATCCCACAGTAATCTCCGTACCACCACATACACACATACCTACACATACACACGCGAACTTTCATCCTCATCCCACAGTAATCTCCGTACCACCACATACACACATACCTACACATACACACGCGCACATTCACCCTCATCCCACATTAATCTCCGTACCACCACATACACACATACCTAAACCTACACACGCGCACATTCACCCTCATCCCACAGTAATCTCCGTACCACCACATACACACATACCTACACATACACACACGCACATTCATCCTCATCCCACAGTAATCTCCGTACCACCACATACACACATACCTACACATACACACGCGCACATTCACCCTCATCCCACAGTAATCTCCGTACCACCACATACACACATACCTACACATACACACGCGCACATTCACCCTCATCCCACAGTAATCTCCGTACCACCACATACACACATACCTACACATACACACTCGCACATTCATCCTCATCCCACAGTAATCTCCGTACCACCACATACACACACAACTACACATACACACACGCACATTCACCCTCATCCCACAGTAATCTCCGTACCACCACATACACACACATCTACACATACACACGCGCACATTCACCCTCATCCCACAGTAATCTCCGTACCACCACATACACACACATCTACACATACACACGCGCACATTCATCCTCATCCCACAGTAATCTCCGTACCACCACATACACACACACCTATACATACACACACGCACATTCACCCTCATCCTACAGTAATCTCCGTACCACCACATACACACACATACCTACACATACACACGCGCACATTCACCCTCATCCCACAGTAATCTCCGTACCACCACATACACACACACCTACACATACACACACGCACATTCACCCTCATCCCACAGTAATCTCCGTACCACCACATACACACACACCTACACATACACACGCGCACATTCACCCTCATCCCACAGTATTCTCCGTACCACCACATACACACACACACCTATACATACACACACGCACATTCACCCTCATCCCACAGTAATCTCCGTACCACCACATACACACACACCTATACATACACACACGCACATTCACCCTCATACCACAGTAATCTCCGTACCACCACATACACACACACCTACACATACACACACTCACATTCACCCTCATCCCACAGTAATCTCCGTACCACCACATACACACACATACCTACACATACACACACGCACATTCACCCTCATTCCACAGTAATCTCCGTACCACCACATACACACATACCTACACATACACACACTCACATTCACCCTCATCCCACAGTAATCTCCGTACCACCACATACACACATACCTACACATACACACGCGCACATTCACCCTCATCCCACATTAATCTCCGTACCACCACATACACACATACCTAAACCTACACACGCGCACATTCACCCTCATCCCACAGTAATCTCCGTACCACCACATACACACATACCTACACATACACACACGCACATTCATCCTCATCCCACAGTAATCTCCGTACCACCACATACACACATACCTACACATACACACGCGCACATTCACCCTCATCCCACAGTAATCTCCGTACCACCACATACACACATACCTACACATACACACGCGCACATTCACCCTCATCCCACAGTAATCTCCGTACCACCACATACACACATACCTACACATACACACTCGCACATTCACTCTCATCCCACAGTAATCTCCGTACTACCACATACACACACAACTACACATACACACACGCACATTCACCCTCATCCCACAGTAATCTCCGTACCACCACATACACACACATCTACACATACACACGCGCACATTCACCCTCATCCCACAGTAATCTCCGTACCACCACATACACACACATCTACACATACACACACGCACATTCACCCTCATCCCACAGTAATCTCCGTACCACTACATACACACACACCTACACATACACACGCGAACATTCACCCTCATCCCACAGTAATCTCCATACCACCATATACACACACACCTACACATACACACGCGAACATTCACCCTCATCCCACAGTAATCTCCATACCACCATATACACACACACCTACACATACACACACGCACATTCACCCTCATCCCACAGTAATCTCCGAACCACCACATACACACACATACCTACACATACACACGCGCACATTCACCCACATCCCACAGTAATCTCCGTACCACCACATACACACACACCTACACATACACACGCGAACATTCACCCTCATCCCACAGTAATCTCCATACCACCATATACACACACACCTACACATACACACACGCACATTCACCCTCATCCCACAGTAATCTCCGAACCACCACATACACACACATACCTACACATACACACGCGCACATTCACCCTCATCCCACAGTAATCTCCGTACCACCACATACACACATACCTACACATACACACACGCACATTCACCCTCATCCCACAGTAATCTCCGTACCACCACATACACACATACCTACACATACACACTCGCACATTCACCCTCATCCCACAGTAATCTCCGTACCACCACATACACACATACCTACACATACACACGCGAACATTCACCCTCATCCCACAGTAATCTCCGTACCACCACATACACACACATACCTACACATACACACACGCACATTCACCCTCATTCCACAGTAATCTCCGTACCACCACATACACACATATACCTACACATACACACGCGCACATTCGCCCTCATAACACAGTAATCTCCGTACCACCACATACACACACATACCTACACATACACACACGCACATTCACCCTCATCCCACAGGAATCTCCGTACTACCCCTTACACACACCTATACAGACACAAGCGCACATGCACCCTCATCCCTCATCAATCTCCGTACCACCACACACACACATCTACACAAACACACGCGCACCTTCACCGTCATTTTGACAGGAATCCCAGTGCTACCACATACACACACACGTCTATACACACGCAGGCGCACATTCACCCTCATCCCACAGCAACTTCCGTACCACCACATACACACACATCTACACATACACAGACATCTACACAGACACGCGCGTGCACCCTCATCCCGCGGCAGTCTCGGTACCACCACATACACACACACCTACACAAACGCACGCAAACATTCACCGTCATTTCACAACAATCCCCATACCACCACATACACACACACCTACACATACAGACACGCGCGTGCACCCTCATCCCGCAGGAATCTTCACACCTACACAAACGCACGCGCACATTCATCCTCATCAAACAACAATCTCCGTACCACCACATACACACACACCTACACAAACGCACGCGCACATTCACCGTCATTTAACAGCAATCCCTGTACGACATACAAACGCACGCTTATACATACCCTCATCCTATAGGAATTTGCGTGCCACCACATACACACACATCTACATATACACAGACATCTACACATACAGACTCGCGCGTGCACCCTCATCCTACAGGAATATCCGTACCACCACATACACACACATACCTACACATACACACGCGCACATTCACCCTCATCCTACAGGAATATCCGTACCACCACATACACACACACCTACACAAAGCACGAGCACATTTATCCTCATCAAGCAACAATCTCCGTACCACCACATACACACACACACACCTACACAGACGCACGAGCACATGCACCGTCACTTCACAGCAATCCCCGTACCACCACATACACACACACACCTACACATACACAAGCGCACTTTCACCCTTATCTTGCAGCAATCTCCGTACCACCACATACACACACACACACCTATACATACGCACGCGCACCTGCACCCTCATGCCACAGCAATCTCCGTACCACCACATACACACACATTAACACACATACATACATATGTTGTGTTCCATATAATGATCTGAAGGGAAAATACTGTGTGGACCGTTAGTTCTTCTCTTTATTGGGCAGTCCAGTTTATGAGTAAAGTGTTCACTGCTGGCTGTCCTTATAAAGACACAGAGAACTTTTGTCAACCACGACGTCTCCCTTTAGGTAACGCTTGTGTTGTGTACCCCATGGTGACGTAATCTCTAATCACCGTCTGATTAGCCATGTTACCCACAGGACTACTGATTATTAAATAAACCCAAATGAAATAAACCCAAATTAAGGCGAGGCCTGCAGACTTGCACTGATTTCAACAATGTACCTAGTACATTAATATTAATAAGTCTTACGCATTTAGCATGACAAAATAATACACACTTATTCCTACATCTTAATTGTTAAAAATAAGACCATATTGGTATATAAAAATACACAATTAATTCACATGTGTACACCCACTTGATACGCGTATGAACATACAATAATTCTTTACTTTAATATAAATATACACAACATATAAACACACACATACACACACACACATACACACATATACAAACAAACACACACACACACACACACACACACACACACACACACACACACACATGCGTACACAAACGCGTACACACACACAAAAAAGCAAAGAAGTCAAAGTTAGTCTGAGCTGGATATATATTCAGCCTGAACTGAACCCGGCTGTGGTGTGTGTCCGGCTTTGGGGAAATCGTACTGTTGTCACACTATTTTACCACCACTGTTGCGCTACTGTCGCACTATTGCAGCACCACAGTTGCGCTACTATCTCTGTATTGTAGCACCACTCTTGAGCTACTGTCACAGTGTTATCGCTGTTGTGAAGTATTATTCTCCCCATTTCATATTTCTTAATTTTTTTCATTTGTGAATACAACCGTACGCAAGAATATTTCATTTATACAACGGTGGCTACGATTATGGTGGGAGGAAACTGGGGAAAACCCAGGGGAAAATCATGACCATCAGCGATCTGCTGGAAGATCTTCCCACTAATTACCACGTACGACTCTTTTTAATACCAGTAAGGTTTATTATTAGACATTACATAAGCTAACCAAAGCTTGTCATACAGTTTAAATTGTGATACACACGTTAGTTTGCACAATCACATGTGTAATGCGTCAAAATAGCGTTATTATGCACATGTCGAAATGATTTCTGCGTAATTTTTGATATTTTTCTGACATGTGAAAAACCCAAGTTGATCAATTTTCCGTGTTGAAAAACCCGGGGGTCACGAGGAAATCGCCGGACCTCACACAGTCTAGAAAATAACTGACAAACCTTCTGACCTAAAGTCGGGTCAGAACCAGCCAGAGTTGGATTCGAACCAGGGACCTCATTGGTAAAGAGCTGGTGTAAGAATATTGGTAATCGAACTCATGATTTATTTATTATTTGATTTCGCTAACACCATGCTCGAAACATTTTTTCATTTTTACTATAGTGGTCAGTTTAATGGGTGTAGGATCGCAAACCACGGACCTTTGAGAAGTTATTGACGGACTTTGTCAGACGTGACATACAGATATGCACAAAAGATTGGCGGAAGACTATGAAGGTTAAGACTTCAAACCGCCACAGGAGATTCCTTGACCGCTAATTCTCACAAAGAACCCACAAGCAGATCAGGAAAGAGGAGGAATCTACAAATTCCCAGTCCAAGGTCGGTTTTGAACTCGCGCTTCGCATGCAGGCAACAATGTGTCAGACTTCTACCCTTCTATCCTTTTGAATGACTCCAGTAATAATTCACTTTGTCAGATGTTCTTTCTTTAGAGAGCTAATGGTACCAGGCAATTGCTGAAATATTACAAAAGACTGTTTCCACCCTGTCACCGCCTCATTTTTCAATAACGAAATCATGACATATATTGTTTTAAAGTGATTTACCTGTACACATATGTACAGGTATTTGACTGTTCCAGTGGTTTCAATTTATCTACATTGATTGAATTGATCTACACCTTTCATGCCAGTTACAAGATGGATTTGGGTTATTTTTAATGTATTATTTGATTGTTTTCTATTACCAGATTCAACAATTTTCTTCTTATAAGATAGCGGTCAGTTTTAAACGTCGAGAAAACAGGAGTGCCCGGCGTAAACCATCCATCTTGGCGCATAACTGTCAAACCCAGTCACGTGTGATTCAATATTGATGGCAGACAGTTGATCCTCAACAAAACGTTAGACTGTGCAAACGACCTCACCACTGCGTACTGCTACCAAAACCCCACAAACGAAGAGCAGTGAGCACGGATGTTAGGGGGCGTTTAATTTACCACTATTTATGCATTTACATGAACAGTTAAAATAAAACCCTGACTGTGTTAAATTGACACGAAGTTGTATTCACCGCTTACGTGTCACAATTTGCCAGCTATCACACTGTCCGTGTTGTTCTGGTTTTACTCTCTATGCTGTAGACGTATTTCACCCAACATATGTGACAATTTACCAGCTATCACACTGTCCTTGTTGTTCTGGTTTTACTCTCTATGCTGTAGCCGTATTTCACCCATTATGTTTGACAATTTACCAGATATCATGCTGTCCTTGCTGCTCTGATTTTACTCTCTATACATTTTTTTCGGAATGTCTGTTCAAAAGATACTGGTACCTAGGGTGTGACTGTGACTCTTTACTGCCATACCCCATGCATCTCTTGTGCCTCAACTCTCCCTGCACGAAACGCCCCGGCAATCATAAATAATGTTACAGATATACAAGTAATGGAATGTAATTACCCTGTTCTTGTTTGTCAATATTTTATGTCTATTAATTAGTGCGAACAAACACTTCTTTCTGACATGAAAATAAAGTTTACTGGCAGCAAAACGTGGCCATAGAAATCATAGAAAGGCTGGACCTTTAACACACGTGTTGAGCGTGTTTATTTATTTATTTTTTAAGGGATATCCATCCTTAAATTTGTCACTAAATTTGTAGTTTAACGCTTTTTTGACCAAAACAAGAAACTGCACGAATAGATGCAGAGGGTCTTTAACTAAAACATTTTGAAAATTTGTTAGCTAATATGGAAGTTCAGCCGCCTTCGTCCGAATGGGGAGGGGGCATCCGCAAAATCCCAAAAGGGCGCTCATATTCAGTACTATGAGAATAATCTAAGTAAACTCGATATTCTCACGTTCCTTGTTCTAGAAAACATGCAGCCATGGCTTCACAAAACAGGTACTTAGTAAGAGTATATCGCCTTGCTGAAAACACGGTATAAAGTAGGGAAAATTGTGCACTGCGTTTTGCTGGCGGATACGAGGCCTTTCGGAGAAATAGACGTACCTGTTTTTCACTCAGTTTTAATGTTGAGTGACAGTTTGCAAATTACAGAATTTCAGACATCAATTTTCAATAACAACACTTGTCAACTGTAACCCACATAATTAGCCACACGTATAGTCGAACAGTTAAGTGATCGGTGCTGCTGGTATGTAATTTTGTACGATATAGATGCTACATCTTCCATAGCTTTTCCCGAAATCAAAATATCCCATCAACAACATTGTACAGTGCTATAATATGTTTGAATAAAATTAAAGAAATGTTTCGACATCTGATTCCGATAAACATAAAGTTCAAACCACTGAAGAAAGCATTGGATATTCACTGTGTGGAATATATTTTTATATGGTTGAGTCGAAAAACGTAGGGGATGTGTGTGGTACAGCAAATGCCTCTACCACCACCGATTATACTGGTGATAGTAATGATAAGTGCCAGAAAAGGAAAGAGTTAGGAAGTTGGTTGCTCCAAAGATGCTACAGTGAAAAAAATAGTATTAACAAATTGTTCAGTAAACTGATTTCATGTTTAACCATCTATCCCCGTGGCATATCATTTCCCAATAACTTCTTGTATCACACTTTTTGATGAAAGTGGAAATGTATTGATATTTTTCTGGAACAGCTGGCATTAGTAAAACAATGGTTAAAGCCAACCCACACTAAACCAGTGTTGTTCAGTAAACTGATTTCATGTTTAACCATCTATCCCCGTGACATATCATTTCCCAATAACTTCTTGTATCACACGTTTTGATGACATGATTAAAATTAAATTGACATAAGGGCAACTTCTCTGCTGTATTAAACAAATCTATACCCTGAGAATCTGGCAGGGAATACGTCTATAGGTTTTTAAAAATGTTGACAAAAGGCGAAATCCGTGATCGACAATCCTGCCTGACCGCTCCCACAATTAAGTATCGATTGGATCCAAAGTAAACATTGGCAGACGTCCCGTTATAAGACATTGTCATCAGAGAACATTTACATTTTGCTGGAAGGATATTTTACGTTTAGATTAACCATATCCTCGTACACAAAATACTAGATATTTCGAGAGACATACTGAGAATTAAAGGTACCTTTAAAATACCAGGTCGTTCGCGAAATACTTGTAATAAAAATTTAATTCCTTTATACCTTCGTCCACGAGTCGTGTAGCATCATAAATGAGTGATCCAAAAATTACTTGTCTACCTGAGGCAAACACTTTTACCTCCTTCGTATGGAGATGTTTTTAAACACTTGAAATACGACCTAGTCGATTGAAATATTTGACTGAAACTAAAGGCGATCCAAGCTTACAATCTCTTCGGTAGGAGCGCGCCGAGGTCAAATGATTAAAGGGGCTAGCCTATCAATCACTGAGACACACTAGTTCCGGGTTCATAACCGGCATGTGTTTATAAGCTCCTTCCTTCTCTCTATTCACGGAGCCTTGGTGGACGATGATCATGTGGCCGTTTGCGCAATTTGTAACGTTCTGTGAAGTACACGTCTTCCAACCATATGATGTCCTAATATATTTATTTATTGATGTTTTACGCCGCATTCAAAAATATTTCACTTAAGCGACGGCGGCGAATTTTACGGTGGGGGGATGTCCACATATAATATGTGCATTACACCTGGGAAAGTTCGTCAGTAACTTGCCAAAGGTCTGTTACAGACATTATACAGGTGGAAAAGACCTCAGTATCTTGTTAAGCTTCCAATAAAAATAAATGAATATATATATATATATATATATATATATATATATATATATATATATATATATATATATATATATATATATATATATATATATATATATATATATATATATATATATATATATATATATATATATATATATATATATATATATATATATATATATTTAAGTAAATACTGTCCCTTCGTGTAGTGGGCTCGAGTAAATTGTAAGTTCAGACTGCGATCGAGATCTTAGTGACAATCAAATTGTAGGCTTATGATCCCTTGGCGCAATTAACCGGTCCATGGGCAATACGACATTCACAATTCGAGAGTCCATCTGAGAACCCCGTAGGCTTAGTTACCTAGGAACACCTTTATGTCTGCTCTGACAGAGCCCCGTGTTCTTCGAAACACTTTTATGTTAGCTCCACGGACCATTTGTGCTGCACCCGTCCCTTAAGGTACCTGTGACGGTGCTACAGCCATATATCACCCCATTCTGTCTGCCTTACATTAAATGTACCCGACATATACTCCAGCTATAACCATTAGCTGGACAACATGTGTTTGTAGAATGCCCTTTGTGCCAAATAAATCGTTAAAATGCATTCGTACTGTTTGTTGTCTTTGGACTGGATAAATACTTCTACATAAACCAGGATTCTGTTGGTGGAATAAGCATCCCATGCAGAGCCCTGGAATCATTGTTTTAATGTTATTGTATGCTAAATTTGAAAATTTTACAAACTTTCGAGTAATTCCAGAGCACGGGGGTATAATAAATTGCAATAAACATAACTAAGTTTATTTAATTGGTGTTTTACGCCGTACTGAAGAATATTTCACTTATACGACGGCGGCCAGCATTATGGTGGGAAGAAACCGGGCAGGGCCCGGGCGAAACCCACGACCACCCGCAGATTGCTATTTCACCGATTACCTGTGACTGTTAGCCAGTCATCAGATTAACGTCGACGTCGCTACTCGTAGGTCTTTCATTATATCAGGGAAGTTCAGATCAATGAAATCTTTGTTAGTTTGGGAGAAGGAAACAAGTAGCGTCTTGATGGATCTTGTCAATGAGCGGATAATGTACGACAAAAAGCAAATCAATTATTTCTTTTATGGAAAGAAAATGACGGTCCACGTTCGAAAATGCAATTGTTTTTGTTGTTTATACCAGTGGTAGGCTTCATGCTTCATTTTCTTAAGTCTTCTAAATTGCCTGCATTGCCTAACTTACATATATCTTGGATGTATTCTCTCGTGCTGTTGGACACTTTAAAAAAAGACCGAAGGGGTCACATTTTCAACCTGTTTAGATAAATTCAGTCAAACCAGAATGGTTAACTGATAAAAGTCAAATAAAATACGTTTGCCCCTGTTAACTCTCGAACTGAAATTTTTTTCTGCTGTATCATAATTTATTAGTTTCTGTGTTAAAAGTGCTCAATGGAGCCTCCGTGGCTCAGTCGGTTAGCGCGCTAGCGCAGCGCAATGACCCTGGAGTCTCTCACCAATGCTGTCGCTGTGATTTCAAGTCCAACTCATGCTGGCTTCCTCTCCGGTCGTACGTGGGAAGGTCTGTCAGCAACCTGCGGATGGTCGTGGGTTTTTCCCGGGCTCTGCCCGGTTTCCTCCCACCATAATGCTGGCCGCCGTCGTATGAGTGAAATATCCTTGAGTACGGCGTAAAACACCAATCAAATAAATAAATAAATAAATAAATAAAAGTGCTCAAAATTCAGAGTGAGGAAACCGGAGTGGTTGGTCTATTATTAGTATAATATGAACACAATATAATGGCCATATGACTTTGAAATTAAGTTACTATATTACACAGATCAATCATTCACTCCCTCACTCCAGTGTGCTAAACGTGTGATACTCCAGGTTATGTATGAATATTTTAATCAATATGGAACAAGTCGAAATGAAATACAAACAGTGAATTAATTTATTGATGGAAGTATATTATAATATTTTAATACTGTTATTTTGTAGCATTTTGTAGGAGGAAATGGTCCAGCCGTTGAATATCCTGATCCTGTGCAAGAGTGAGTGCTTGGGGTTTGACGTCGTACTCTCCTGTGCAAGCAGATGGGACACTATCCTGACCACCTGGTCCAAGAGAGAGGCCATTTCGATAAATCACAGATGTTGCTTGTAACGAAGATAACACTAAGTATGTGTATATGAGATCAATTTTATTTACTGGATATGAAGATGACAAAGTAATAAATACTCACTGATTTACAAAATTACATCATTAGTCAGGTAATTGTGTCCTAGCGGACCAAGACATTTATGCCGGGCCGGAATAGGGCCAATGCTGTGCTCTCCCAGTCTTCGTTTTATTTCTTAATTTTTTTTTGTGCCGAGGAGTGTGTTTTACTCTGTAAATGCTTCTTTTCATTCCACTGTAAAATACCGTGGCTGTGGTCACGTAGCAGAGATAGTGCAAAGAATGCTGTTCCAGTAACGATCCAATCAAAGAAACAGGACTGGTTGGTTTGGTAGTGAACAGTGCGTGTGGTGGACACAGTCTATGCTCTTTGCGGTCTGCAATGCCTAAGTTTAGTATAATCTACACTACCAGGGACCAGTTAGTCGAAAATGTATTCTGACTTAAGCTTTAGTCCAGACTACTGTAGTCCAGACTACTGGGTCATTTAATCCTTTTGGGAAGCATTCTCAGTGTGAGAGTCAAAGTTTTCTTTATTTGTAGTTCATAATTTTTTCTGATATGTAGACTGACAGAGGAGAAAAACTGGTAAACACGTAAAGACCTAACCATTTAGGAAGGGGCAGTTTTATGTATATACCATAGTTTAAAAAAAAATAGATGATGCAGGAGCATAGGATATACAAAGTAACAATTTTTTTTTTTTTTGAAAACACTGCTGGTTTAATATATAGAACCTGTTAGGTATACATGAGTGTATTAAAGTGAAACATTAGCTACGAAACAGTTAAATCAAATGTTGCAATATTTACACTCATGACCTGGCAGTTGCTATGGTGAGACTGAATTTGCAGTGCAGTAAAAATGTATGGGTCAACTGATGCAGTCAGTTATTATTAGACAGAGACATGAGGCGTACTTTCTTGGCAGTGCTTTCTTGTTAGGTTGTTTACTTGTATGGTTGGTTCTTGAGTTTTTAATTGACAGATTTTATTACAAAGAAGAATTCGATTTTCATTTTGTTTCGTTTTTAGTTCGTTTAGTTTTGATAATTATAGGATTTTGTCTCTTTGTTCTTTATTATTAGTATAAGATGAAAAATAGAAATTTTAATATTCAGCTAGAGATTTTTCATCTTTCTTCAGTTTAGTGGATCTGTGAGGTGAGTTCTGAGGAGGATGTAGTGTGGCCAGAAATACCTTGTATTCAAGTACACTGTATTATATTGAGGGAGGAAAATATACACTGTATATATATGACGAGCCCGAAGGGCAGGTGGAAATTGATCTTCGAGACGAAATATACAGAAAAAATATTCCTCGAAAGTTTGGGGAATAAGTCAACTTATTCAAGGCTGAGAATTTTCTCTGAATGGTGATAATCCAGTATGAAAACTTGCCTTTGTAATGGGCTACATTACATGTACTCTCTTCCATGAAGTAACTTATTGTCCAGTTTTCATAATATTTTGCATGCAGATTTATTTTCTAGCATATCAGATCGGGTTTTGAAAACCAGCTGCACTTACGCTTACTTTTTGCACGCATCTATGTGTTGAAATGATTCATTCACGTTGTCCATTGCTTTTTGAGCAATTATAGCTGCAAAATTATCTTTGATTTTGAAAAAAAATTGAGGGGAAATTTATTTTGTGGCCTCTCTGATCAGGCACGAAAAGGAGATTTTACTTCTTCATAAGATCCACATTTCTATATGTAACATTACTAGGGATATAATTCTCTGAATCAGCTTGTTTGCATTATAACAGAACTCCAGTATACTTTTACTTTTAGGATTGATGTGTCTACAGACTGTGATACACTTGGCAGACTTATTAATGATGATCACATTCGCCCAAACTGTGTCCCCAAAACAATTTTAAACGAAGGCCCGGGTATAGGCTTTTATTCCTTGAAGAACATACTGAGTGGCGAAGAACTTCGTTATTGCGATGGAGACAGACATCACAATTACCCTTGCAGAACTAAAAGGTAAAGTTCCAGCTTATTTGGAGTTGCTTTTGTATTTAACAGTTCTGATTAACATATATCAGATCGCTAATTTAAATGTATGTACCTTTGTGGAACTCTACATTAATGACCCGACAGCCACTCATGAATGCAGCCACTATGAATGCAAGTCTAGCTCATGCCGGCTTCCTCTCCGGCCGTACGTGGGAAGGCCTGACAGCGGATGGTCGTGGGTTTCCCACAGGCTCTGCTTGGCTTCTTCCCACAATAATGATGACCACCGTTGTATAAGTGAAATGTTCTTGAGTACGGTGTAAAACATCAATCAAATAAATAAACAAATAATTTAGCATGTACATGTCAATATTAATATGATCAAAGTAAAACATTGATCACATCTTCTCAAACTTCATACTCAGCGATTCAGGCCTCGATGTACAGGCATATATCAGTGGACAAATACTTTATTCATTTGATCAGAAGAAATTTTAGTCCCACTTACCTGGTTTTAAATGAAATCATAGGGTTTTAAACAGCAATTCCCATGTGTGTATGTCGTTGAATTTAATTTTTCAGAAATCTTACCAGAAATTATCAGAAAAGTAAGTATGTGTATATCCATACAGTAGATGTATTTCTAGAGAAAGTGTACTATGTTTAGCATTATTCATTCATTCATTCATTGTTAGCTTCCACATAATACTTGAGAGTGTACAGATAAACTTGAGAGTGTACAGATATACTTGAGAGTGTACATATATACTTGAGAGTGTACAGATATACTTGAGAGTGTACAGATATAGCAATCAGCTGTATGTCCATTTCATCTTGTCAGTGCAGTTTTCATGAGTCTTGGCAGATCTCTTTATGACAGCAAGTAGATGTGCTTGGGTGCTTTTTGTTCCATTCTGTGAAATGTTATAGCCATTTGAATATAAAATTTGACATTGAATGAAATTAGGCCTTGGAAGTGCAACTGTTCCTGTACACGTAACTCTATGTATTTTCATGTGATGTGGTGTAATATGTGTGGAGAATAGTATCTAGATTTTTGTGTGAGACTGTATTTATTGCATTTGGTCTTGTCTGTGAATTATTTTCCAAATGATTAACAATGAAGCTGGATGTACTGCACATTATACACTAGTTTGTGACCATGCTTTCTTTGATTCTCATATCTGTTCTCCAAAACATATGTACAGGTCTGTAAGTTAGAAACATTATGTTTGCACTGTGTAATAAAACACTTGTTCCCAAACTCAATGTACATGTATGTTCTATAATCTCTATGTCTGTTCTCCACTACTTACATGTATGGTGAAACTTTTGCTTGCACTGTGTAATGTTTTTTTTTTGATACAAAACATTTGTCCCCATTTCTTTACCAATATTTTTAGTTCCCAGTTCTGTTCTCCACTACATACATGTATGGTGAAACTTTTGCTTGCACTGTGTAATGTTTTTTTTATACAAAACATTTGTCCCCGGTTCTTTACCTATATTTTTAGTCCCAATTTCTGTGCTCCACTACATACATGTATGGTGAAACTTTTGCTTTCACCATGTAATGTTTCTTTTTGGTACAAAACATTTGTCCCCTTTTCTTTACCCATATTTTCAGTCCCCATTTCTATTCTCCACTACATACATGTATGTTGAAACTTTTGCTTGCACTATGTCATGTTTCTTTTGGAGCAAAACATTTGTTCCCATTTCTGTACTCCACTGCATACGTGTATGTTAAAATTTTTGCTTGCACTATGTAATGTTTCTTTTTATACAAAATATCTGTTCCCATTTCTGTACTCCACTACATACGTGTATATTGGGACATTTGTTTTCAGTATGTTATGTTTCTTTTGGTACAGTACATCTGTCCCCATTTCTTTACTCCACTGCTTATGTACATGTATGTTGAAACTTTTGTTTGCATTGTGTCATGTTTCTTTCGATACAAAACATCTGTCATCATTTCTTTACCTATATTTTAAGTCCCCATTTTTGTACTCCACTACATATGTGCATGCACGTAGAAACTATTGTTTCCAGTATGTAATGTTTCTTGTGGCACAAAACATCTGTCCATATTTCTCTACCTACATTCATTAGTCCAGATTTCTGTACTCCATTACATATGTGAATACATTGTATATTGTGAGTCTTTCGCTTGCACAATTATACGTTTCTTTTGGTCCTTCTCATTTCTCACACAACCTATATCCTTGTGTCCCCATTTCAGCAGCTGCAGCTTATTTGCAAGCTAGGGTAGTGTACAGCTGGTATGAATTTAAAACCAGCCTTGAACTGGGAAATTTTGCTTTCACTTTTTGTGGAGTCTTGATACAAATAGATATAATGTAGTAATGGTTAAATTTTATTTTAGGCAGGGTTGAATGAAAAAAAAAAGAAAACAAGAAGTAACATGCATGTAATCTCAGCTCAGATAGTTATACCAACTGTAAATATATGAATACAATGATTGATGGCAGTGAGCAGTTGATGGTGTTCAGCCTGGAATGGATTTTTTTGGACATCATGTTACACATGTGTGTTATTACTGGTTACTTGCCAATAGTGAGTGATTTAAAGTTATAAGCATGATTACCTGTAATCTGTTACCGGCTTTATTTCTTATTTGTATAATTTCTTACATACCTTTGTCGTTGGAAGCTAGTGCTTAACGTTGTTTTGGAAATGGTTCTTGCGATTATCGCCTTAGGACGCCTTTTACGGACTACGAATGGTATATGGATGTCGGACATGACGGTTATATTCTCCATGTATGAAACTGGTGACAGTGGTGTAATTGAAAAGGTTTAGTAAACTGCTTCCTTTTCCACTAGTTCTTATACTTGTACGTAGCTTTCTGTACCATTTGTCTTTAGTCTTGTACATTATATATATATAACATGAGTTTTCCTTTCACTTCAGAACATTAGAGCTACAGAATCTGACATTTGTGGTTTATACAAGGTATGGTCATGCATTATTGATATAGTGACTAGATTGAGGTAAAGTGGCTGTGAGTATTTTGTAGCTATTTATAGTTGACTCTTGCCTTGTAATTACATGCACAGTTACATGCTCCGCATTTTTAGACTAGCAATTACACTGAGTTAGTATAAACTCTTCCTCTCGCCATAATGCTGGCCACTGTCGTATAAAGTGAAATATTTATGAGTATGGTGTAAAATACCAAAATAAATAAATAAATATGAATTCTTAAGTATAGTATTCATATCTTCATTACTGCTCTTACATTTCAGGAAAGCTTCCAAGTGGGGAGAGGTATGTAGTGGAAATTGTTATTATATTTTCAAATTTAATAGCCTTGTTTTGAGCTCGCACTCTTTTATAGCCAATGGTATAACAGTTCTACTGTCTGACTGTGTCATGTCAAAAATGTTAATAAACTATGGTAGGATAACATTTGGTATTATATAGGCATCTGAAAGAAAGCTCGGCAGAACATTATTTAGAGAAGACAAACACTGGGCTGGAGAAAATTGACTAGGTGGACATTTGTGAACTTTTCGAAGTTTCGAAATGAAAGAGGTGTCATCTGTACCTCTGGAACATGATGAAAGGAGTGCATGTTGAGAGTGGGTTGGTTGTTTTTCTCTGTCCGAACTCTCTGGACGGCACGCGCCGAACTCTGCGCATTGAGAGTAAAAGATTAGACACGAACTACAAATTTCACGAGAAGTGGGAATCAAATGCCACAATGCCTGTAGCTATGACACGGACGAACGGGTATATTGAGCATTTAGAACTCTGTTTCATATTCATCAATAAAGTAAACTGGCAGACAGGTACAAAGGCACAAATTTCCCTCAGGTAAATTATTTAACAAATACAAAACAAGAAGAAGAAAAAGAGAAAACCGTCAGAATATTTCGTTAAATAAATGCCTAACCCTGCTAGGCATGATTGTCACGTGACTCTCCACAACCAAACCACCTCGACAGAACGGAGAGGTTGGAGATCTCCGAACTCTCCATAATGTAGTACTTCCGGCTAAAAGAATTGGATTGGGTACGTCCGGACTCTCTGGAGAGAGAAAAAGAATCAACCCAGTGTGTCTAACATTTTTTAGAGGTCATATGATAGAGAAGGATTTCACCTTCAACAACAGAAGAATTCAAATTCTAAACTCCTCTATTACCCTTGAAAAATTACAGGCTATGTTAATCAGACGTAATATGAAAACGTTGTCTTCATTATTCCATAATTTTCTTATTTGTTTTTGTTATTTTACTCCTGGTTCCAGATAATGACATTTGTAGAGAGCTAAAATATTGGGAGAAGAAAAAGCTTTCGTCTTCTTGCATTCACATTTAGATGTGTTTTACTTGTGCATTAGTATAATCGATGGAACTACATGTAGATATTATTTTTCCAAATTGATGAGTTTGTAGAGATTTGTTTATAAATTGAAGATACATGTATTTATGACATTTTTGTACATTTAAACTTTTGTAAAATTATACCTTGGTTTGGCCTGATTTTTGTGTAACTAAAAACGTAAAAAAGGACACTGAGATCTCAAGTACATAGTGATTTTGTACATATGCATGTAATTATGTTCATTACATCACTGGTATTGAAAGTGTTTATAACTGTTCTAACGACCACTTTTCAGTAACTGTCAGCATTACTAATTCCAAACACCTGCCAACTTGTCTATTACGGTGACTGAAGAGTTGTTCAGTTTGTTGCATTGGTACAGTTTGATATTTAAGGACTCTACAGGTAGCCGGGGGTAAAATTTCACTTTTTTTATTAAAAAATACTGAATAAATTTTTGTTTGAAATAATACAAAGCTTACGCCGTAACCTGAGGGTAAGGGGTGAATGAATTAAGGTTTCAGTAACTGTTTTGGTAATTTATAAAAATCTAAGATTCTTGCCAATTCAGAATGTATGACGTTCCATGTACGCGTAGTAATAACAACGAACTGTAGTCATTTGGGATAAGTTGAAGTTAATGTGTAATTTTTGTCACCATGCCTATCTGCAGAGTCCTTAAATGTTTTCACGCACTAACATGATTACAGCTGTCGCAATTAAAATTTTTATATACATAGCTGCAAGCATGTGTGAATGAAAGTAGTTATGGTCAGAGTCAGAAAAGAAATTTTAGTACAAACACATTTAAGGAATGCTAATTTCCTCAACAGTGGACCATAGTTCTGCAAGAGACGCCTGAGGAACGGAACATTTGTTCAAAAGACGGCAGATGGCATGGGACAAACACCTGTGGACAGAGCTGAGTTTAGGTCAATAGAAGATGTGGATCAGCAACAAGCACCTGTGGACAGAGACGACTGTAAGGCAATAGAAGATGTGGATCAGCAACAAACACCTGTGGACAGAGACGACTGTAAGGCAATAGAAGATGTGGATTTGGAACAAAAGCCTGTGGACAGAGACGACTGTAGGGCAATAGAAGATGTGGATCAGCAACAAACACCTGTGGACAGAGAAGACTGTAGAGCAATAGAAGATGTGGATCAGCAACAAACACCTGTGGACAGAGACGACTGTAGGGCAATAGAAGATGTGGATCAGTAACAGACACCTGTGGACAGAGACGACTGAAGGGCAATAGAAGATGTGGATCAGCAACAAACACCTGTGGACAGAGACGACTGTAGGGCAATAGAAGATGTGGATCAGCAACAAACACCTGTGGACAGAGACGACTGTAGGGCAATAGAAGATGTGGATTAGGAACAAAAGCCTGTGGACAGAGACGACTGTAGGACAATAGAAGATGTGAATTAGGAACAAAAGCCTGTGGACAGAGACGACTGTAGGGCAATAGAAGATGTGGATCAGCAACAAACACCTGTGGACAGAGACGACTGTAGGGCAATAGAAGATGTGGATCAGCAACAAACACCTGTGGACAGAGACGACTGAAGGGCAATAGAAGATGTGGATCAGCAACAAACACCTGTGGACAGAGACGACTGTAGAGCAATAGAAGATGTGGATCAGCAACAAACACCTGTGGACAGAGACGACTGTAGAGCAATAGAAGATGTGGATCAGCAACAAACACCTGTGGACAGAGACGACTGTAGGGCAATAGAAGATGTGAATCAGGAACAAAAGCCTGTGGACAGAGACGACTGAAGGGCAATAGAAGATGTGGATCAGCAACAAACACCTGTGGACAGAGACGACTGTAGGGCAATAGAAGATGTGGATCAGCAACAAACACCTGTGGACAGAGACGACTGTAGGGCAATAGAAGATGTGGATCAGCAACAAACACCTGTGGACAGAGAAGACTGTAGAGCAATAGAAGATGTGGATCAGTAACAAACACCTGTGGACAGAGACGACTGTAGGGCAATAGAAGATGTGGATCAGCAACAAACACCTGTGGACAAAGACGTCTGTAGGGCAATAGAAGATGTGGATTAGGAACAAAAGCCTGTGGACAGAGAAGACTGTAGGGCAATAGAAGATGTGGATCAGCAACAAACACCTGTGGACAGAGAAGATTGTAGGGAATAGAAGATGTGGATTAGGAACAAAAGCCTGTGGACAGAGACGACTGTAGGGCAATAGAAGATGTGGATCAGCAACAAACACCTGTGGACAGAGACGATTGTAGGGCAATAGAAGATGTGGATCAGCAACAAAAACCTGTGGACAGAAAAGATTGTAGGATAATAGATGTGGGTTAGCTACAAAAACCTGTGGACAGAGAGCACTGTAGGGCAATAGAAGATGATAGTCAACAGCAAAAACCTTTGAATAGAACAGGAACGGCAGAAAAACCAGGGTCGGCTGACAGTTTGGCCAGTCAGATCTACATGTATTTATCACATTGATTTATCAATCATCTATGGGCACCACTAATAGTCACCTGCCTGCTGGCCTTTTTAGTGGCTATTCAATGGACATTTCTGTGGATTGTGTGCAAAATAAAGGGACGGAAAGGAAACGGAAACTAAGAAACATCGCTGAGCAGCTTGACCCAAACCAGGTTTGAGATCCAGAGTCCTCTACATTTTCAGAAACTGAGAGTGCGTATGTTCCAAACTCTGATTCCGACTCTGATTCAAGTAGCTCACCTACCATACACCCACCGCTGTATCCATCACTAAATGTACATGAAGATACAGTGTCATCAACATCAGACGTTTTCCAAAGTGTGTTAGACCATGGAAAGAGGGAAGGAGCAGCAAGTGCTCCTGTTGCACCCAATATTTGTGAAGCACTGAAAGAAACACAGCAGACAGTGCTATTGTAGTCGAAAGTTCCATTAATGGAGCAAAACGTGTCTATGACCAGAGATTTTATTGCCTGTATTGTGGAAACCCCAAGCAAAGTTTCCCCATCATTTGTTGGCAAAGCATGGGGATGAGACCGAGGTGGATAAATATAAAAGTGAGACAGACCGTGAAAGTAAATCCAAACCACTGTGCAGACTGCGGAATTTGGGCAACCATCTACATAATTCCAAGGTCATCAAGGACAATTCTGGCACACTGGTTGTTGCATATAGAACAGGTGGTTTATCTGCTTGGGAAGATTATGTGCCTTGCGAGATTTGTTTAGGATACTATGTTCACTAGGATCTTTAGAAATAACTATCTTGATGTTCTTTACTATCAGTGGACAAAAAGAAGCAAGGTCGGGTTGTGGCCATAAGCGGAATGTTGTCAACGAGTGCAAGTATTGTGCTGCAAAGTGTTTTTTCAACTTTCAGCTGTGACTCTTTGTCAAGGATTGTTAAGAGTGACAGACTTATCACCCAGCTTGGAGAAAAAAATGTTTCTGAAGTTTAGACATGACCGAGAGAATTATTCTACAATGAGAAATACTATGAGAGAACTAGGCAGGATTCTTAAAAGTTTAAGAGAGGTTGGTACTTTGGATGCTGGTCTCGTCACATTTATTAACCCATTACATTTCCAGGAAGTCGTCCAATCTGCACGAGAGCTTGCAGGGTTTTCAGTGGAGACTCATTTATTCACAACTTCATTATTAGATTTGAAGCTTGGACACTCCTTCAAGAAGTGTGCGAAAATTCTTAAAGGAAATGCCCCACAAAGTGGAGATGAAACATTGGAAAAGAATTCAACTGCCGTCTATGACTTGTGTAAAATAAATTGGTGTGATGAAATATCAAGACATGGCTCTCATAACGCTACAGGACAACAAACGCAACAAAGTAAAATTAGTCCCTCTAAGAAGTGACCGCCAGAAACTGTCCAATCACTTGAAGGATGTTGGATCAGAAGCATATGTGGCACTGCCAATCAACAACGCTAATAAAGAGGCCTGGAGTCATCTCTGTGGGATTACACTTACGCAGGTGATGTTCTTCAACCAGACGTAGACAGGGAGAAGTGTCCAAAATGACTCTGAGTAATTTCCAACGTACACAAAGCACTGGGCAGTCAGACATTTCACAATCGCTGTCTCCACTGGAGCAGAAACTATTGTCCAGGATAGAGACGGTAGGCAAGAGGGAAAGAACTGTTCCTGTCATTCTTACCAATGATGTTAAGGAGAGAATAAATCCACTGATACAGACAATAATCAGAGTCAATTATTCTTTTCTGGGCCATATCCGAGGATCTTGAGACACTACAGTGGAGAACGTGGACCTGTGCACCCTAAGCTACTCAGATCCACGAAGTTTAAAAAACAAGTAGCAACTCTATCACAGGTCCTCAGCCTGAAAGAGAATGAGGTAGACATCCATGCAAACTTTCTAGACCATAGCATACGTGTCCACCGAGAATTCTATTGACTTCCCGATAGTAGCCTGCCGATAACGAAGGTTTCAAAACTGCTTTTCTCTCTGGAAAATGGTCACTTTTATGAACAGCGAGGGAAAAGCTTGGATCAGACCAATGTGAACCCAAATGAAGGTAAGTTTTCATTCATATCTTTTCTGTTTCCTGTTATATTCAAATATTCTAGGGGTTTCCATGAACATGAGTCAATGGCAGGAGTCACTTAATAATGTGGTCACTGTGAGTTCACGACCAGGCCATACTGGCTTCCTCTGTAGTCTTGCATGGAGCCATAGATTTCCTCCCACCACAGTGTTTACTGCCATTGTATACATGTACACTCCAGATGAAATATATGTTTTATATTGTGTGACAACCAGTTCAATGAATAAAAGATTTCGGTGTTTATCTTAATCTGAACTTATGGGGAAAAGATAAAAGACATCATTTGACTGATGAAGACTTTGACTCACTGCAGTATGAATTCACCTTTATTCTCTATATGGTATAAAGTTCATTTTCTTCTAACTTTTTTCACAATTTGTTCAAGTTCATAGTGTCGTATTGAGGCAACACGTTTCACAAGGAAGTTCATAAGCGAGAATAGTCCATCTTTGATTCACATAGGCATATATTTGTCAGAGCTTTGTAATGTACTTACTCTAACCTGTGGATTGTTTGTGCAGCGCCAGTATGATGGCATTTAGGTACAACTGTTTTAATGAGTGCTTTATTATCTCTTAGTTGCAGTGGAAGGAACACCAGGTAACAAAAGGAATAGATGTGTGTGTGTCTTGTGGGTTTGAGGGTGAATGTGCGTGTGCGTATGTGTAGATGTGTGTGTATGTGGTGGTACGGAGATTGCTCTGGGATGAGGGTGAATGTGCACGTGCGTATGTATAGGTGTGTGTGTATGTGATGGTACGGAGACTTCCTTGGGATGAGGGTGCATGTGCGCGTGCGTTTGTGTATGTGTGTGTGTATGTGGTGCTACGGAGATTGCTATTCGATGAGGGTGCATGTACATTTTTGTATGTGTAGATGTGTGTGTGTGTTGTGGTACAGAGATTGCTGTAAGATGAGGGTGAATGTGCACGTACATATGTGTAGATATATGTGTATTTGGAGGAACAAAGATTATGTGGTGGTGCGAAGATTGCTCTGGGATGAGGGTGAAAGTTCGCTTACGTATGTGTAGGTGTGTGTGTATGTGGTGGTACGGAGATTGCTGTGGGATGAGGGTGCATGTACATTTTGGTAGGTGTAGATGTGTGTATGTGTGTTGTGGTGCGGAGATTGCTGTGGGATGAGGGTGATTGTGCGCGTGCGTATGTGCAGATATGTGTGTATTTGGTGGAACAAAGATTGCTGTGGAATGAGGGTGAATGTGGGCGTGTGTTTGTGTAGGCGTGTGTGTATGTGATGGTATGGAGATTGCTGTGGGATGAGGGTGAATGTTCGCTTACGTATGTGTAGGTGTGTGTATGTGGTGGTACGGAGATTGCTATGGGATGAGGGTGCATGTACACTTTCGTATGTGTAGATGCGTGTATGTGGTGGTACGGAGATTGTTGTGAGATGAGGGTGCATGTGCGCGTGCGTATTTGTAGGTGTGTGTGTGTTTGTGGTAGGGAGAATGCACTAGGATGAGGGTGAATGTACACGTGCGCATGTGTAGGAGTGTGTGTGTGTGGTGGTACGGAGATTGGTGTGGGATGAGGTCGAATGTTCGCCTGTGTGTGTTTGCAAGTTTGATTTAAGTCTCCAAAAACCCCCAAAACCTTTTATCCTTAATGTTCAGTTTTAGAAGTGGCACATGATGTCCTCACATTTCCAAATATCCCCTCATGATGCATTTTTTTGAGACAAATTTGTTTGCACACATCATCTCTAGGACAAGGGGCACAGCCAGTTACAACACGCTAATCTGAAATCAAATATGCAAAAATAATTGGTTTTCATAATCATATATTTATTACAATGGGAATTGCCTCAGTAAAAAAATGAAAATAGCGCAATCTGTTTTGTCGTCTGACAAAACAAAATGCATGAAACATCACACTCCAAATTATTTACAGACATGTCCGTACATTAATTACAGTTTATATTTTTCGGCTTGAAAAAATACACTTCACTAGCCAACTGTACCACCGTGGGACGATTTTTACCTGGTTGCGAAGGGTCTTCTGCTGCATTACGGGTGGTTTCCGAGGGTTACAATACTGAAATATAGCAATATTTTGTTCAGTCGCCATTGAAACTGTGAATAGGGGTCACGTTATTGGTGGGATAATGATATTCCATAGCTACTAGTTTCATCGAAGCAACTGATATTTTTCTTACCAAAATTTGTCTGAGTTGCTACCTACTAGAAGTAATACGCAAATCTATCGCATACCTCTTTGGAAATGAGCAATGATCGCCCTTTACTTATTTTGTTTTGACGCGGTTACCTTGAATACGCCAACACCTCTGCTTTTGTCCGCCTAGACAAGAAGTCAAGGGCATGCCGGTTGTCATGCCTACAAACTAGACTAAGTTATGCCCCTTAGCTCAGCGCAATAATGAGTGTGTTCGTACACTAAAATGCGAAAAGGTCGTTGGTTTCCCGCTGGCTCTGACTGGTGTCACCAATGAAATAAATAAAATAAGTAAATAAACAAGGCGAAGAAGAAGACTTCTGACAAATGTGCTTAACGATGCGATTTATTGTAGTGACTCGTCCAAATGGACGTAGAATGATGTGGAAAAGCCTATTCCCAGTGACCCCAGTGACAAAATTTGATAATCCTGGCAGTGATGCAAAGTGAACGTACAGACTGGCGTACGCGCTGTAAGGAGCATGTCTTATGATAAGTTCTTTTATACCGTGATCATGTCACCTCAAGTATGCCTCAGGCATTCAAGATTGAAACTCTGATTGGTTACATTGGCTCATGCGCTGAGGCACTTCATTGGTCGAAATGTGGTACACTTATTTCAATGAACTCGAATTATGCAGGTGACTGTTCTGTGATGTTAGCACCTATAGCTGATGTCGTGAACACAACCTTCACATTTTTGGCTGCTTTGAGCTTTCATTGAAAGCGCATATTTATTATATTTGGAAACTTATCTAATATACATCAATCCGTAAAGTATAAACACAGAAGACCTGTTTCTTGTGTGCTTAATTATTTTCTTCGTAACTCGTGCTAAGTGCTAAAAAACGGGAAGTTGTAGGAAACGAACCACGATCTAATGTGCGAACTCGGTTGTGAGGCGCACACTTCATCTCTAGGACAAGGGGCACAGCCAGTTACAACACGCTAATCTGAAATCAAATATGCAAAACTAGCTTTGGTTTTCGTAATCATATATCTATTACAATGGGAATTGCCTCAGTAAAAAAAAATGAAAATAGCGGAATCTGTTTTTGTCGTCTGACAAAACAAAAGGCATGAATCATAACACTCCAGATTATTTACAGACATGTCCGTACATTAATTACAGTTTATATTTTTCGGCTTGAAAAAATACACTTCACTAGCCAACTGTACCACCGTGGGACGATTTTTACCTTGTTGCGAAAGGTCTTCTGCTGCATTACGGGTGGTTTCCGAAGGTTACAATACTGAAATATAGCAATATGGTGTTGTCTTAAAGATCATGTAACGAGGATTTCCCGGTCATGCGCACTCAAAAATCACATACTGTGCGAATTTGCGTTTCATGCGTTTTGCGTTTCATGTGCTCATGAGAATACCAGTCTAAGTTCCACTTCACAGCAAAGGGCGATAAAACTGAAACTGCGTCATTCACACCTTAGATGTAGATCTGGTGAATACTTGATTGTCCCACGTTTCGGCCGTTCGTCTGTATGCAGTGCCCTAGGTATGTCTGTATTGATTTCTTGTGAAGGCAGCTCCTCCTACAGTTTTTATCGGATTTTTTACCAATCTTGTTACAGCAATTATCTTCAGATTTATGACTGGTTCAAGATATAATTCGGATTTAGGTGGAGGAAGTGGCTGTTAACGCATCTTCTCCCACATTTCTTCTAGGATACTTGTGGGCGTTGTTGGAGTTGCCATGTCTTTCTGTCTCGGGAATGGCGTTCTATTGAGATAACTTAGTATGTCAACACACACACACACACACACACACATAAAACGCATTTTTAATGCTTCAAACTCCATTTTTTTTTTGGTAAAATTCATTCACATAACACTTGTAACTGTTTTGGTTAATAGAACTCTCGGGAATACTCCTTGGCAAACAGAGGAATCCATGACATGTGACAAAGTCTCCGATATAAAACCGGCAACCTGGTGATTCGCCCAACAAACGTCATTATACATGTATCAAGGACTAGAAAACGTGTTAAAATGTGAATTATTTATAGACAAGAAACACATGGTTAGTCGTTAGCTTTTCATCTTCATAAATCCAATTCGCGCAAAGAACCATAGTACCGTGAACTAAGAGAAAAACCCTCACAACATAGTACTTTCGAAAAAATAAATCGATGATCGATAAACATATAATCGATCCACATGTTTATGGACATGTTCCTATACAATTTTGCTGTAACGTGACTGATTGGTTGATAGATTAATTCATTGATTGATTAAGTCATGGATGGGTTGATTAATTGATTGCGATTTAACGTCGTTATTATGGTCACATCACTGTGGTTGGACTCACTGCCGATCTGTTTATAGTAGTGCAGCACAAAAACATAACTATATAGTGGCTCATATAAACTGTGGAAACGACCATACATTTATGACAAAAGCAACAAATCGGAGTACATAAATGTCAAATTCGTTGTCAACGATTTTGATGTAATTTGCATCTCGATCATTGCGACTACAAAATACTCTTACATCAACTTTTGGAACATAGAAGAAATGCATGCAAAATGTATGGACGGAGATTGTGAACCACCCATCCTCTGCTATTCTGGACATTACACGTTAAACCTCCCTTCCTGATCCACATATCTCGTATCCTCTTCCTTTTCGTTTTCAGATAAATATTTATCCTGAGCCTTTCATCCTGGGCCAATCATCCTGAGCCATCCACCCTTTATCCTCTCTTCCTTTCTGATTCTTCCATCTTGACACTTCTATCCTTCATCTCCTCTTCCTCTCTAAACCTTCCATCCTACATACCCTCCTCCTTTCTAAACCTTCCAACCTAATCCTTTCATCCTGAATTGTATGTCCAGTGGCCGATTTCACAAAGCCGTTTGTAACTTAAGTCAAAACTTGAAACTTTGTCACAATTCTCAGTTTTTTGTACTGGAAGTTGAAATTAAGACACTTTTGTCCTAACGTAACACTGTTAAGGTGAACAAAATTTTAATTTCTAAAGCCAAAAAATAAGCTTTAAGACAGCATTTCAAATTTTGACTTAAGTCAGTAATGGCTTTGTGGATTTGGCCCCTGAACGTTTATTTCTGAGCCCTTCATTCTGGACCTGCCATCCCTCTTCCTGTCTCCCTTTCTAAAACTTCCAAACTGATCCTTTTATCCTAAATTATATGTCCTGAGCCGTATTTTCTGAGCCCTTCATTCTGGACCTGCCATCCCTCTTCCTGTCTTCCTTTCTAAAACTTCCAAACTGATCCTTTTATCCTAAATTATTTGTCCTGAACCCTTCATTTTGAACCTTTAATAGCGATCAGGTATTCAGTTTCTATGTACTGTGTGACGCACAAACAAGACAAAGCCTATTTTGACTTCACTCCAGACATCGGGGGCAGTTTTTCTGGCTTTAGAGTTTCAAGAAATTCTAAGTGCCATATGTCATCTTTGGGCGGAAGAGCAAACGTGAGGTTTCTTGAAAATCCGAACCTTTGTAAAATGGTGGTAACTGTTGTGCTCGCGGCCTTGTGAACCTTTACAAAGTCCACTCTTCTCCTCTCTGTGCACATGAGATCTTGTCGGGACCAGTTTGCTCTCCATTGTAAAAGTAACGCGGATAGGAAGTGCTGACGGTGTAATTTTGTGAGGAGAAAAACAGGAGCAACACCAGGGTACTTAAAGCCGCCAACACAAAGGAATAAGTAGCCGAACGACTGAAGAGACTTAACTTAGCTAATCAATATGCATCTGTAGACAATAATATGCCGGGGAATTCTACGGACGACATACACTGTTATATTTGATGTACTGTTTTGTGCAACGCATGGCATGAAAATGTATGCTTATTTAAATATAGACCCACGCCACAATTTTCCGATTTAAGATTTATTTATTTATTTGATTGGTGTTTTACTCCGTGCTTAAGAATATTTCACTTACACGACGACAGCCAGCATTATGGTGGGAGGAAACCGGGCAGAACTCGGGAGAAAACCACGACCATCAGCTGGTTGATGCAAGATCTTCCCAAGTATGGCTGGAAAGGAAACCATCATGAGTTGCACTCTAGTTTAATGCGACATAAATGATGAGAGCCTCCTTGGTCATCTCAATGGATGTTAAATATGTTATTCATATTGCAGGTAATCTTTGTTCTCTTTGTAATCTTTCACAAACAGGTAAACGAATTTTCCCCTTGCTAGGCCTGGTTTTTCCCCGCCATAATGATGGCCGCTGTGAAATAAGTGAAATATTCTTGAATACCGAATAAAAATCTAATCAAATGCATAAATACACATATTAAAACAGAGCAATCAATAGGTCTGTCTTTCACAAAGATCAACAGACATAACAACTACGAATACATATTTTCACATCTTACGTAGACATAGCTCAGATATGGATGTTGCCACTGACATAAGACCAGGCCAGAGATGGGTACAGCCTGGACGACACAAAAAGTCTGTGAGCTTTTGTTGTTGTTTATTAGTTTCTGGAATCATGGTCAAGTCTTTATCTGAATAAAATTAATGCACATTTTCAAATTTAGTAGACGATGCTACACGCAATTATGCACAGGATTAGACCAATCGACCAAAAAGGATGAAGGTAACTGCAAATATACATTTGACCCGAAACTGATTCAGTAGTTGATTTTATCTTGATCTGTATAGGGATGTGGTGCTTTATCCTGCTGCCAAGTATTGTCTACAGCAGAAAAGCTTTAAATAACCAGTAAAGATCATAAGGTTTCTGTTGAAATACACATGAACATGAGTTTTACATCACGACAATGTTTATCCTACACATGTATAGAGAAATAATTTCTGTAAAGCTCAGAAAGGCTGTATTCCTGCACTCAAAAAATATAACCTGCATTCAAAAAATTAACCTGTTAAATTTAACAAAAAGAGTGTTTTCTGGGTGATGCTAGAATGTATTCTGTTATTACAGCACAGTATTCTGTCACATTCAACATAATATCCTGTTAATCTAACAGAATTTTTATGTTGAATTTATAGAATATGTGTGTTACACATAATAGAATAATCTACTGCAATAGGATAATACATTCTACCATCACTCAGACAACAAACTTTCTGTTAAAATTAACAGATTTTTTTGAGTGTACATTGGGATGTAAACGGTGCAGTAAATTAAATTCTCTGGACTAATGCGTTATAAGTGACCTATCAAACTACACAGCATGCTCATGTAAACATTCACAAAATTACATGTAAAATCACTTTACTGAACAAATCCCGAAATCACAGCAATTTGGCACTACTGAGGGCTGAGCCTAGAGTGTGGGCTGCTTAAAGAGAACGAGCTAGAGCTGTACCCGCATTGCTTTCCACAGAGTACACCATCGCATTACTTTCTGGGGAAACAGAGTACTTCATCGCATTACTTTCTGGGGAAACAGGGTACACCGTCGCATTACTTTCTGCGAAAACAGAGTACACCGTCGCATTACTTTCTGTGAAAACAGAGTACACCGTCGCACTACTTTCTGGGGAAACAGAGTACAGCGATGCATTACTTTCTGGTGGAAACAGAGGACACCGTCACATTACTTTCTGGGGGAAACAGAGTACACCGTCGCATTACTTTCTGGGGAAACAGAGTACACCGTCGCATTCCTCTCTGGGGATACAGAGTACACCGTCGCATTACTTTCTGGGGAAACAGAGTACTCTGTTGCATTACTTTTTGGGGAAACAGAGTACACCGTCGCATTACTTTCTGGGGATACAGAGTACACCGTCGCATTACTTTCTGGGGAAACAGAGTACACCGTTGCATTACTCTCTGGGGATACAGAGTACACCGTCGCATTACTTTCTGGGGAAACAGAGGACACCGTCGCATTACTCTCTGGGGATACAGAGTACACCGTCGCATTACTTTCTGGGGCAACAGAGTACACCGTCGCATTCCTTTCTGGGGAAACAGAGTACACTGTTGCATTACTTTCTGGGGAAACAGAGTACACCGTCGCATTACTTTCTGGGGATACAGAGTACACCGTCGCATTACTTTCTGGGGAAACAGAGTACACCGTCGCATTACTTTCTGCAAAACCCGAGTACACCGTCGCCTTACTTTCTGAGGAAACAGAGTACACCGTTAAGTCCAAAATGTACATACTAATACTCACAGCTTGATAAAAATTCTATCCAACTCTGTAAGATCCGTTTATATTCGAAAATTTCCGGACGCTACCACGAGGGAAGTCATCGAGTCAAAATATGACTGATGGACCGAGAAGATAGGAATGAGCTAATCTACGATATCAAAGGCATAACATATGGTGTTCGGGGATAGAAGCAGAGTTTGACTTACTGCAGGCTGTTTTAAATGAGTGGTAAGGGTGATTCGGTTAAAAAAGTAGACTCAGAGAGATGAGAGATGGTAGCGGGATAACAAGACAAAGATGTAGAGAATTTACAAAACTGTTAAACCCTTTCGCTATCAGTAGAAATGTTTTCGGTGTTGTAAAGAATCCGAGGAATCGATGGCCTACCCTATTACGATCCAACCTGGATGAATAAATTAGACGTACCGGTAAGTCAGCGTAAGTCCTCATTGTGGACCAGTGACGTCGAATAAATTGCAATTAATTCTTTTTGACTACAGATTGCCTTCATTTCATTCATTCCACTCTGTTAATTTATGTTTAACACAACATGATTTCAACCAACACACAGCTGAACTTAGAAATCAAACTTTGTTTGTGAACATGAATGAAAGTTAAACAAAATGTATGTGATATAGCTTATATGTGTATCAATAAACATATGTTTACGTGTGATTTTGCTGTTTTTTTTTTGAGGGGGAGGGGGGGTGGATGGTGGTTTGAGCAGCAATGTTTTGGTGTTTACTATACTTGTGTGAGAAATATCATGGGTGTTATTGTAGGCTTAATTAAAATACTCCGAAGTGTCATGCAGAGACCTGGAAGAAGAACTCATGCAGTCTTACCGTCCTGCAGTGGCATCGAGAACGTCGAGACGGAGTTCTAACAAAGTAAGCCAAAAACTAAACAAAATGTGGATTTTACTAAGAATACAGAGCATAAGTTTGATGGAGCGGTCCTAGTCCGTCAGTGCGATCTCGCCTACCGCCAGGTTAAAGCATGGCGATGTGGTAGAGCTGGACTGTAAATAGCTCTAGAATTGTGCTTAGCTAGTATTTGTTCACCTACAGGAAGGCCAATACACGGAGAGTGCGCCTTCGCTTCCAAGTAAATAGAGGGAAATATACTCAAGCTTTACCACGATAACCCTGCGCACCTCTGTATGTCCCCTACACAACCCAGTAAAGGGTTTGTCACACGCTTTGGGAGGCATTACTCAGTGTCTCGGAGCTCGATACGAGCGGTAAAGAATTTTAGTCTGAGTTGTACTGCACCTCGTGTTACAGATTTCACACATGCCTAGCAAGGCTATTCAGTGACTGGCTAATTAATAAACTCCACACAAGCGTAAGATTAGTTTGTAATAGCGTTTCCCCATCCAAGTCGAATGATGCACGGCAATAACGAAACGTTGAATAAATTGTTTTCCCAAGTAAACTGCCAACTGAGGCTGCTTTACATAAATGTCCAGTACTCAAGAGAACTAAGCCTTTACATAGCTATTGTGAAGAACACTGATGGTACAAGGATACACGCGTGGACAGTAAAGAGGGGGAATGTTAACACAATGAGTCCACAGAAAATGCTGGGCTTTGACCCTTAACAAATTACGCATGTTCAAGCAACGGCAGATAACATTTCAAGACATGCTTGGGTACACCGTTAAGTACACATTTGAAGTGTTAGGATCTGTAGCAGCGAGTGAGAAAATTGGCAACAGCCTGAAAAACTTTATTGTGATTTCTCACCGGTTTTAAAACCGTGTCTTCTGACGGGTTCCTGACACCAACACGAGTTAATTCTGCGTAAAATACGCGTCTGGCGTCAATATGACGTCTACAACGAAAAAGAACATGCTTAACAGCATCTTCTACAAAACATTCCTCACAAAGACCCGTATCATGTAGATTGAATTTATGCAAATAGCTGTTTGTTTTAATGTGACCAGACAAGAGTCTAAATACGAGCATTTCGTCACAGCGACAGTTGAGAGAGACATTGTAGCGTACAGAGACTTGAGGGTTGTGAGAATAAAAGAATCTTCCTGAGTTATCGTATTCATTTTGCTATACTGGCATAACTAATAGCTTCTTGTACAGACAACGGGATGGTGTGGGATATATTGGGTAGATCAAGGGCCTTTTTGGCCAATTTGTCCACCAAATCATTTCCGTCAACACCAATGTGGGCCGGCACCCATTCAAACGCCACAGATACACCTTGATAGCCCAGTATAGTACAGATATACAGTATTTCATACACAAGCGCGGCCGACTTATTCCAAATAAAGTTACCAAGTGCCTGTGAAGATCTTAAAGAGACAAAAATGTGCTCGATAACTTCCAGGGAGGAAAATGAGGAACACAACCAGGCTGAATAGAAATATCCCTGGCCTGAAAGAAGTCAGAAATTTCGTTCGACCGTAAATTAAATGGCAAGGCTTTCTTACTGTCTTTACTATATAACTGATCATAATATGAGGGTTTAAGTACAGGTGTTACAGAATTATTAATGGCAGACTTTAGCCTGAAAGTAAACTTTAGAACACGCATCCGACGACGTAAGTGTAACAGCCACTCATTACAAAAAGACTTGCAATACGCTGAAAGGAGTGGAGCGTAAGCCTCCAGTACAAATACGTTGTGCGGCAGCAGAGCATTTGGTATTCTACCACGAAACTGGCATTTTATATTCCATATCACCAGAAGAATTAGGTATTGTCTTGGTGGCTTCAGCGTTAATGGCATCCACAATGTTGTCAGAAAATCCATCCACATTGTCATCGAAAATCTCACAATTAAAGGATTTCCTACATTCCTTTTGGGTAAAGCCCGCAAGTTGCTGTTTTAATGCTCCATCTGGGAGGGTGACCCACTAAGTTTACATTAGGATTGAAATCCCAGGATACATGGACAGGTAGGTGATCACTCCCACACGGTGGGGAATTATCCACGGACCAATCAAAAGACAGGCTTAGGTCAGGTGAACACAAAGTAAGATCAAGGTGTGAGAAATTACCGGAGAGGGGATCAACTCCAGTGCCTGAACCATCATTAAATACACATACACCATATTGATCAATAAATTCTTCAAGTACCCGCCCATTTTGGTTAACAGTTGCACTACCCCACAACGGACTGTATGCATTGAAATCCCCGTATAAAATGTAGGAGTTATTCACAGATGACATAAGGGAGTTAAAGTCGGAACGAACCAGACGGTTCGACGGGTTGTAAACGTTTACAACACTAACAGATGGACCGTTAGTTCTAGCTATATTGAAACACTGGGCTTCTATGCTGGTAAACGAAGGTAATCTAACCTTGAAAAAGCAAAGTCCATGTTTTAAGAACATAGCCAAGCCACCGCCACCTCTCGTCTCCCAATCTAATCTGTTAATAAAATATCCAGGATATGTATAATCAGGATGCTGTTTTAAAACAGGAATGTTTTACATTAGAGAGATTAGAGAATTCCTGGCCGTGGGTACCGATACCCCGAATATTCTGATGAAGCAAATTAAACTCCATTATTGCCGAAAAAAGCAAAGCAGTGAAGCAATAAAGGTTAGAATATATATAGATTAAGAAACCTCAGCAGAAACCAGACTAGAGAGTACGGACTTGAGATGGGTAAAGTTGACATGTTTAGGTATGACTGCCGATACCAACAGATAATTATGTGACATGACAAGCTATTCTACAAGACGATCCACAAGCTAGAGACCACATGATGAAATTCGTCCCGCAAAAATACTACACAGGAATATGCCTGTTGGCTAATCAATGTCAGCGATAGTGTATTCGTTGGATTTTTGTCATTTTCAGCTTTTCCAGATAGCGTAGGTGTTGTTAGGCCGTCGACTAAAACTGACGTATTGATCACACGATGCAGTGTAAACCCATGCCGTATTTCGTACATCAGAATCAGCAATACCATTTGTGAGAGAGAATTTCAGGGGGAATAACTCTGGGTCGCTTGTTGACATGGCTATAGACGGGGACCAGCCTTTGGCGCTGCATGGCTCATCTAAGCCCACATGTTTAAACGAGATGTGACTCTACTATAGTTATATTCTACTCTAGTATAGTTGTACATACAACAATCACATAAATAAATAAATAAATAAATAAGTTAATTAAGAAATAAATATACTATACTATAGTTATATTCTACTCCACTATACTTATACTCGACTCTACGATACTGACACAGCGAGTGTTACATAACCGAATGCTTCCAAGTTATAAGCTAATTTTTTTACCTATATCTTGTCTAACACGTTTTCTGTGGTCATATTATCTGGATTTGGTGCCTTTTTACGTAACATTGAATACAACACTAATTATTGGACATCATAGATGGCACTGCAGGGCTAATCTATGCCCACTTGCCATCATGTTCGCTAGGTCATTGCTCGCCGCTATTCGACTCTGTACATACATGAAAAGGTATGACTGCTGATACCAACAGATAATAATGTGACATGACAAGCTATTATATAAGACGATCCAGAAGATAGAAACCACATGAAGAAATTCGTCCCGCAAAAATATTACACAGGAATATGCCTGTTTTCAAATCGATGTCAGCGATAGTGTATTCGTTGGATTTGTATCACTTTCAGCTTTCCAGAAAGCCTAGGTGTTTTTTTTTTATTTTCAGTTTTTCTGGATAGTCTAGGTGCTGTTAGGCCGTCGACTAGAACTGACATATTTATGATACGATGCAGTATAAACCCATGCCGTATTTCGTACATAAGACTTAGCAAAACCATGTGTGAGAGAGAATTTCAGGGGGAATAACTCTGGGTCGCTTGTTGACATGGCTATAGACGGGGACTAGCCTTTGGCGCTGTATGGTTCATCTAAGCGCGCATGTTTAAACGGAATGTTACTCTACTATAGTTACATCCTACTCTACTATAGTTATACATACAACAATGAAATAAATTCACATGCTGTAATATTGGTCCCGTAGACCTCGTATTTCCAATGATATGTAGCCTCCTTAAAACGAAAAGACCATAATGCTGGCCGCCGTCGTATAAGTGAAATATTCTTGAGTACGGCGTAAAACACCAATCAAAAAAAAAAAATAAATAAAACGAAAAGATAATGTGATAATGAATAGATGATGAATAGATATATAGCTATATTGATAGCTGTCTCTTCTGCACTGTCCAACAGTGTATATTATAAGCCAGTGTCATATAGGCTCTGGATATCCGTCTGTTGATATCCTCTTCGGGGTCTCACCCCGACAGGGAATCCGGCAAACCTGCCGCCTGGCCCGTAAAAAAATCAATGACATCATCAGCAAACCTCGCGGACGTTGGCTGACACACAGTGCGCGGGATATCGCAGTATCACACGCCCCAGATCTTTTACACCCAGTCACCGTGCTATCCGACCGTACTATTCCCCTACTGTAGTTTTACTATAGTATAGCTATACAGCAGTATAGTTATACTCTACGATACTCTACGATGCTCTACCATACTATAGTTATACTCTACTTTAGTTATACTCTACTATACAATATTATAGTTATACTCTACGATACTATACGACACTATAGTTATCCTCTACTATACAAAACTATACTACTCTCTACTCTACTCTACTTAGGCTACTATTCGACACGCTTCTGTGTTACAGAGAACCGCTTTTCCCATCACCACCACCACCGCAAAAAAAGCCAGCTTGAGTGGAGCAAATTTAGAGACGATCAAGGAAAAGTGGAAGAGGCCGGAGAGCCAGTTCCATACCAACCCGACACGACCCCTGGAAGATCTCTTGCCTAGCAGTGAGAGTGATCTACAGGAACTGTATCGGCGGCATTGGCGTTCAATTCGGAACCAAATTTATCGCGGCATGCCGGTGCAGGACCTCTATAATTACCGGGTCAGCAATCTCGGAGCCATCCCCGCCTATCTGAACGCGATTTATGAGGACCAGCCGACAGCCGACAGCCGTCAACTACAGCTTTGGGTATATCTTGTGCCAAAAGGAGACGGATCAGGTGCGTTATTATTACCTCAGCACCAACAACGCCCGAGTACTCGACACGCCGTACCACGTGGTGAGTCGGGCTGACCTGCGTGAACTCCTCACCGATCATCTCCCCAGCCAAGATCCACTCACCTGGGCATAGAAAAACAACGCCCCGATACAAAATGGGTCGTGGACCTCCTCACCAGCGTGTTGTTTTTTGTCCATAACCTTAAGGGTGGGACAACGTTGCCGCCTTACCTGGCGGCGAACAAGGGGCTGCACATGTTGCTGGCGGGAGCAAATGGTCCTTATAGGGATCATTTATGTTGGTTTAAGTGCCTGGCCGTCCATTTGGACAAGACCGACCCAAAAAACTGTGACAAGACACCTCAACACCATAAGCGACACCAGTATCGCCTATCTCACTGAGCGTTATATTTACATCCTGGACGAGTTAGACGAGCGCATCGATCCCAACGACACCAAGCCGTCTTAACCTCTGCGGGTGCGGGACAAATTCGTCGCCTATATCAAGCAGCTTCCCGTCCTCCTCTTCAACTCGGACAATTTCACCTGAACTTGATCAAACAACAGCTTTAACTCCACCTGGTCAAGGCCGGTGATTTGGAGTGTGTTATCAAGCGTAACAAAAACCATATGGCCCTCAGCACGCCGCAGCTAAAATTTCTGGACATTCGAAATTACAGTTACGACAAGTGGGTGAAAGCTTACGACTGCCCCGTCACCAAAGGGAAATTTTGTTGCAGCTACATAGACTCCCTCGCCCAGCTGAAGGAAACCACGTTTTCCCTCCACGCTTTCGATAACGATCTGACCAGCCGTGCACGGACGCCATGCGTACCGTAAAAGGCTTGCTGCGATGGTATAACAACCAGGACGTGATCCCCTTCATGGAATAGGCGCAGAAGATGGTGGTTTTCTACCAAACCATGCACGTCGACGTCTTCAGACTGCATAAACATACCAGGGCTCACCCTCTGCTACTTGTTTCACGATTTGCGCTCCGTGTTCACGCTCATCGGTGAGAAAGGCAAGGACATGCACGACTGCCTAAAGAAAAAAATCGTGGACGCGCCGAGTATCATATTTCATCGGTACCACGGACGAGGCGTGACCCGTATACGAGGAGGTAAGCTCTGTCAGCGAATCATTGGGTTCGATGCTGACGCGTTGTACTTGACCTGCCTTGCCTCACCCATGCCGGCGGGTCATATCATCCGATGGAGACATGGCGGGGAGAAGTTCGTTCCCTCCGGCACCGCCACGCGCGTGGCTGAAAAATGGCTGGACTGAGAGTCGCACCAGCTGGGGTAGCCATCCTCCACGGGCTGAACCATACGGAGAAACGGGTCGGTCATCGGCAACTCCCCGTAGATGGACTTGCCGACGGACGTCCCACCGTCTTTCAGTTCCACGGTTACTATTATCACTACCACGGCTGTCGGCTGAATCCCACACGCCAGGGTGCGCAGCGCTACAACGACCGGCGAGGGTTGACACTTCATGACTTACGACGTGAAGTGAACGAGAACGAGGCTTACGCCCGGTCCCTGGGATACAAGTTGGTGTCCATATGGGAGTGTGAGTTTCTTTGCCTGCGGAAAACGAACCCGACCGTGCGTGCTTTCCGGCAACAGTACGGCTTACCCCCGTCACAGCGACAGCCCAAAACTCAGGCTCAGCGGGTGAAGGCTGTCGTCCCAGGCCAGTTGTGTGGCTTCGTCGAATGCGACATCTACGTGCCGGACCATCTCAAAGCGAACTTGTGCGGAATACCCACACATATTAAAAAATATCGATGTGAGCCGGGAGGACTCCGCCCCAGATTGGCGGAGTTAGCGGAGGTAAATGAGACCATGCCCCGTTCCAGGCGAATGCTGATCGAGAGTATGTTCGGTACGGAAAATCTGCTGGCCACCACCTTGCTCCAGTGGTATCTGGCTCACGTGCTGGCAGTGACCCGCGTCTACCAAGTGATGGAGTACACGCTCGAGCGAGCCTTCCAATCACTTGCGGACGCCGTCACCCAAACCCGGTGAGAGGGGGACCCCGACCCTGCCAAGTCTCTTATCGGGGAAACGATGAAGTTGTTGGGAAATACCGCTATAGCAAAAACCTTGACAAACCAAGACCGGCATGTGGAGGTGAAATTCTGTGATCTGACGCAGATGTGCAAGCTACTGGAGATTGTACGGTGGCGTACCGTTGAACAAATAAATGACAACACCTTCAAAGTGGTGAGCAGCAAGAGGACCATTCGTTACAATCTGCCATTGCAAATAGCATGTATGGTGTACCAGTATGCTAAACTCCGTATATCGGAGTTTTGCTATGATTTCATGACTCGTCTTTTTAACAAGGCGGACTGGCAGGAATGCGAGATGGACACGGACACCACGCACATGGCCTGGTCTGACCCAGACTGGAAATCCTTGGTTAAACATGAGCTGCGGGCGGTATACGGGGCGGAGCGGGACAAAGGGTTGGCTCGACGCGACCACTTCGACTTTGATAAACGTACGCCGGGGCTCTTCAAAGTTGAGTGGACTGGTGACGATATTATCAGTTTGAGTTCGAAAAAACATACTATTGATACGTCAATACGAATAGTAAAGACAAGCTCTCCTGCAAAGGCGTTAGCACTCGGGGCGTGGAGAAGGACGTCCACTTCTCCATATTGAGCGACCACCAAAGCGCGAATGGTGTGAAGCGCGAGATACGGATGAGGGGAATTAGTATATACTCCTACACACAAACGAAAGACGCTTTTAATTATTTCTATGCAAAGCGTAAAGTACTACCGGACGGTGTGAGCACCACTTACCTGGATATTTGACCGGACTACCCCGACGGCTATATACTATAGCCCCGTTTACACTACCGCTTTTCAACCGGGCTCGGCCCTGATGGGGCACGGCCCGGCAAAAAATTGGGTAGTCTAAACGGGTTAAGCGTACTCGGCACCGTGCCAGATTTGACCGGGCCGAACCCCTCAACGAGAGGTAGGCTCGACCCAGCTAAACGTGTAGTGTAAACGCGTCACCGTGCCTGGCCCGCTCAGAGGACTTAACTGCGCATGCTTAAAGGCAACTTCCTCTGACCTTCCACTTCCGGCTTTTCAATTGGCGCACTTTTTTTCGAACAATAAGAATTTAAATATGTCAACAAATCGTGGCGCTACTTGGACAAAAGAGGAGACAGAACAGCTATTAGCTATTTGGGGCGAGGAAAACGTGCAGGCGCAACTTGAGAGCGCTCGTCACAACGAGAACATCATACAGGTGGATGTATATGAGTTTCGAAAAGGCCGTCTGTATCTTTGCCTTACAACTACTGGCAGCGCCATTTTCGCAGCTGAATAAAGTGTTTGTACCTCCAATGTGTGAAGAGTGCCACAAATAAATAGCCCAACTCAACCTGAGTTGTCGTTCCTGTTTGTGATAATGGATTTGGCCCGCCAGCGAGGCGTGTAATGTAAACGGTACTTGTTAAGGGGGCTCGGCCCTGATCAAGCGCGACCCTGCTAAAATGGGCCCGGCCCGGCTGTAGTCTAAACGCGGCTTATGTCTTTCTAATGTGTTGACGCTGAAGGCTAAAATAAAAAGTCAAAACACCACTGAATACGAGTGTCATTTTCTCTTTATTCATTTTTTTATTTCATAACAAGTCGTTATCGTGCGTCGTGCATGACGTGTCCAACGTATGTACAATAGCGTCTATGGGACGACCTCGAGTCTCCTGGGTTAAGTAATACACGCAATATTGTCAACACACGTGTCCAGACTCTGCAGCCGCCGATCACGCCACGTCCAGTGGTGTGTCCTCAGGTTGAGCCAAGCGGTGATATCGGTGTGGAGGGGTCGGAGTCCGTACGAATCAAACTATTCTCCCCGGAGACAGGATGAGTCTGGGCACACGTCTAGGAAGACTGCTACCGAATGTTGTCCCCAGCGGAGGCACGTATCTGTGTTGATGACGCAGGCTCAGGGTGTGATGGTCATTTGGTGAGGGTGGTGGTCTCTAGCGTAGACATCCCCCAGCACGACGCGGGTAATCACACCCGCCTGTAGCACACGTCGAAATTGCACCGTGTCAATGCTGTTTTGTTTTTTCAACTGGCGAAGTCACAGTGCACGTTTCGGCTATTGTCTATGTCTATGATGTTGTTGAATTCGGTGTAGCACACCGCGTTAATGGTTTCCGGCAGTGGTGTGGCAAACCGCATCTCCAGGCGCAAATCAGCATTCTGCACCAGGTTCAGTTGGTAATCATCGTGGAGTTTGGGGGTCAAGTCGAAACAAAAGAGCGTGACGCCTTTGGCGAACGCGGTGCAAAGGATGGAGTACCCCTCGTCGTGAAACACTTTCCCCGTGTTGGAAAAGAGGTTCATGTACGTTCTGGGGAAATTCCCGAAGTCGGTTGTCAGGAATTTGACGTCCGCCGACATGCAAGGCGACGAAGTTTGAGTACAAGTCCTGGAAATGGAAAGGGATTTAGCGTAGTTCCTGTCAAAAGTAACTGACTTGGCCCAGAAAGATCAACACATCCTCCAAGCAGGTCTTGTAGTCGGGACCCTCCTCACCGGACATCAAGGCAAACGCGTCCTTGGACGGAGTGAGACGGATGCAGACGCTCACGTTGTTCAGCAGGTGACGCAGTTGCAGGAATTTGTCGCAGTGGAGACGTCCCAGCATGTCAACCGATCGACTTTGCGCCATGAGCTGCGGCTGTTCGACAAACCCCGATGTACATGTTGGTGGAAGCGGTAATGTGTATGTCGTTCAGGGAGGCCTGTTGCCACAGTAAATGCAGCCACAGGTTAGTTGGAGCTACACTCTTGCCGGCCTCCACAACCTCACCATCCCTGTCCAGGATTTTTACCTTCACGTACAAAATGGTGTTGGCCAAGTCCAAGTAAGTGTCACCTTCCGCACTGGTAAAATTCCGCTGGCCCCACGTCACTCAGTCTGACGATGGGACTGTAGGCATCCCAGCGACCTTCTCGAACGCTGGTGTCGGCAGGGGATAAGGTCCAAAAATCAAAGTCACTGCTGAAGGACGGACAACACTAGGTGTGGGGAAGGGCCATGGCGTTAGCTAAAAATATCCGGTGCGGAGCGGGATTTGGTGCGTTGAAGATGGTGGGGGAGCGTGCGTCTTCTGGGCCCAACGGGCGGCGAGGACGAGTGGGAGCGGCGCGTCTTCTTGGTCCTGTGAGCACGTGATGTGTGGGAGGGATGCGTCGGACTTTATGCTTCATAGACGTCCTTCCCACCCCGTGCAACTTGCCCAGCTTCCTGGCTGGGAGTAGTGACCGGCTTTAACCACCATAGTCCCCCCCTCCCCCTTCCAGAGTGCGTCCTTTCCAGGCCTGAATCACCAGCACTCCCTCGTCCCACACGTCGTCTATGACTTTCAGTCCGGCACATAACGCAGTTTTACCCACACTTTCACAGCTGGCTTTAATAAGGGCTGCGCCATGTTGATGAAACTGCCCAGCAAGCCGTGACCGCGCTGTACAACGGCACCCCAAACACAGGTAACAATCTTCCGCAGGCTTGTTTGTCGAAAGTGAAGTTTCAGCACCACTTTACCGCGTTCAAATGCCACGAGTTGCACAGTGTCGTCCCTGATGTCAATTTCCACCGTCGAGAAATGCTTGCGCAGCACGGGGATGTATTCCACGTGTTGGAAAACTTTGGAGATGTGTTGCTCGTACTTACCTTTCGTGGTGACCAAACGCAGCAGCGGCGCCAGCGTGTCCGTGGTGTGTGGTGGCATGTAAATCCTTGGCACCGATATGCGGCAGATCCGCCGGCCCCATGAGCCAATCCTGCGGTAAATTCATTAGCTGTTTCAGACGCAGGCTTAAAACAGAGCCCCAGTTGTTTCTAAAACCGCAGGCTGTATTTCAGCTGCAGATCATCGAAACCGAACGCTAAATCACCGGCGTGAGTCGTGAGTAAAGGGATCTGTGTGTGGGTCAACAAGTCGGTCAGGCCCTTGGCGAGGTCTTTGGGTGAAGGGTAATAGCCTGTTAACTTACGCCTAGCGCGGTGCTGGTCCTCTTTGGAGTCTAAGACATACCACACTTCGTCTTGCCGCACGTTGAACCAGGTACGGGGTTACTGTATTTCTATCAACCTACATACCCAGTCACCAGTCAAATGCATGACTTCTACGAAATTGTCTCTGTGAAGTGACTTTTACGATTTAAATGCAAGCATCATATTAACGCGTATCAACTTTTGGCAATCAGCAGCTGTTTAAAGACCGTCACCCTGTCACACAGGAGAGGCTTACTGTTACTGCATGTGAAGTGTAATGACAATTGTTAACACACAATTTTGAGTAATTCTAGACCAGGCGCGTCTAATAAATTGTAATTAACACCACTGAATTGTCTTTTATTTTTACCTAATTCTGTTTTAAGCCTCGGTGCTGTAGGCTGTGTAATTTGTTACTACATTTAAGCATTTACATGAACATAAAACCCTAAATGACCTAAATGTTGACAAGAGGCCATATTTCACCTGTATGACTTTTGGCCATTTGAGAACTAACACCTTGTTGTCGCTGTTCTGGTTTTACCCGCTGTATTGTACACCCATGCATGTGCGATGACATGCATTCACACAGCCAGACATCGACCTGTGTATTGTGCACGTCAAAATGAGGCATACTTGGCTTGTCAGTACATGTTTGGCGAGCTAAAATTCTGATCTCATAAGCCGGCCAATGCGTGCAAGATAACAGCTGGTGCTGTATACAGCACTGTGGTCACTGTACATGCTTGACTGTATTCTGGTAGGCCATATGCACTTCAAAAATTAATATGTTAATTTTAAAAGAAAATCTGTTGTCTAAGTAATTCTAGAATATATACTGTTAATATAACACAACATTCTGTCATATTCAACATAAAATCCTGTTAGTCTTATATAATCTTTGAGTTGAATGTGTGTTATATGTAACAGAATGACCTGCAGAAATAGCAGAATACATTCTGGCATCACTCAGACAACTAAATTTCTGTTAAAATTAATAGATTTCGAGTGAATATAGTTATACATCAGTATATAAAATATGTTGTTGTTGCTCAACACTGAGAGGTAAGCGCAAGGAAACATGACTGGTTTGCCAGGTGTCAGTATAACGTGACTTGGAGGTGTCATGACTGGTGTCTTCGTCATGATACTTCAGTGGCGGCCGCACTTTGGAGAAGTAGACTCGCCCTGTCACAAGAAGATATATGTCCACATTCATAATTATTCCTCGTCGTCATATGATCATAATTGTTAAATAGGACGTTAAACCTGAAGCATACATACATACATACATACATACATACATACATACATACATACATACATACATACATACATACATACACACATACATACATACATACATACATACATACATACATACATACATACATACATACATACACGCAAACATTCATACACACGCATACACACACACATACACACGCACACTCGCACGCGCACATCCACCAGCCCCCACACACGCGCGCACACCAACCATTTGGTCCTACTCTGGCTACTGTCCACCAGTGCAATCAGAGATGGGAGCATTTTGTGATACTCTGGCTGCTGTCCACCAGTAAAATGAGAGATCGGAGCATTTTGTGATACTCTGGCTGCTGTCCACCAGTACAATGAGAAATGGGAGCATTTTGTGATACCCTGGCTGCTGTCCACCCAGTACAATCAGAGATGGGAGCATTTGGTGATACTCTGGCTGCTGTCCAGAGAGAGATTGGAGCATTTCGCCATACCTAGGCTGCTGTCCACCAGTACGATGAGAGGTGGGGGCATTTGGTGATACTCTGGCTGCTGTCCACCAGTACAATGAGAGATGGGAGCATTTTGTGATACCCTGGCTGCTGTCCACCAGTACAATGAGAGATGGGAGCATTTGGTGATACTCTGGCTGCTGTCCACCAGTACAATGAGAGATGGGAGCGTTTGGTGATACTCTGGCTGCTGTCCACCAGTACAATGAGAGATGGGAGCATTTGGTGATACTCTGGCTGCTGTCCACCAGTACAATGAGAGATGGGAGCATTTGGTGATACACTGGCTACTGTCCAGAGAGAGATTGGAGCATTTGGCCATACCCTGGTTGCTGTCCACCAGTACAATGAGAGATGGGAGCATTTGGTGATACTCTGGCTACTGTCCAGAGAGAGATTGGAGCATTTGGCCATACCCTGGTTGCTGTCCACCAGTACGATGAGAGGTGGGGGCATTTGGTGATACTCTGGCTGCTGTCCACCAGTACAATGAGAGATGGGAGCATTTTGTGATACTCTGGCTGCTGTCCACCAGTACAATGGGAGATGGAAGCATTTGGTGATACTCTGGCTGCTGTCCACCAGTACGATGAGAGGTGGGGGCATTTGGTGATACTCTGGCTGCTGTCCAGAGAGAGATTGGAGCATTTGGCTATACCCTGGCTGCTGTCCACCAGTACGATGAGAGGTGGGGGCATTTAGTGACACCCAGGCTGCTGTCCACCAGTACAATGAGAGGTGGGGGCATTTGGTGATACTCTGGCTGCTGTCCACCAGTATGATGAGAGGTGGGGGCATTTGGTGATACTCTGGCTGCTGTCCACCAGTACGATGAGAGGTGGGGGCATTTGGTGATACTCTGGCTGCTGTCCACCAGTATAATGAGAGGTGGGGGCATTTGGTGATACTCTGGCTGCTGTCCACCAGTACGATGGGACATGGGAGCATATGGTGATACTCTGGCTGCTGTCCACCAGGACGATGAGAGGTGGGGGCATTTGGTGATACTCTGGCTGCTGTCCACCAGTACGATGAGAGGTGGGGGCATTTGGTGATACTCTGGCTACTGTCCACCAGTACGATGAGAGGTAGGGGCATTTGGTGATACCCTGGCTGCTGTCCACCAGTACAATGAGAGATGGGAGCATTTAGTGACACCCAGGCTGCTGTCCACCAGTACAATGAGAGATGGGAGCATTTGGTGATACTATGGCTGCTGTTCACCAGTGCAGTGAGAGATGGAAGCATTTCGCCATACCCTGGCTGCTGTCTACCAGTACGATCAGAGGTGGGGGCATTTTGTGACACTCTGGCTGTTGCCTACCAAAACAATGAGAAAATGAGAGAATTTGTACTGCAATTCTCACACCCACAGACTCTTCCCCTACATTAACAACCTAGCATAAACAGACATCATCATACACTAAACATACACGCGCATACACACGCATACAAACACTTTATTTGCATCCTGTATAGACGGTGAAGTTTTCTCTGTAACCATTCTTCAGATAACGCTTTTGATGGTCTTCTTCACATAGACTCAAAGTCAGGAAGTTTACCTAGTGCCTGCCTATGATCAGTGGTTTACTCTGGGAACGACTCCGACGGCCTCCACCCATGCAGAAACCTCACTACCTCACTTATGCCTTTGAAGTGGAAAATTGTTGAGCACAGCGTGAAACATCAATGGAATAGAAATGCAATAAATATTTTCTCCATAATACTATGGGCATTTGTAACGCGGTCTTTCATCTGTTTTCACACACTCCGTACAGCGATTGTGCCGCTCTTTAAACTGGCTTTGCAACATAGTCACCGCTAGACAAGTTTGACCTTTCGAACCTGTGCGACGCGAGTAAGCTTGTTTCTGCTTAGCCTCACCACACGTGTCCTGGCGCGGAACTATTTAATCAGCATTAATCAATAACATTCTTTCTTTCAGGTGTTGATTAGAAACATACTTTAGATAAGGAGAATGTTTATAGGTACAGTACTATCAGAAGCATTGGAGGGGATATATAGTTTTTGGTTTTGTGACATCATTTCCTGCCTGTCACCAAAACTCAGTGACCTCGGCGTTTTTTCTGTCCTAATACTGGTAGCGGTGGCAGTGAAAGTAGAGAAAGGCGCATGCGCAGCTGTATAGCAGCTTGGCCGTTTGCACACAAAACCTACATTTTCAAGATCTCTAAAACAAAGAACCAAACCAGAGAACGAAATAAGTCAGAAACCCTGTCTGCAGACCCCGGTTCGGGTCCAGGGAAAATTTCTGGTGGGGATGTAGAGGGACGAAGCCCCCATCCAAGAGATGATGGTCTTGTATATTTCTCACGGTATTTTGGAAGCTTTTGCTGGAAAGTTTACACTTGATGAAAACATCATATAATAATATGTATGTTAATATTATAATATTTTTGCTTTAAAAAAACGGGAAATTATTACATTGACTGTGAGAGCGTGATGTTTTCATTAAGAAATGGGAGAGTTGGCAGCTATTCTAAAAGGGCTTATGTAATTCATGATTGTTCCTTAGTTGAAAAATTAATACAGTGCTGAATAGAGAGACGTAGATTTTTCAATAAAAATTCCATGTTCTCTAATGAAATCAAGGATTCTGTAGTTATCAAGAATGGATCAAATGATTTCCAAAACATGTTCACTTGAAAAAATCAAAACTTAATTTTATCCAGTCAGTAGCGAGTTATTTCTAAGTTTGGCCGCTTAGCCCAAACCGGTTGCTCTAACATGGTGCATATCGCAGCGCGTCCTAAGAATTCAAGATTAAACAATGGTTTATAGCGTTACCCCGTGAGAAAATAATGACAATGACCGCTTAGGCTTGTTTCCACCTCTTTTCCAAAATAACTGATGTTATATTATTTGTTTCCTCTTTAGCATTCATTCTAACACATAACTTAAGCATTACGCAAGCAAATATCATAATACTATAAAAATATCAAACATATGATGCTGTTTTAGATGCCCAACCTGAAAGTTTGGTTCAGCCGAGAACTAGCGATTCGCTCCCTGAGTATCCAAACATCTGCCTCCCCCCCCCCCCCCACCCTCACCCTTCCTTTTGCACTTGGTAACTCTAGACAAGTGTTAATCAGCATATATTGGATAATGCGCAGATGCATCTTACAAACCATGTTCTAATTCTAACACTTGTCTTGAACGGTATATTTTCTCTGTATATTTTATCTTAACTGTATATATATATATATATATATATATATATATATATATATATATATATATATATATATATATATATATATATATATATACCTGGTGTTGTAGGGCACCTGTTGTTTGCATGCACACTGTTTTCGTTCTCCTTTCACAAGTTCTTACTGAAAGACTCTGTACAGTGAAAACCGGTCTGACCCTTTATGAATTGAAGTAATTTAGACCCTCACCTGTCCAACTACTATAGCCCTAAAAGTTTTACTCAACACCTAGAAACCCTCGGTTATGATAATTAAAATCAGTTTTCAACCCTTCATTTAAATGCCCGTAGCTTAGCAAAAACTTTGACGCAGTGACATGCTTTGTCCATACTCTCAATCTTAATTTTTCAGTCCTTGGATTTTCGGAAAGTTGGCTCAGCCCGTTAACCGAAGGCTTGTGTTCTTTGCCAGGCTACACTCTATATTCTGCCTCCCGAGATAAAGGGAAGGGAGGGGGTGTTGCACTCTATGCTTATGGCTCTTTTGAGTCTTGCAAGATACGCGATGATCTTTCTTTTTTCGTTGAAAATTGTGGATATGAGTCTTTATTTTTGGAGATCGCTGCTCCTTCAAATGTCTATATTGTTGGAATTATTCATCGCCGTCCAGGCAAAAACGTGTGTTTTTTAATGAAAAACTAAGCACAGTCCTTTGTAATGTACCCGCAAACAAAAAATGTATTTGCTTGGGTGACTTCAATACAGACTTATTCATGTGTGATAGCCATTTACCATCAAAAGATTTTTTTGGAACTAATGAAGTGTCATTACCTTTTTCCTTCCATTACAAAACCTACTTGAGTATGTTCTCGCTCTGCTACCCTTATAGATAACATCTTCACAAACTTGCACGCTCAAGGCAATTTCTCTGGTACATTTTTAACAAATATATCTGACCATTTCCCTATTGAAACATCAAAAAAAAAACATCAATTCACTCTTTTCGAAAAAAGACTCCAAAACAAGTCAATCTATCTATCTAGAAAATGTTCAAAATATAGACTGGCACGACGTTCTATCATCAGATAGTGTTAATGAGGCTTTATCCTGTTTTACTGGGAAATTATCCATAGCATACGACACATGCTTTCCTGTTGTGGCCATAGACAGCCCATCGAAACATACTCGCACACCTTGGGTCACACGAGGTATTTTACAGTCTGTATTTGAGAACAAACTTTATCGCAAGTATTTGAAACTATTGATATACCGACTCGTGTCAAATATAGGACGTACAAACTGAACAACTTCATCTGTTTTTCGCGAAAAGGATTACTTCGAGAAAATAAACGACCAAAATGACAATATAAAAGGAACTTTGAAAGTATTGAATGATCTAATGGGACGTGGTAAATGAAAGAACATGCTTAAATGTTTCAGTGTTGATGGGTTATCTGTTTCAGATAAAAGTGTCATTTCCAATAGATTTAATGACTTTTTTTCGACTATTGCTTCCAGTCTTGATGCTAAGATACCCTCAAGCCCTAAACATTTTTCACATTTTCTTGGTGAGCCTGTAGAATAATAGTTTCAATTTTCTCCTGTCTCGCCTGGTCTTGTTAAAACCACTATACACTGTCTGAAGTCATCAGCTCCAGGATTAGACGACATTTCCATGTCTGATCTCAAACTTGTTGCAAAAGATATTTCAACTCCCCTTGCACATATAGTTAATTTGTCCCTTATGTCGAGTTGTATGCCGTCTTCGTTGAAATCTGCAAAAATTACCCCCATCTTTAAATGTGGTGACACCAATGACATCACAACCTACCGTTCTATCCCGGTAGTCTGAGCAAAATAATGGAAAAAATAGTTGTAAACATGATGAATGATTTTCTGACAGCCAATGACATCATTTCGCCCAAACTACCTACGCGGCGTGCACTCTATACAACTACCTCGCAGCTGCCAAAAACGTCAAACAACATTCTGTCGTGACTTTCCTTGACCTGTCAAAAACTTTTGACACTGTCAACCACAAAATCCTTCTACAAAAACTCGAATACTATGGGTTTCGAGCTCACAGCGCTCAATGTTTCGAGAGCTTCGAGATTTTGTACTACTCTACTTTTGTACTACTTCGAAATTTTGTACTTCTCTACTTTTGTACTACTTCAAGATTTTGTACTACTCTCTGATATTCCCTTATCTTTTGCATGCAAATGTTTTATGCGATAACACATACATCAGTCATCTCCATCCCTTAGTAATTCCTCAGAAACGCCTCATCCGCCTCATCACTTTCTCTCAAAGAAATTGCGGCTCCAATATTTAAGAACCTCAAAATCTCCCACCTCCCACTTGCACAAATACTAATCCCTGCTACTCGCACATAAATTCACTCACTAATCACCCTCTCTTCCTCACAAATTTCAACAGCTGTTCAAAAGACAATCTGACAGTCACGATTACCCAGCCAGATCCTATTCTTTCAATCTCCATCTACCTCTTCTAACTTGAAATCTATCCATTTCATCAGATTATCAGCCCCAAGGGAGTGGAATAAGCTTCCTCCAAACCCCAAAGTAATCAATGTCACGTCTTTATTCAAATCCAGGTTACAAGATTTTTTAATTAACAATATTTGATCCACATTAGTCATACAATCTACGAGACAGAAGGTGTCACACAAAATATTATTCACACTATGGGATAGTTAACTTAGGTTTTTGTAGTGTTACATTTCTATATGAGTCTTTTCCCAACTAAATTTGTTTTTTGTTAATACAGTTGTTCAATAATTATCGTTCCTCACCAAGCATGTATTATTATTATTTGATAATAATGAGTGAGGGATAGAACAAATCCCTCGGACTTTATTCCCGCCATTTACGAGATATGTAATTGTACATATATTTACGTATGGTGAATAAACATTCAATTCCATTTAAATTCAAACTCATTGTCGCAAGCTGACGGAAGTTCTACGGTTGTATACCTTAGAATCGCAGCCTCACAGTGTGTATTGGAAATTGATTTCTACACTCAAAAAATTGATCAGTTAATTTGAATAGAAACTCTGTTGCTTGAGTGATAATAGAATGTATTCTACTATTACAGCATATTGTTCTGTTAAGTACACCACGCATATTCTATTATTTCAACATAAAGATTCTATTAGATTAACAGGATGTTATGTTGAGCAGGACACACTATTACGTTATAATAACAATGCATTCTAGCATCACTCAGACAACTGACTTTCTGTAAAAATTAACAGATTAATTTTCTGAGTGTATGGCAGCAGAAGCTGAGAAGCGTTCACATGTCTGTCGTGAAACTAAAGGTAGTTCCATGTCTTTTTAAACGTTGTTTATACGTTGACCATCCGGAACACAGACTGTGCTAAACTGAGACAGCCTAGACCGCTGGAATACAGGTTCTGCTAAATTGAGACAGTGAAGACTGCTGAGAACATAGACTGTGCTGACCTGAGGCAGTGTAGACCACTAAGAATGTAGACTGGGCTGAACTGAGACAGTGTAGACCACTGAGAATGTAGACTGGGCTGAACTGAGGCAGTGTAGACCACTGAGAATGTAGACTGGGCTGAACTGAGACAGTGTAGACGGCTGAAAATACAGACTGAGCTGACCTAAGACAGCGTACACTGTTACGAATATAGCCTGTGCTGAACTCAGGCAGTGTAGGGCGCTGAGAAAACAGACTGTGCTGAACTGAGACAGTGTAGACTGCTACGAATATAGCCTGTGCTGAACTCAGGCAGTGTAGGGCGCTGAGAAAACAGACTGTGCTGAACTGGGACAGTGTAGACTGCTAAGAATATATTCAATGGTAAGAGGCTCTTGGGTTATTACGCTGCGCTAGCGCGCTAACAAACTGAGGTGTTATGAATATAAGTTCTGCTGGCCAGAGGCAATGTAGAGCGCTGAGAATATAGACTGTTCTGAACTGAGGCAGTGCAGACAATTAAGAAAATAGACTGTTCTGAACGGAGACAGTGTGCACTGTGCTGAAGTTAGGTAGTGTAGACCGCTAAGAATATAGTCTGTGCTAAAGTGAGGTAGTGTAGACCGCTAAGAATATAGACTGTGCTGACCTGAAGCAATGCCGAGAAAGTAGACTTTGCTGAAACAAGGCACTGTGGACTTCTGAGAAAATTAACTGCCCTAAATTGAAAGAGTGTAGACCCCTGAGAATATAGACTGTGCTGAAATAACTGTGCTGAAGTGAGGCCGTGTAGGCGGCTGAGAATATAGACTATGCTGACCTGAGGCAATATAGAGTGCTAGGAAAAAAGACTGTGCTGATCTGAGGTAATGTGGACTGCAAAGAAAACAGACTGTGCTGAACTGAGGTAGTGTGGACTGCAGAGAAAACAGACTGTGCTGAGTTGAGGTAGTGTGGACTGCGGAGAAAACAGACTGTGATGAACTGATGCCGCGTAGACTGTGGAGAAAACAGAATGTGCTGAACTGAGGCTGTGTGGACTGTGCCGAAAACAGACTGTGATGAATTGAGGCAGTGTGGCCTGCGGAGAAAACAGACTGTGCTGAACTAAGGCCGCGTGGACTGCGGGGAAAATAACCAGAATATAGACTGTGCTGTGCTGAGACATTACATTACGAGCCCAGGGCGTAATAATTACGCGCATGCGTGGTGTACGGCGCGAGAGATTAGCATCCACGAAAAGAATATATTGAACGGATTAAACTACTATCGGTGTAGACTACTCAACATCCATCCTTGAATACGTAATACATTACCTCGATTTACGCTAGCTGGAGAGATTGATATGGATAGCATGGTGCGCAATGATATTTTCCAGTACAACTATATGGGACCGGTTCCGAGTGAATGCACTTTCCCCAAAGACACCTTGAATTCACTGTAAAACTAGATAAAACTAGGCCACGAACATGGCATTGTTACAATCAAACCCAAATCAAAGATACATTTTTGAAACTTTACTTTGAGGGGAGGAGTACAGCACAGAACGTATATGTTTTTCATGAAAGCAAGCATTACAGATGTACGTACATGTATACGATAAAATAGGTCACCAGACAAACTAGTCTACATGCAAGAACATTATCTATGTTAACATAGTGTTATACACACACAACATGTGCTATGTTTTTAAAAAAGTTTGAATGAACAGCATATATTTATGCAGCCGTTTTCTACATACACATGGACATACACATGTCCGCTAAACTTATAGTTCACACGCTGAATGTAACAAATATGTCCAAACACTTCGATACCGACTGCAAGTTGTGTAAAATCGAATTAGTTTAAGGTCGAACGGAGGCCTAGAGATCAAATCATAGTTTGGTCATAGCTTCCAGAAATACAAGAAAATTTTTTCCTGTCAACCTCATCGAAGTTGATGTGCAGTACATAAATTGACATCTTCTGGAGATATTTATTAATAACGTGTATATTACATCTACTATAACAATTACTATATTCCCACAGCGCTAGGGAAAATTGAGAACAAACCGTATCTCATTTTGACATATCTTTAAGGATGTTACGTTTGGGTAATAAAATTAATAATGAATATTTCAAGGTCGTGTGCAAAGTCATATTACAATAACACCCTGTCACCATATTCACAAAATATTACACATTTCAACATATCCCAGTGGTGTGCATGGGTGAGCGTAATTCTGCGAATCATGCAGGTCATGCTTATGTCACGTCAGTGAAATGCGCCGAGCTAATATCTTATACCCATAAGATGAAACAATGTCACATGTAGAGCTTCGCAAAATGTCTACTCCTAATTAAGTACGCTGCGATGTATTAATATTAATCAGACTTCTTTTTCTTGAAGTCTATTGACTCAGCAGGCAAAACATCGAAGAAAGCAATTCAAAAGTAATTCATACACTTCTGTAAAGATATCTAGAAAACATCGAGGTGTCCGTTGACGCGTATATCAATGGCCAAGGGTTACTGATCCACAGTTAAAATAAATCGTGGAGAGCCACAAACAGCAGATAGTGTCTTAGCTTCACCATCTGCCCAAGTCTAGCAAACCAGCAATAGACCAGGGCGTGGAGTCTCCTCAGGGCGCAGCAGGAGAAGAGCAAGAATTGGGATCACCTCTTCAGGATGTCGAGGATGAACTTAAAGATTTTCTCGATAACGAGCTTCGTATGTTAATGTCTGTATAGTAAACTTTCTCGACAGATCTCTTAGGTCCGGTGTGAAGACGCAATGACAGACAGGCTATATGTAAGTTTCAGCAAGGCAGAAATTATTGTAAATTAACATCCACAAAGAAAGCTAATGTGAAAAACCATTTCTGTCTATATATTGTCTCATCCAGAAATAATTTCAGGTCTGCTTCTTGAATAGGCCAGAATCGTTGGCTACGGAGGCCATTTTCAGTTGGTTACCGACACAGCTTGTCTTGCCGTTGTGGTCACGTAACTCGAACAATAAGACTTCAGAGCCGAGCAATTTCGGTCACGTCCTTCTTCAGTGAGCTCGTTGATATCGAACCAATAATGTTAAAACAGTTGATATAGTACATTATCATCTGTGAGTAGTCTGAGACGCGGTTTATTTAGTAAGCGTCCTTGACGGGGTCCATGCAGTAATTTTATGATGAACGTGTATGTTACATGCTTCAGTTTACCCGCCCCTTGTAGCCGACCCCTGGGTAATCCTGTCTACATACTTAGCCGGTCTGTCATTCTGGCCTCGTTTCCGTGCTAATGTATTCCGGACACTTTTCTGTAGGGTTTATGTATCACCATAGAGAATCAATCCGTCGAAATAGTTTCCAAGTTCTGGCCTTCGTTTTAACTAGGTGCCAGAAATTTTATTACCATGGGTCCACAGTAATTTAGATCAGGTCATGTCATGTATGTGTACATGAGATTAATTTAGCATAGGCAAGATTGTCTATATTCGTCTAATAGGTAACATACGGTTAGGCCATATTAACTGCGGTTAACAGCGTATGAGTGTAGTACATCTTTATTAAGATATACCAATATGCACATAATGTACACCTAATCGCATGGGAGACATTGATTATGTTTTACTTACATCCAGTTATATACCCTGTGCATGTACGTGTGTCTTTTGTAGATATCATAATGACGGATATTTTCATGGTTATGGGTGACTTTGTTTCTTGATTTGCTTTTGAATGGTTTAGTCTAATTTGGTATAGGTCACAATCAGTGTGGTTATTGTATATGGGGAAGCATTATGTATCATTATAATCCATCAGGTGAATTGTGGAATCAGCCTAATGGTTTTCATGTATACTTGTAAGTCCTGTATATTTTAAATATGACAGCCTTTGTGTATGAAAAATATATATGAAACGGAAATAACAACTCAACTGATTTATCGTAAATTATTATAGCAAATTATGTTCATCGTCTAGATGTACAATCTGTACCACTGGACCAGTTTTAATTATACAGAAGTGTTAAGAACATGTACAAACAGATATTTCGTTGTATTTTTCGTCAGGATGGGTACATTTAGTGTAGCTATAATGGAAATGTTGTGTTGAACATTTATACCAATGGCTTGGCGCACACCATTTAATAGAATGGAGCTCGTCGCCATAAAACAGCCATCATCATAATCAGTCTGCATAGAGATTCATACATTTGCATTCTCCTCACGCCCTAGAATGCCAACCATATACTACATGGCGATGGCAGGACATCTATGGTTCAGATGGTTCGGATGTGTATGGTGGTGTTCAGTGCCATGTGGGCTGTTTCATGTCAGCATTTTATAGATGCCGCATGGTGCAGTGTAGTCTAGAACCATGCTGTACCGGTACTACATATCGCTGAGCCGTGTCACATCTGCCCAGTTCTGATGTTGTAAGATGAGAGTTTCATGTTGAATACTGCACTACATTAAAAGAATTATTTAAACCTGCTGTCACCCTGATACATTAATTTGATTTTAAATTGAATACCTTCGTAAATTTAAAACGCTGTATACAAATTTAATCATGCCAATTCCAACATGGTGACAGTGGTGGAGGTGTGAAAACATTCACAATGCTAGGTTAAGCCTTCTGCGGTTTAAGAAATTTAACTCTTTAAATAAGGAAACAGTAATGTACCATTATCTTACGTCAAACAACACTTCTTTTGTGTATATGAGGCATTTTATGTTTTAAGTCTTTTAAGTTAACATTATGTACCTTTCTTGTAGTCATTACTCGATTTAATAGTTTCAAGGTGTGGGCAATCATATTCTACAATATTTAACACGATTTAACGCTTATAGAGAGTGTTGACATTCTGACACTTGCGTTTATATCGCAAGGATTACAGAATCACCTTGAACGGAAATGTTGCCACACTTAAATTAAAAGTATGTACTGAACAGTGTAACAACGACAACATGATTTCTAATGAACAATAAAGTAGTATGGGTCGAGCATCAGTAAAAAGTCTTTGGCAGACCTGCTTGCCCGCCAGGTTAAAATTGTACATTGCCTATAAACCGGTTGACCGAGCCGTTCACATGTGTCTGTGCAAGAGTAAATTCTTTGTTTTTCTAAAACGATATTATGTCTTACAGTCTTATTCACTGCGCACGGAATTCATTGAAGGGCTGGCCCTAGTTGGCTATCATTGTAGCCTACCGGTAACGGTTTTCCGCTTGACTGCCTATTCACTTGCAGCAGGTTTGAATTGTCGTCCCGCACGAACCCGGGCCATGATTCTTACGTGTCGGGTCTGAGAGACTGTGGCGGCAGAGTGGGGTTGCATCAAACCCCACGTCCGGGTTAACAGGACAATCCAGTAATCGCAAAGTTCGTTTATATGAGATTTTCACCTAGAAAGGAGACGATGTTTTCAATGAAATATAAATAATGCATATTATATGACACAGTAGTCAGGACTAAAGTGTATACCGAGCTTAAGTCAGAATACACTTTGGACTAATTGGTCCCTGGTAGTGTGGAGTATACTAAACTTTGGTATTGCAGACGGCAAGGAACATAGACTGTGCCCATCACACTGCTGTTCGCTACCGTAATGCTTACCTGCATTGATTGGATGCATGAAGATTCCCTGCGCGTGCGCATGTGATTCTCTCTTCAACTGCGCACACAGTACATTATCGATTCTCGCCCTGGTCACCATACCAACAGGAGATAAATCATACAACACTAGACCAGACCAGCACCAGACATTGTGACAATCAAAAGTCTTCAGAAACAGAAACATGAAGCTTGGAGTCTCTAAGATCTACAAAACCATGTAAGTCATGTCATTTTGTACCTACAATATACCTGCAATGTGCGCAAAAGCACGCTGTATCTATTATATATATGGACCGTGTCATAGGTTTTCATCCTTTGCAGTAAATAGTTTGAAGTGAACCCGCTTGACATAGTTAGAAATATGGGTGACGCTCAACCTGGTGGTGATTAACATAACCATAAACACTGAGCAGTGGGAAGTAGAGTGCCGCAAATAAGCATAGAGTTACTGTTGACAACCATGTGTCATTTCATGGAGCCCATATATAAATAATTACTCATGCTCATCAAAAATACCGTAAATCCCTGAGATATATTTTATTAAGTTCGAACATTCGAGTATTTATATGTGTTGTGCAGGCACGCGCGCCCGTGTGTGTTGTTTTCTTAATGAGATTTGAAAAAACAAAGCATTTGGTTCACTTTACCGTTTAGCTAATCGGTGTTATTCGTCAGCTGTGGGTATTTTGGAGCCGCATGCTTTAAAGCGCAATTGTTGTAGCTAAGGTTGACGGCGGTCAGATTAATTGTACACTCAAAAAATTTAATTGTTAAATTTAACGGAAAGGCTGTTGTCTTTGTGATGCTAGAATGTATTCTGTGATATTCCGTCATATTCAACACAACATCCTGTTAGTCTAATAGAAACTTTATGTTGAATTAGTAGACTAGGTGTGTTATATTTAACAGAACAATCTGTCGTAATAGCATTCTAGAATACATTCTAGCATCACTCAGACAACAGACGTTCTGTTAAATATAACAGATAAATTGTTTTTGGTGTACTGGCGGTTACGTACTGTGCATGTAAACTGGAGACAAGCACCGCACTTCCTCCGGCACCTGAAAAACTTCATGATGGAAAGCAAATGCGTAACGATTTTTTTTAGTATAAACTGTCGCTTTCGGCGCCGTCGTGTCGTTGAGTCTAGGATGTAGAGTAGTGCGGACTAAATGCTACGTGGGGTGAATAGATGAGTGAACCGAGTCGGCTTGTAGATTATGGAATGACGGGTCCATGGCGCCAAAACGAACCAATGGTCGACGTGTTTGCTCCCCATCGGATTTGTTTGAGGTCCGTGTTGGTGAAAAGTCCAAGTGTTCGGCATATAGAGTTTGGTGTTGAGTTGTTGCGCGCCAAAACGGGCCAGTGGGTGGGATGGATTTTCCCGCTCTTGGTTTACGCTCATATTATTAGCGAAAATACCTCACCATGCTTCAGTTCGTTACCCCCGCTGATAAACGTAAGCTGATTCTCCGTTAAAACAGCTTGGTGACCCTGTTATCAGATAGCCAATGAAATGGGCGAAATGAGTGGGAAACAAGGAAAATCCATACACAAAATATCACCGGATGGTTTACGTCATGTCATACAATTTAAAGATCTTTAACAACATGGCAGACTCCACTTATCTGCTTAACATGGGAGCTGCGCGAAACCAGTCACCGCAGTTTAGAACAGGTACACTGAATCAGTCTTGCAACGATGTCTTCTTCTTGCTAGTGACTATTGGCAATGGATCATAAATACAATGCCAGGTCTTGAAATGGCACCCTACATATAATAGGGTTTAAAAATTTAGCCGCCTGTCCGCTTTGACTTGTTTTACTTCTCAATTTGACTGCTGCATACAGGTACGCATTAAGATTAGAGAGAGTTCAAATCCCACTGATGCAGAGATATGAGTGACTTTTTCATTGCGTTCCTGAAATATCAAAACTAGAAGTGATGGCATCTGCTTTGCAAATAATCCTAAATAATTATAGCTTTCATTGAAGAAAAAATCTCGCCGTTGAATGAGCTCAGACCATTACGTTTTCATCTACATGATTGGAAGAACAGTTACCCTAAAGGTATGTCAGTGCTAACTGGGTGTGAATGGCTGGCTGACAGATTAGGTGACGGCACCAGCTGATAAAGCTAACCCATGCGAACTGGGTGTGAATGGCTGGCTTATAGATTATGTCACCGCCCCAGATGATAAAGCTAATCACGTTAACTGGGTGTGAATGGCTCGCTTATAGATTATGTCACCGCCCCAGATGATAAAGCTAATCACGTTAACTGGGTGTGAATGGCTCGCTTATAGATTAGGTGACGTCGCCAGCTGATAAAGCTAACCACGTTAACTGGGTGTGAGTAGCTGGCTTATAGATTAGGTGACGTCGCCAGCTGATAAAACTAACCACATTAACTGGGTGTGAGTAGCTGGCATATAGATTACATGACGTCGCCAGCTGATAAAGCTAACCACGTTAACTGGGTGTGAGGGGCTGGCTTATAGATTAGGTGACGTCGCCAGCTGATAAAACTAACCACGTTAACTGGGTGTGAGGGGCTGGCTTATAGTTTACGTGACGTCGCCAGCTGATAAAACAAACCACGTTAACTGGGTGTGAGGGGCTGGCTTATAGATTAGATGACGTCTCCAGCTGATAAAGCTATCCACATTAACTGGGTGTGAGTAGCTGGCATGTAGATTATGTGACGTCGCCAGCTGATAAAGCTAACCACGTTAACTGGGTGTGAGGTGCTGGCTTATAGATTAGGTGACCGCGCCAGCTGATAAAGCTAACCACGTTAACTGGGTGTGAAAGGCTGGCTTATAGATTAGGTAACCGCGCCAGCTGATAAAGCTAACCACGTTAACTGGGTGTGAAAGGCTGGCGGATAGATTGTGACGTCCCCGGTTGATAAAGGTAATCACGTTTGATACTCGTGTGACTATTTGACTACTAGTATTACATATTTTTGCGATTGGTGTTTTACACTTATGCGACGGTGGCCAGCATGATACTGGCAGGAAACCCGACTCTGAAAACTCACTCAGCAGGTTTTGTGACTTAAAATATAGTTTTAAAGCATATTTTCACATTAAGAATAGTATAAATATATAGTCAATGCACATGCAAAATGCTCCGGGAATTCTTGCTGGGACTGAGTAATAAAATCTTTTGTCGAAAGCAGTGAATCGAATATGACATCAGCCCTTAGGCCAGCCTGGCACGTGAAATTCTCACCAACTCTTTCCCGTTGTTAAGAAACAATTTGGACACAGCTGTGACAAGCAGTTGACCTTGTATTTTTGTCGTTTATGAACAGTTGTTTATGATGCTGTTGTTTATATTTAAGATATATTTTTAAACATATTAATTTATTGTACACATGTATAAACAAACTAAATTTAATCTGAATTATTAATTATTTCCGTTTTTTACACGATTCTAAAATCGTATTTTTCTCTTTTTTTTCTTTCTTCTGATTTTGGATATTATCCTTCAGTTTCCCGTTTCTGGCATGTTTCCTTCACGATACACCTTAATTACTGTCAATGTAGCCATAAGGACGCCAGCGCGTCACCATGACCCATGACCCATGACCCATGCTGGACAGGAGTTCAAGTCCAACTCATGCTGGCTTCCTCTCTTGCCATACCTCGGAAGGTTTGCCAGCAACCTGCTGATGGTCATGGGTTTCCTCCGGTTTCTGCCCGGTTTCCTCTTACCACAATGCTGTTTGCCGTCGTATAAATGACATTTTGTTAAGTACGGAATAAAACACCAAGCAAATAAACAAATAAAATCAAACGCTTTGCTACCCACATCTGATAAATGTTAGTTAGCCTCAGATATAAACATGTTTGTATAAATGATTATAAAAATTATAATCTTCCACGTTTTACTATCTTTTGAAGTTATATCCATCCTGCCTGCTTACATTTCATATTGCTCGTCACCACTGGCAACATAAATATTCCACGTCTTTATTAGCAACGTGCACATTGCATAATCATATTGTTTGAAAGCCACGTGCCTTCCAGTTACGCTGTGTTGATATATCTTTACGTCACCAGTAGCTTGTCTAAGGTCGGTAGTTTTCACTTGGCACTCCAGTTTTCTCCATTCACGAAACCGGCCACCATAAGTTAAAAATTCTTGAGTATTCATGGTATTAAAGTGAATAAATAAATAAATTAATAAATTAAGAATATAAAATATTAATAGTTTGTCCATCTGCGAAGCAGATTTTAGCTGTATTCCAGAATCATGAAAGACCAGAACATACATAATCCATTTGATAAAAAAATGCAACATGAAGAAAACTTATTTTCTTCTTTCACTATCCACATTATGACATCATCAGGCCTAATCTTCCGAATAACTCTCCTGTCACTCCTATGGGCATAGCAATAGAAAAACTGTTGACAGGTGATGAGCCAAAATCTAACATGCGGTAATTCTCAAATATTGAAATAGTATTATTGAAATGGACAGAAGCCCGCAATGAGTTTATTTAGTGGTTTAACACATTATCGGTGTTTGTTGTATAACCGGACACCGCTGAGTCAGATCCCAATAATACTGTGGTATTTGTGGTACAGCGGTATCGAGTTACACAACAAGTGCTAAGACGAAGGTGTTAAAGTCTTTCCTAAGAAAAAAAAATGGAAAAATCGACATATTTCAAGCTGCCGTTTTCTTTCACTCCGTCTGCAGAGCTGGTGAATGTTAGACCAATAAACAGCAAGGTGAGCAGTTGATCTATATATTTCCTGGCCTTACATGGTGTAGTATGTATGTATGCTTGCGATTTAACGTCATGCTTAATTCACACTTTCGTCGCTGCTGTGGAATTATTGTCTATGGTGTACGTCTTTTATAGTACCCGATATTAACATTTTTTCATTCATCTGGCAACGAGGAGTCATTAGGTGTATTACATATTGTAGGAATGCATTTTAACGAATTATTTGGCATAAGGGCGTTCCACAAACACCTGTTATCCAGCTAATGGTTATAGTCGGGTACATTTAATGTAAGGCAGATAGAATGGGGTGATATATGGTTGTAGCACCGTCTCAGGTACCTTAAGGGACGGGTGCAGCACAAATGGTCCGTGGAGCTAACATAAAAGTGTTTTGAAGAACACGGGGCTCTGTCAGAGCAGACATAAAGCAGTTCCTAGGTGAATAAGCCTACGGGCCTCAGATGGAGCAGACAACTGACAAACTAGTTGTCTAACTGGATATGCTAGGGCTTAACGTTATAGAGTGGGAGCATTGTTTTCATAATTGGAATAATTAAATAAGGAGAACGTGTATATTAACTATATGTAGAAAGTATTGCATTAATAATAGTAAGTTACACGCAGTGATGCTACTTGTAATTTATTAGAAGTCAGTATTGGGCAAGTTACTGACGAACTTACCCAGGTGTGAGGCACAGTATAGTATAGTGTAGTGTAGTGTAGTGTAGTGTAGTGTAGTGTAGTGTAGTGTAGTGTACTCTAGTATAGTCTAGTCTAGTCGAGTTTACTTTAGTCTAGTCTAGTCTAGTCTAGTCTAGTCTAGTCTAGTCTAGTCTAGTCTAGTCTAGTCTAGTCTAGTCTAGTCTAGTCTAGTCTTGTCTTGTCTAGTATAGTATAGTATAGTATAGTATAGTCTAGTCTAGTCTAGTCTAGTCTTGTCTTGTCTAGTATAGTATAGTATAGTATAGTATAGTATAGTATAGTATAGTATAGTATTTCTTAAGTGAAATATTCTTGAATATTCTGTGCTCACCCCCTGAATTATACGTCAACACCAGATGTCACTTTCTCTTATGCTGCAATAAGCTGAATAAGTAACGATGTCTAACAATGTGTCTTTTTTAACAATGTATCCATGGAAATATAGAACAGCAGTAGTAGAGAATGTTACAGAGGTTGGGGAGGAGGGAGTGTATCGTTGAGTCAGCTCTCCTGCATGCGCGAGGCGCATGCCACCCAAACGGACCATTAGGTGAGTTCCATGTCGTTCACGCCAAAAACTAACCACTGGGTGAGCGCCATTTCGTTTGGGCCAAAACTGACCAATGGGTGCGCTCCATTTAGCGCCAAAACTGATCAATGGGCGTGCGTGACGTCAAGCGCGAGAGCAGCTCCTTCAGCTCCTTGTCGGAACAAAACTGACCCTTGGGTGAGCTCCATTTCCATCTCCAAAATTGATGTCATGCGAGTGACGAATATTCCCTTACCGAGCATGTCACGACTTCGAAGCTTACCTGGCCCCTGTGGACGAGGCGATGTCCGGCTCAACGGAATGAACGTCCCAACACATCCCCATGAGTGCCAGCATGATTCCCAGTGTGCTCTACTACGTCCAGCCGCGTGCTTCATCTCTACCGGCGTTCCCCACGCGCTCGTCGAGCGGATGATGGCTTACCTCAGTTCCATCAGCGACACCAGTAGCGTCTATCTCACCGAGCGTTACGCCAATATCCTGGACGAGTTAGACGAGTGCATCGATCCCAACGACACGAAGCCGTCTTACACTCGGCGGGTGCGGGACAAATTCGTCGCCTATATCAACCAGCTCCCAGTCCTCGGCTTCAACTCGGGTAACTTCGACCTGAACTTGATCAAGCAACAGCTTTACCCCCACCTGGTCAAGGCCGGTGATTTGGAGTGTGTTATCAAGAGTAACAATAACCATATGGCCCTCAGCACGCCGCAGGTGAAATTTCGGGACATTCGAAATTATCTGACCCCAAATTACAGTTACGACAAGCGGGTGAAAGCTTAAGACTGCCGCATCATCAAAAGGAAATTTTGTTACAGCTAGATGGTCTGCCTTACCCGGCTAGAGGAAAAGGTGTTTCCACCCTGCTACGCTTTCGATAACGATCTGACCCACCAGCCGTGCACGGATTCCGAGTACAAGACCCTGCAGGAGACGTGGAGGAAGCACGGCATCCGTACCGTAAAAGACTTGCTGCGGTGGTATAACATCCTGCACGTGATCCCCTTCATGGAAACGAGGAAGTTACAACTTCCTCTTTTAAAGTCTTAGGTGTGACTGGATCAAGGATTGATCCTGTATCTACCGGTCCCGAAACGTCTTTAAATATAAGCGTCAAGTCCGACATTCCTATACCATTCGTAGTCCGTAAAGGGCTTTCCAAGTCGATAATCGCAAGATCCATTTCCACAACAACGTTTCACACTAACTCCAAAGGTATGTAAGAAATTAAACAAATAAGAAAAAAAACCGGCAACACAAGAGAGAAGCGGTCATCAGTTTTCAGTGATGCCGGGGAGACAATGAATATTCCAGGCATGAATTCCATATCAAAGTCCAAATTCGTAGTTCAAAGACTGTATTAGCATACCAAGGCGCATCCTTCGCTACTTGTTTCATGATTTGTTCACACTCATCGGTAAGAAAGACAAAGACATGCACGAATGCCTAAAGAAAAACATTGTGGGCGGGCCGAGTATCATCTTTCATCGGTACCATGAACGAGGCTTGACCGTTATACGTGGAGGTAAGCTCAATCAGCGAATTATTGGGTTCGATGCTAACGCATTGTACTTGGCCTGCCTTGCCTCGCCCATGCCGGCGGGTCATTACATCCGATGGCGACGTGACGGGGAGAAGTTCGTTCCCTCCGGGTCCGTCATGCGTCTGGCTGAAAAATGGCTGGACTGGCAGTCGCACCAGCTGGGGGTAGCCATCCGCCACGGGCTGAACCACACAGAAAAACGGGTGGGTGATAGACAACTCCCTGTAAACGGGTTTGCCCACATCGATGGACGCCCCACCGTCGTCCAGTTCCACCGGTGCTATTACCACGTCAGCTGAATCCCACACGACAGGGTGCGCTGCGCTAAAACAACCTGCGAGGGTTGACACCTCATGACTTACGCCGGGAAGTGAGAGAGAACAAGTCCCAGGGTGGGAGATGATATCCATATGGTAGTGTGAGTTTCTTTGCCTTGGGCGCCTTCCTGCAGCAGTACGGCTTACCCCCGTCACCGCGACAGCCCAAGACGCAGGCTCAGCTGGTGGAGGCTGTCGTCCAAGGTCGGTTGTGTGGCTTCGTTCAGTGCGACATGCACGTGCCGGACCATCTCAAAGCAGAATGTCCACACATATTTAAAAACATCGATGTGAGCAAGAAGGACACAGGCACCACCATGGCTGAGTTAGCGGAGGTAAATGAGATCATGCCCGGTTCCAGAAGAATGCTGATTGGGAGTACGTTCGGCACGGAAAATCTGCTGGCCACCCCCTTACTCCAATGGTATCTCGCTCACGGGTTGATAGTGACCAGCGCCTCCAAGCGATGGAGTACACACCCGAGCGAGCCTTCCAATCATTCGCGGACGTAGTCACCCATGCCTGGCGAGAAGGGGACGCCGATCGTGCCACGGCTCTTATCGGAGAAACGATGAAGTTGTTATTGATATTCCGACTATGGCAAAAACCGCGATAAACTAAGACCGGCATGTAGATGTGAAAATCTGTGACCTGACCAAGACGCGCAATTTACTACCGTCGACCAAATCGATGACGACACCTTCTAAGTGCTGAGCAGCAAGAGGACCATTCGTTACAATCTACCTTCGTAAATAGGATGTATGGTGTACCAGTATGCCAAACTCCGTATGTTGGAGTTTTAATAAGGTTTCAAGACTGGTTTTTTTAAAAAAGGCGGGCTGCCAATACTGCGAGATGGAAACGAACTCCGCATACATGACCTGATCTGACTCGGACTGGGAATCCTGGGTTAAACCTGAGCTGCGGGCGGTGTACGAGGCGGAGCGGGACAATTGGTTGCCTCGACGCGACCACTACGACTTTGATAAACGTACGCCGCGGCTCTTCAAAGTCGAGTGGGCTGGTGACGCTATCGTCAATTTGTGTTCGAAGACATACTATTGCTACGGCGGAAGTCGAACAGTAAAGACAAGCTCCCCTGCAAAGGCGTTAGCGCTCAGGGCGTGGATAAGGACGTCTACCTTTCCGTGTTACGAGACCACCAAAGCGCGAGTGGTGTGACTTGTGGCATGCGGATGCAGGGGAATACCATGTTTTCCTACACACAGCCCAAAGATGCCTTCACGTACCTTTATGGAAAACGTAAAGTACTGCTGGACGGTGTGAGCACCACCTACCATGATATTTGATCGGACTATCCCCGAAGGTTACGTCTGCTTGATGTCTTTATGTACAGTTGCAATCAAAGCGCGAATGAGATACCTTGTTTAATTGTTATTTGACCTGGAACTCATTCATGGACTACAAATTTGAACTTTGATATGGAATTCATGCCTGGAATATCAATTGTCTGCCCGGCATCATTGGAAACTGATAACCGCTTCACGCTTGTGTGTTACCGGCTTTATTTCCTATTTGTATAATTTCTTACATACCTTTGTCTTTGGGAGTTAGTGTTAAAAGTTGTTTTGGAAATGGATCTTGCGATTATTGACTTGGAACGCCCTTTACGGACTACGAATGGTATATGACTGTCGGACATAACGCTTATATATACCAAACCCTTCTAAAGGGTTGTCCTTGAAGGATAAAAATAAAAAGTCAAAACCCCACTGTATGCGAGTGTTATTTTCTCTTTATTCATTTTTTTTTATTTCATAACATGTCGAAGTGGAAAAAAACATGGAAAGAACGTTATTTTACAGCCCTCTGGCTGGTGGAGTGATAAAAAGCGGGGGCTGGATCCCAAATTGGCGGTCCACCCAATCGAATACCATTAAGTCATTATCGTATGTCGTGCACGACTTGTCCAACGTATGTACAATAGCGTCCGTGGTACGATCTCGAGCCCGCTGGGTTAAGTAATACATGCAATATTGTCCACACACGTCCAGTGGTGTGCCCTCCAATGGAGCCAAGCAATGATATTGGTGTGGAGGGGTGGGAGTCCGTACGAATAAAAGTATTCTCCCCTGAGACGGGGTGGGCACGCGTCTATGAAGACGGCTACCGAATGTTGTCCCCAGCGGATGCACGTATCTGTGTTTATGACGCAGGCTCAGGGTTTGTTGGTCACTTGTTGAGATAGGTGGTCTCTAGCGTAGACATCTCCCAGCACGGCGCGGGTAAACATGTCCGCCTGGAGCACACCTCGAAATTGCACCGTGTCCATGTTGTTTTGTTTTTTCAACTGGCGAAGTCAAAGAGCACGTTTCGGCTTTTGCCTATTTCTGTGATATTTTTGAATTCGGTGTAGCACACCACGTTAATGGTTTCCGGCAGTGGCCTGCCAAACCGCATCTCCAGGCGCAAATCACATTTCTGAATCAGGTTCAGTTGGTGATCGTCGTGGAGGTTGGGGGTCAAGCCGAAACAAAACAGCGTGTTGCCTTTGGCGAACGCGGTGCGAAGGGTGGAGTTCATCTCGTCGTGAGACACTTTCCCCGTGTTGGTAAAGAGGTTCATGTGCGTTCTGACAAAATTCCCCACCTCGAAATCGGTTGTCAGAGGCTTGGCAGGAATTTGACGTCCGCCGACATGCAAGGCGACGAAGCTTGTGCTGGAAATGGAACGGGCTTTTAGCATAGCTACTCTCAAAAGCCGTGTTGCTCACACATCCCACCACTAAACCTGTTGGTAAGCTGGCGAGAAATAGATTTTGTTCGTTGGTGAGGGTGAGGCCTTTGGACACGGAGAAATACTTGGTCAGCACGCAGCGGATAGGGTCAACGCTTTCAAATAGCCCACTTTGCGCACAAAGATCAACACCTCCCCCAAGCGGGCCTTGTAGTCGGGACCCTCCCCACCAGACATTAAGACAAACGCGTCCTTGGACGGAGTGAGACGGATGCGGACGCTCACGTTGTTCAGCAGGTGTCGCCGTTGCAGGAACATGTCGCAGTGCAGGAGTCCAAGCATGTCAACCGACCGACTTTGGGTCGTGAGCTGCAGCCGTTTGTCAAACCCCAGGTTGGTCTCATCCGTCCTGTCAAACATCTCTAGGGTGTTCGTGTACCATAAGGCGGAAGACAGTTGGGAGTTCTTGGCCTCTGCGCTGTAAGACAAGTGCTCCTAGTAGGCACAGTACGGGTAAATGTTGGTGGAAGTTCTCCTAGTAGGCACAGTACGGGTAAATGTTGGTGGAAGCGGTGATGGGTATGTCGTTTATGTTGACGTCGACCTGTTGCCACATTGCAGTCACAGGTTAGTCGGACCTACACTCTTGCTGGCCTCCACAGTCTCTCCCTCTCCGTTGATGATTTTCGCCCTTACGTACAACATGGTGTTGGCCAAGTCCAGATAAGTGTCACCATTCGCAATGGTAAAGTGAATTCAGGCTGGCGATGGGACTGTAGCATCCCAGCGACCTTCTCGAACGCTGGTGTCGGCAGGGGGTAAGGTCCACAAATCAAAGTCACTTCTGGCCGACGGACAACAACCAGGGAGAGCCATGGCGTTAGCTAAAAATATCAGGTGCGGAGCGGGGTTTAGTGCGTGGAAGATGGCGGGGGAGCGTACGTCTTCGGAGTGTAACAGGCAGGCGAGGGCGAGTGGGAGCTGCGCGTCTTCTTGGTCCTGCGTGCAGGTGACGTGTGGGAGCGGTGCGTCGGATTTTCCGTTTTATAGATGTCTCTCCCACCCTGTTCGTCTTGCCCAGCATCCTGTGCTGGGAGTAGCGATCGGCTTTGACCACCAGCTGTTTTCCCCCCTCCAGAGCGCGTCGTTTCAAGGCCTGGCTCACCGGCACTCCCTCGTCCCACACGTTGTTTATGACTTTCAGTCCGGCACGTAACGCAGTTTTACCCACGCTTTCACAGCCGGCTTTAACAAGGGCTGCGCCATTTTAATGAAACTGCCCAGCAAGCCGTGACCGCGCTGTACAACGGCACCCCGAAACACAGGTAACCCTCTTCCGCCGGCTTGCTCGATGTAATAGTCGATGTAGGATGGGTACATGGTGGGGTAGTCTACGACGTTCATTGTAAAGGTAATGTGCGTTGCTGTCGAAAGTGTCAGCAACACTTTACCGCGTTCAAATGCGACGGGTTGCCCAGTGTCGTCCCTGATATCAATTTCCACCCTCGAGAAATGCTTGCGCCGTACGGGGATGTATTCCACGTGTTGGAAGGTCTTGGAGATGTGTTGCTCGTACTTCCCTTTCGTGGTGACCAAACGCAGCAGCGGCGGCAGCGTTTCTCCCACCACATGAGGTTCAACAATGTCCGTGTACACGTACGGCGTGGGTGTGGTGGCATTTAAATCCTTGGAACCGATATGCGGCAGATCCGCCGGCCCCATGAGCCAATCCTGCGGTAAATTTATGAGTTGTTTCTAAATTCGCAGGCTGCATTTGCGCTGCACATCATCAAAACCGAACGTCAAATCACAGAAGAAGTGTAATAGCGTGCCGGCAATGTTAACTTATGCTTAGCGCGGTGCTGGTCCACTTTGGAGTCTAAGACATACCACGCTTCGTCTTGCCGCACATTGAACCAAGTACGGAGTCACCAGTCAGATGCATGGGCTGTGACATTTAGGTGGTGAAATGCGTCAAGGTATTGCTGAGGACGTAGTCGAGCGAGCTTTTATTGGGCAGCGTGACGTAAAACATTTTGGTGAGGTGATCTCCTGCGTGGAGTTTGACTGTCTTTCCATCTGGCACCGGTATTTATTACGGACTCCACATTAGTGGGGGTACGATGGCTAGATATAAGCGTCATGTCCGACATTCCGATACCATTCGTAGTCCGTAAAGGGCGTTCCAGGTCGATAATCGCAAGATGGAAGCACGCAGTCCGGATCGCCGCCGTTGTCGTCTTTTGGGTCGGCGTGGTGTGGTGGTGATAGTGATTTTTATGGTAGTCGTTTTGATGGGATGAGGAGGAGGTGGAGAAAGAGGAGGAGGAGGGGGAGGAGGAGGAGGAGGGCGAGACCGGGCGAGACCGGGCGAGACCGGTTTTCGTCTCGGCTGGTGTGTCCATCTTTCCCGCAACCAATCGCGCTGGCGACGGTGTGATCGCTCGGTGTGGCCCTAGAGCAGAGCAGCCTTTCGCCGTAAAGCCACGGGGACGGTCTCTAAAATCTCCCTCTCGCTTAAACGACCGACAGGCTTGGCGGTGGGCTGGTTCGTCGTCGGACTTGGCTGCTGCGCGGTTTGGTGTTGATCTTGAAACGCACGGTACCGTTGAAGGGTGTGGTGATACCGCTGTATTTTTTCATCGTCCGAGAGAGTCGTGTCGTGGAAGATCGATGCCATCTCTTGGTTGAGCGCGTTATCGGCTTTAACAGTACTGAGCACGGTTTACGGGGACAGGCTTATGGTTGTGCTGGCCGCGTGAGCGTGCCTAAAAGGCGCGGCTGGACCAAGGCCATTTTCTTGCCGTGCCGCATTACCTCCCAGCTATGCTCTTAATAAAGCCGCCAATGAGGGCTGGTGAGGCAGTGATGAGGGGGCCCAGCAGGGCTTCAACGAGACCACCGCGTTGAACAATCCTTCCTTTCTTATGCAGGGGAACACTTTTCTTGATCAACGTGGGAAAACCTGTCTTGAGCTGCTGTAACCCTTCTGAGCCCGCTATAATGGAACGTTTCCATTTTACACATTCTTGGCACATTCACACAAACACCGAAGTAAAGGGTGAAGGGGAGTTCGAGCCAGGAGGGACAGCAAGGGGCCGTAATGTTGGAGCCGGCATGACATCACGGGTGGTTGACGTGGAAACAAGTGATTCGACAGATCGTGCTTACGAACTTTTATGCCTTCGAGAGGTAGGCGTGCTGAATTTCCCCCGGGGAAGATGTGGGTGGGAAGTCGCAGGTGGTCGGGTGTGGCTTGCTTGAAATTCACCAGCAAATACTGCGTCCGTACTGCGTGAGCCATCTGTTTAGCGATCGTGGTAATCTGAGGCGCGTCTTGCGGGATTTTAAACACTGCCAAGTAGTGTGCGTTTAGACTGATGGTGCGATGATCTTGTTTGATGATCTTGATGATCTTGGTTTTGTTGTACCTGTTCTGGACGATTATATTGCGGTGGTGGCTCCTTTTGGTAAAGAGTTTTGTCACGCGTTCGTCCGCTTCGGCCATCAAATGCTGACACCAGTCGACGCGTTGCAGGGGTGGGTAAATGAGAGCTTGAACCTGCGCCAACAACCGTTTCACGAACACGGACTTTCCACACCCCGTCGGTCCGCTGACAATGCAGGTAAATGGATGCTCCCATCGCGTATCCATGGATGGAGAAGCTGTGTGAGTCAGTTGGGCTGGTCGTACGGGTGAGGGTGATGTACAGTGCGGGAGGCCGCTACGGTCACCACTGCCTTCACCTCGACCGGGGAGGGCGAGGTAGGCGGACTGCTACTGCGACTGCTGCTGCGACTTCTGCTGCGACTGTTGGCCGCCGCGGGGGAGGAAGGCGAGGTAGACGGACTGTTACTACCGCTGATGCTGCTGCTGCCGCGTCGTGTTGGGTGAAGAATAGACGGGTGGGGAAACGGTGATCGGTAACGAAGTGTTGTTAGGTAGCGATTGTCGGTGACGGAGACGGAGTTGGGGTAAACTGGGAAATCCCGTAAACTTCAACCGGGGAGTGACAACTTGGTCCGTGGACGCGTCCTGCTAGGCGGTAAACGTCGTGGTGGGTAGCGAGGTGGAGGTCAGGTCCTTGCCCGGGACGGTGCTGTCAAGCCGACGTCCGATTTCGCTCGGCGACGACGGTGGTAATGGTGGTGGTGACAGCGGCGGCGGGGACAACGGCTTCCCGGACCACCGGAGGAGCGTCTTGTTCAACTGCCCTTGTAGATATTGAAGGGTGGAGTCCCGCGGCAAATGCATCCACTAAAACTCCGAAAACGGTTGCCACGGTGCCTTTATTCTCGCACAAGCCTTGTACCCACTGATCCATTCCTTGAGGTAGGTCGATAAGGACTGACAGTTACCCCCATTATCTTCGGGGCTAAATACCTTTGACGTCCGTAGCCGGCACCCAAGAATTAAAGCTGTGTGATAGCCGACCCGCTTCACCAAAATAGTACAGTTTTCCTCGGCGTCGTTCCCTTTTTAAGATCTTCTCCACCTGATAAAACTTACCTGCCGAGGCCGTCACCGGTTGGAGTTCGGTCTTGTAAAACGTCTTGAGTGACCGTTCCTCGTTCAAGTCCTCCAGTTTGTGCACGACAGGCTGACGAGGGTGGGTGCGGGCGATGCGGAACATTTCCGTGCTCCAATTTGGCAGGCACAATTTTTTGAATTTCCTTTTCACCTTACTTATAATCACCGGCGCGATATCGGTACATCGATCGTTTGAACGTTGGAGGACCGTATAAGGCTCCCGTCTTGAAAATGCGTTGAAACACCTCAATCAGACGAGCACAGGTTTTGGTGCGCAGTGGAACCACCCAAGCGTATTTGAAGAGGACATCGATGCAGATAAGTAGGTAACGGTTGTCGTCGTTGTCTTTGGCAAACTCTGCCATGTAGACCAGGTCCGCCTGCCACTGACTGTCTATACCCCCAACCACAAATCGGTTACCAGGGTAGCGCCGTCCAGCGGGACGGTGCAGCGTGTACGTGTCCTGCTGGGCCAGCCAAGGCGACACGCGGGCCCGAATCACTTTGAGTCCATGTTGCCGGGCTGCCTTAAGCAAGGTCAGAACGGCGCTGTAAGCCGCTGAACTGTCGTAGTACAATGCAAGGAGAGCGGTATCGACCGGTTCTGAGTCTGCCCGCGAACGTTGTCTGACCCCCCTTTCGTCCCCGCCGTTTTACGTCGAAAGAATGCTGCTTCTGCTGCTGCTGCTGGCGAGATGGCTGGCGGCCGGTGCGAGGCCGTGACGTCCTTGTGTCCGTCTATAGTGAGTGAAACTACCCCAGACAGCGGATATATATTATCCAGTGTACATACATTTGTCAACAAAATTCAGACGTCAACACCGAACACGTGATCACCCATGCGTCAGTTTGGGCGCCAAGGAGCTGAAGGAGCTGCTCAAACCCCAACATACCAAGACCGCGTGTTTGCTCATTGGTCCGCCAGGCGTAAGCAGGCGCCAAGACCGTGTGGTCACCCCATGAGTCCATGTGGGCGCGAAGGAGCTGAAGGAGCTGCGCTCATTGGTCCGTTGGGTCCGTTTGGGCGGCCTGACGTCACGCGCATAAAATCACGAGTCGCTGACATCGCTTTGACATCAAGCATTTTCCTATGTAGCATTTTTTTTATAAGTGTACCCAAAAAATATAATACTATACAATACTAATGTAATGCTATACGCACTGTTACAATGTTATACTATACAATGTTATACTATACAATGCTATACAATGCTAAACTATACAATGTTATTTTGCTCTCTTCGAGCACGACTCCCTCATCCTCCTCGCTCATTTGACGACGCAGCGCCGACCTCAACGAAATAACCGAGCAGGAAAACGGAGCTGCTCTCGCGCGTGACATCAGTTTTGGCAGGAGATAGAGCTCACCCATGGGTCAGTTTTGGCCAGACATGGAGCTGAAGGAGCTGCTCTCATGCGTGAAATCACGCACACATATTGGTCAGTTTTGGCGCAAAATGGAGCTCACCTATTGGTCAGTTTTTGTGCGAAAGAGCTGAAGGAATTGCTCTCATTGGTCCGTTGGTGCACCTCGCGTGACGTACGTTCTACAAAACCATCAGTTGTGATGGTTATTCTATGATTATTCCATTCATTTATTTGTTTATCGATTCTTCATGATTTAAGAAATGTTAGGTGATATAGTCATGCTGTTAAGAGGCGGTTGTTTTATTTAACATTGCGGAGTAATTATAGTTGACTAGGAGAGCGTATATCCCTATATTCTCTGTTCATACACGTCTTTGCTGAAGAAGGCTTTTTGAATATGTAGAGTTTATACCGAAGAAAATAATGGCTTCTGTTTGCATCGAAGATGTACTCCCGAACTGGCATGTGTTCCGTCGATTTCTTTTGCCACCATTTGCTGCCAGTAAACTTTGTTTTCATGTCAGAAAGAAGTGTTTGTTCGCACTAATTAGTTGACAAAAGACATTGACAAACAAAAATAAGGTAATTACATTCCATTACCTGTATATCTGTAACATTATTTATGATTGCCGGGGCGTTTCGTGCAGGGAGAGTTGGGGCAAGGCACAGGTGATGCATGGGATGGGCCAGTAAGGAACCATAGTCACACCCTAGGTACCAGTATCTTTTGAACAGACACTCCGAAAAAAATGTATAGAGAGTAAACCCAGAGCAGCAAGGACAATGTGATAGCTGGTAAATTGTCCCACGTAATCGGTGAAATACGGCTACAGCATTGTGAGTAAAACCAGAGCAGCAAGGACAGTCTGATAGCTGGTAAATTGTCACACGTATTCGGTGAATACAACTTCGTGTCAATTTAACTCGTCAGGGGTTTTATTTTAACTGTTCATGTAAATGCATAAATAATAGTAAATTACACGCCCCCTGACATCCGTTCTCACCGCTCTTCGTTTGTGGGGTTTTGGTAGCAATACGCAGTGGTGAGGTCGTTTGCACAGTCTAACATTTTGTTGAGGGTCACTTGTCTGCCACCAATATGGCGACGTTTAAAACTGACCGAAGAAGTCTGACATCTTGTTGCATGTGGTCATTCAAAACGGGAATAAGGTCATACATGCGCAATTCGTGCAATTGGATGCAAGATTTGCCACCGAACTGATGAGTTCTTGGGGCACTGATTGGATGATACTGCACCCAATTGAAGAGTTCTGGGGCACTGATTGGATGATATTGCACCCAATTGAAGAGTTCTGGGGGAACTGATTGGATGATACTGCACCCAATTGAAGAGTTCTGGGGCACTGATTGGATGATACTGCACCCAATTGAAGAGTTCTGGGGCACTGATTGGATGATACTGCACCCAATTGAAGAGTTCTGGGGCACTGATTGGATGATACTGCACCCAATTGAAGAGTTCTGGGGCACTGATTGGATGATACTGCACCCAATTGAAGAGTTCTGGGGGAACTGATTGGATGATACTACACCCAACTGAAGAGTTTTGAGGCACTAACTGGATGATTCTACACGGAAATAAAGAGTTTCGGGGCATTGATTCGTAGATGCATAGGCTGATTATACACTGTAATGTTTTCACTGTTATTTTGTACATGCTTAATACATCAGAATTTTGTCTGTTTTGTATGGAAGCCGGATGAGGACATCTCGCCTCATGCCTCCGTCCTCGTGCCAAGGCGAGGGTAAAGATGTCTCCATCCGGCTTCCATAATTTTGGATAGAACTGGAAATGTTCTGCTCATGGCTATTGCCCACCCGACTGGAGGCTGCCAAGGTGACAAAATGCTTTGGTTTGTCTTACAAATTTTGGGGGTTGAAGTTGGCAAACTTACTAGATAAATAGTAAGCAAAACTAAAACGCTAGACCAAATCTCGGCAAATTGTTTCGTTCCTACCAGTATCCTAATGCAGACAGGGTGGGCAAAGACATTAAATTTTTAATCGTAGTGTTATTGGTTCTTCACCCAGATGGTGCGTACTGACCCTGCGCATGCACACTCAGCCTAACTTCAGAGTACTGTTCTTCGAGATAAGAAGGCAGCTGTAACGTTTTGTGAAGGAATGTGCTATGATTTTAACGACCCTCTCTTAGCCCCATCCATTTACATAGTCAGAAGATAAACACAGAAGTTTAACGCTGTTATTGACTCGATTGAGAAGCTGTGGTAAATTATTTTGCAACATTGAGCCAAAACTGTCAACGTAAAAATGCTACATAAAATGATGAATAAATCCAGCCGTGACGATGACTCATTTGATCGAGAGGCCCATAAACACACAAACTCGTGTGTTCGAGGAAGCGAACCCTGATCTAGTGATTGAAGGTACTTCCCTTCAAAACCGACCTTGGACCGAGAATTTGTAGATTCCCCCGCTTTCCTGCTCTGCTTGTGGGATCTTGGTGAGAATTAGCGGTCAACGACGCTCCTGTGATGGTTTGAAGTATTAATGTTCGAAGTCTTCGGCTAATACTTTGTGTATGTATGTATTTCACGTCTGAGAAAATTCGTCAGTACTTTCTCAAAGGTTGGTGGTTTATGACGGATCCTCCACCCATTAAACTGACCACTATAGTAAAAGTGAAAAAGTAAGCATGGTGTTAGCAACAATGAAATAATAAATAAATCATGTGTTCGATTACCAATATTGTTACACTAGCTCTGGACTAATGAGGTCGCCGGTTCGAATCCAACTCTGGCTGGTTCTGACCCGACTTTAGGTCAGAAGTTTTGTCAGTTATTGTCCAGACTGTGTTTCCAGCATTTTCCTCGTGACCCCCGGGTTTTTCAACACGGAAATTTGATCAACTTGTAAATTATGGCATCTATTGCACTTCGACCTCTCTTAAAAAATTCTTTACGTATTTCATACATTTGATTCTTCACGTCAGAAAAGTTTCAAAAATTACACAGAAATCATTTCGACATGTGCATAGTAACGCTATTTTGTCGCATTACACCTGTGATTGTACAAACTAACGTGTGTATCCCAATTTAAACTGAATGACTAGGTTTTGTTAGCTTATGTTATGTGTGATAATAAACCTTGCTAGTATTAAAAACGGTCGTCGTGGGAAGACGTTGGATAACCTTCCAGCAGATGGCTGATGTCTTTGGTATTCCCCAGTTTCTTCCAACCATAATGGTGGCCACCGTCGTATAAATGAAATATTCTTGAGTACTGTAGTATTCACAAATGGAATGAATAAAGAAATATGAAATGGGGAGAATAATACTTGACGGGGTACTTGACCTAACAAGCGTCCGCCTCGAAGTCGGGAAACCCGTGATCTAATCCGGATCGGGACATTCGAAAGAGTTTATAAATGATGCTTGGAGCTCAGCAATAACAGATTAGTGCTAGGAAACAGGACTGGTTGACCCGGTGTCAGTAGAATGTGACTGGTCATTATGTGAATGTCGTTATATGACTCAAAACGTGTTAACTACGACATTAAACACCAAGCATTCATTCATTTCATTCATTCCATGCTGTAAATCTTTTTTATTACATTATACTTCGCAGTTAAAGTTAAGTACCGATTTTTGAGCGATGTATAAACGATAAATTTCAGATTCATGGAAAGGTATTTTTAGACATCTCAAATTTATAATCCACATATTAAGAAATATATCTAATTTCCGTTGAAATAATTATTCAGTGTCGTCCAATAATTTCAGCATTGCAAGATGTTTTTCGGATGTCGGAAACAAATCGGACTGGTAACCTCAGTTAGCATGGAAAAGAACCTGTTTGAGGGAATTAAAGAAAAATATGCCCCCCCCCCACCCATCCCAAAATGACAAAATATGTTTCATTTTTTCAGTACATTGTATATTTCTTATTAACCCCTCCGTTTTGTGCATATTTTCCGTCAATGGACGGGAATATCCGGAAGTGACGTCATCGATGAACATACTGGGAACCAGCTTATATAACGCCCCCCTCTCCCCATCCGGGTTCTCTCCCCACCCCACCCCCAACCCCAACAGATGTGGTTTTGACAACTATCACCGTTGACAGCAGTCTACTTTATTTCCGGGCAGACAGATGGGGCCTTAGGAAAATTGTAGTTTAAACCCATTTCCCAAGAAAAAAACTGAGAATGGTTTCTTTACTTTTTATATGTTATGCCCCATTTTAAACTCCTTATTAAGACATAAAATCGGGCGTTTCATTTATGTATCGCTCCTTAATGCCACTAGGATTCAACCTGGGTGCACAAACAAAATGTGTTTATTCACCCGCCCTTTACATTATAATTTGTAATTATCCGCTACGTGGCAAACTGATTATTGTATCTCATCATGCACTGTCAAATATTTTAAAGACAATGGATTAGAACTGTTGTTTGTGTAGCGTTAAAATCTTGAATTAGGAATTGATGACGTTAGCATGTATTTCAGTGCACAAACACTGTACAAAATTCTTACTATTCTCTGTTTGCTGTGTTTTGCAGAAACTGTTTGCTGTTGGCGGCTTTAGTTGTCCTGGTGTCACTCCTGTTTTTCTCCGTCAGCACTTCCTATCCGCCCCGCGCTCTTTTACAATGGAGGGCAAACTGGTCCCGACGAGATCCCGTGTGCACCGAGAGGAGTAGAGTGGCCTTTGTAAAGGTTCACAAGGCCGCGAGCACAACAGTTACCACCATTCTACAAAGGTTCGGGTTTTCAAGAAACCTCACGTTTGCTCTTCCGCCCAAGAATGACATATGGCACTTAGGATTTTTTGAAACTCTAAAGCCAGAAAAACTGCCCCCGATTCCTAAAGGAAAGGTCTATGAAATTCTGTGTCAGCATGTTGTGTACAGCCAAGAGGCGTTTAAGAAGTACCTTCCTCCAGATGTCGCTGTCATAGCGGCGGTCAGAGAGCCACTCGACCGATTCGTGTCGTCTTTCTTGTATTTCCACCAGTATCCAACATCTGTGAAGCAAAAATCGAGAGTGAATGGAAATGACATTATGTTGATGAGAGAGTTTCTGAAAAACCCAGAGTTTTACGAGCCAGCGATCTTTCAACGGGGATCTTTAGCTGTCAACCGGATGTCCTTTGACTTCGGCATCCCTAAATCCCAATACAGGAACGCGAGTTTTGTGGACAACTACATTAAAATGGTGGACGAACATATGGAATTTGTTTTGGTTGCTGATCATTTTGACGCGTCTCTGGTGATTTTAAAACGAAAACTCTGTTGGTCAACTAAAGATATTCTGTATGAAATACAACATAAGGGTATGAAGCAAAAACCCGCCATTCCTGAAGATATCAGACAACGCTTGAAAAATCTTTCTCCATCAGACTTTCAGCTTTACGATTACTTTAGTAGGAAGTTTCAGCGAATAGCGCAAGCTGAGCTTAACTTGTCGGAAGAGGTGAGCATTTTCCAAGAAACATTGAAAAATGTGACTAGGTTCTGTGGCGCTCTGAGCAAAAGTGGACCTCAGTTCAAGCACTTTGAAAAGACGCAATTTTCCCACGAATTTAACATCACTAAGTTGGACTGTGATTATCTTAGTTTTAAAGAAGAAGTATTCATAAAATTGCTGTGGAAAAATCAGGCGATATAAAATGAATTCATGAACATTTGTTTGTACAGATAGATATTATTTTTTCTGAAGGGAAACAGACAATAAAAAATGGAATGTGAGACTTCAATCATTTTATGTCTATGATTTGGCGCTTTGACAGTTTTTGGCACTGAATTATTTCCGTTGAGTTTACTCCCCCCATTAACAGATTCGTTTGCACGAGTAAGCTGTGGTTAGATTGGACCGCAGAAAACGGCTAATGGCTCTTTGGCGACCTCACTTTAAGACAGATTTTAATTTTGTAAACTTATTTGGAAAATCCATGGTAAACATTATGAATTATGTAAAATAGGTTTGGAAACCCCGGCCCTGATTAAATATATAAAACAGCTTCAGTGAACTCTTGAGCTGAAAACCATGGACCTCGTTCAAAATCTCTGAACATTTCTACGACTGTCAAAAGCTGACAAAAATTTCTCAACATTTCTACAGCTGTCGAAAGCGGAGAAAATCTTTGAACATTTCTACGAGTGTCAAAGGCTGACAAAATCTCTCAACATTTCTACGACTGTCAAAGACTGACAAAATTTCTCAACATTTCTACGGTTGTCAAAGGCTGACAAAATCTCTCAACATTTCTACGACTGTCAAAGGCTGACAAAATCTCTCAACATTTCTACGACTGTCAAAGACTGATAAAATTTCTCCACATTTCTACGACTGTCAAAGGCTTACAAAATGTGTCAACATTTCTACGACTGTCAAAGGCTAACATCATGTTACTAGATTTTGTGGCCTGGAAAATATTTGTCACTGTTGTGGCATAACCATAACTAGGCGAGGTCCATTTCTCGTAGTTTCATGCCTCAAAAACTAATCTCACGCTACGCCATTGTTGATGTCCTGAAACAAGGAAGGTAATACATGCCCTATTCTCCATACAGAAGGAAATAGGAACTGAGTACCTGTTTATGATGAAAGGTTCAAGATGGAACACAGAGGAATGTCTGAGTCAACTCACTCAAACATTTGAGTTATACAATTAAGCTAATTCGGCTCAGAAAACTGAATCATATGACCGGATCGGCTGAGTCATGAAACTCATCTGGTTGTATTGTGACTCCCTTAGTTAGATGTAAAACTCACAGGAGTGGTTTGTGACTCAGTTTTTTGAGTGGAACTAGCCCAATTGTATAACGCAGATTTTTGAGTCAGTTGAATCAAACTTTTCTCTCAGTGAAGGTTCAGAAATGAAGGTTTAAGCCTAAGATAAATCATTCAAGATAAAAGGACCAGAATGGAAGGTTTAGAAATAAAGAGAGGATGAATGATGGGTGGTTCAGGATGGGAAGTTTAGAAAGGAAGAGAAGATGAAGGATGGAGGGTTTAGAAAGGAAGAGATGAAGAAGGATGCATGGTTCAGGATGGGAGCTTTAGTATGCAAATTCCAGACTATTTCCAAAAAGCTACATTTTGACTGAAGTAAATTCACAGGTGGCTGGATTTCACCGGTTGTGTGAGACCATTCTGCGAAAAAGTGGGCCTCAGTTCAAGCACTTTGAAAAGACGAAATTTTCCCACGAATTTAACATCACTAAGTTGAACTGTGATTATCTTAATTTTAGAGAAGAAGATTTTATAAAATTGCTGTGGAAAAATCAGGCAATATAAAATGAATTCATGAACATTTGTTTGTACAGATAGATATTATTTTTTTGTGAAGGGAAACAGACAATTAAAATTGAGTGTGAGACTTCAATTATTTTATGTTTATGATTTGGACATTTGAACAGGGCCGCACTGAATTATTTCCGTTGAGTTTACTCGACCCCTCCCCCTCCCCCACAACTTAACAGATTCGTTTGCACGAGTTAGTTGTGGTTAGATTGGACCTCAGAAAATGGCTAATGGCTCGTTGACGACCTCTCTTTAAAACAGATTTTAATTTTGTAAAGTTTTTCGGAAAATTCATGGTAAACATTATATACTATTTAAAATAGGTTTCAAAACCCGGCCCTGATTAAATATAAAAGACGGCTTCAGTGAACCCTTTAGCTGAAAACCATGGACCTCGTTCAAAATCTCTGAACATTTCTACGACTGTCAAAGGCTGACAAAATCTCTCAACATTTCTACGACTGGCAAAGGCGGGCAAAATCTCTCAACATTTCTACGACTGTCAAAGGCTGACAAAATTTCTTAACATTTCTACGACTGTCAAAGGCTTACAAAAGGTGTCAACATTTCTACGACTGTCAAAGGCTAACATCATGTTACTACATTTTGTGGCCTGGAAAATATTTGTCACCGTTGTGGCATAACCATAACTGGGCGAGGTCCATTTCTCGTAGTTTCATGCCTCAAAAACTAATCTCACGCTACGCCATTATTGATGTCCTGTAACAAGGAAGGTAATACATGCCCTATTTTCCATACAGAAGGAAATAGGAGCTGAGTACCTGTTTATGATGAAAGGTTCAAGATGGAACACAGAGGAATGTTTGAGTCAACTCACTCAAACATTTGAGTTATACAATTAAGCTAATTCGACTCAGAAAACTGAATCATATGACCGGATCGGCTGAGTCATGAAACTCATCTGGTTATATATATTCCCTTGGTTAGATGTAAAACTCACAGGAGTCGTTCGTGACTCAGTTTTCTGAGTGGAACTAGCCCAATTGTATAACGCAGAATTTTGAGTCAGTTGACCCAAACTTTGCTCTCAGTGAAGGTTCAGAAATGAAGGTTTAAGCCTAAGATAAATCATTTAGAGTAAAAGGATCAGAATGCAAGGTTTAGAAATGAAGAGAAGATGAAGGATGGGTGGTTCAAGATGGGAAGTTTAGAAAGGAAGATGAAGTATAGAAGGTTTAAAAAGGAAGAGAGCATGAAAGATGGAAGGTTTAGAAATGAAGAGAGGATGAAGGATGGGAGGGTTAGAAAGGAAGAGAGGATGAAGGATGGAAGGTTCAGGATGGGAAGGTTAGAAAGGAAGAGAGGATGAAGGACGGAAGGTTTAGAAAAGAAGAGAGGATGAAGGATGGAAGGTTTAGAAAGGAAAACATGATGAAGAATGGAAGGTTCGGGATGGAAGGTTTAAAAAGAAAGAGAGGATGAAGGATGGAAGGTTTAAAAAGGAAGACAAGATGAAGGATGGAAGGTTAAGAAAGGAAGACATGATGAAGGATGGAAGGTGCAGGATGGGAGGCTTAGAAAGGAAGAGATGATGAAGGATGGAAGGTTTAGAAAGGTAGAAATGATGAAGGATGGATTTTTCAGGACGGGAGTTTTACTATGCAACTTCCAGACTATTTCCAAAAAGCTACATTTTACGGGTCACGTGCGTTGCAAGTCTTAAGCTTGCATATCAGCTGTCCTAATAAAACCCTGACTGAAGTAAATTCACAGGTGGCTGGATTTCACCGGTTGTGTGCGACCATTGACCAAGTATTTAACTGTCGTCGCTGCCCTAGTTTTACACCCCATGTTGTAAGCCTTTTACAATTTTGTGATGAGGTTTAAAATTTTGCCTTAAAAGACAAGGTGGAAAGTATGGTATAGCAGTTTCAGAATGGAAGGATCATAATGTTTGGTTAAAGGTGAAACAATCTCCGGTGATTTGTTTTATATGCCATTCCGATCTGTGTTTCAAAGCGCGGGCAGTGAAAACTGAGCACTGGTCGACATGAATCCTATATTGAAATCCTGGACAACATCAAATCCCAGCGGGTCTTCAGGGTGAAAAGAATAGAATATCAGCCCTCTAGGCAAACTTGGTGCAAATGTAGTGTCATACACTTACCCATATGCGACTTGCTATGAAAACCTCCGGGTGAAAAGTCACGGATAACAGTCGCAAATCACGGAATGATCGTACGATCAGTCGTGAAGGGTCTTGAAGAGTCTTGATGAATCTTGCCAGTCTTGAAGATATCACCAGTGATCCCAAGGCGATCGGAGAGGTGATCTGCACACTCCAGAAAACTTGCTGCGATGCTGCAATCTACATACATTCTTTCAAGGTAAATCGTTTGGGCTTTCCATTTTACATGCACAAGAATGCCTATTTTTTAAATCACGTGACCACCACGGATGAATTGGAGTCATGCAGGAGTGGAAAGATTAAATGTTTGGGGTTTCAATCAGGGTAAATTGGCGCCGGTTGACAGATGAGTTACACATCGCTTAGAACACAAATTTGTTCTCGGTGAGGAAGGTGGCTTATGACGTTGAACTCAGCGTTAATGGTGATGACTTTACTTACAATGTGGTTATATAAAAAGAGACGTTATGGTCATTGTATAAGAACTATATTTAACTATGTTTTTCAAGTTGTTTAAGTAAGAACTATATTTAACGGTTTTTATCGAGTTGTTTCTTGTGGGAAGAAACTGTTTCCTGGTTTTAACATCCTCTTTCCACGACATGACTGAAATACTTCTAGGAAGTCATTTTCCACGTTTTGCTAACTGGAAATCGTGTCGTTGGGATGACATTTTGTGCCATGTTTTAACTGAGGTAGTATATTTTTTTATCGTTGCGGTACTAATACAGAATGAGACGATTAGTCTTTGGGTGAATTGCTTTTATATAAAAAATATGGGAAACACACCAGAGCTTCCTACAGGCAGCTAAAAAAGAAAGGCAACAAAAGAAGAAAGGACAACAAGAAACATAAACCTTTACAGACCTATAAGAAGAAAGAAACAAAACAGTTAAGTACAATCGTTTCATTACTCCTTTCCTTTTTCAATTTAAGAAGCCTCAACCTACCAAATTTTCGACAATCTCTGCCCCTCATCTAACATAGCCAAACGAAAGGCAACTGATATCCCTGAACTGAACAGGTCACCGAAACGTTTCGCCCCAACCCCTCCTACAAATATTACTAGCTTTATAGCAATTATTCACAGTTTAGTGAATATGAGGGCTACCCAATTCCCTAAGCAGAAACTGGTCCAAGACCTGAAAAACAAAGCTGGGGTTGTCCATAGCGTTACGGAACTACCTGGCGCTGACCTTAAAATCCGTTGCAGAGCCAGAAACTTCTACAGGTTGACCTTCTAGCAGACAAACCAGTAAATATTAAACCATATACACCTCGTAGAACACAATGAAAAGGTGTAATATATACTATCCAAAAAAAGAAACGCATAGGTGTTTTGTTTTATTTTAAAATGAAATAAATACATTTTGTCTTCATTTCATGAGCAAAATGTGTTTTAATATTGTTAATAGTCACAGTTAGCACACATTTTATTCCTCAAAACATTTCTTGGTTGAAAATGTTGAGTTTGGAGGCCGTTTTTGGAAGAAGTAAAAAATACAGCACCACACTGCATCACGTGCAGTCTTACACGCCGAAGTTACGCATGGAAAGCATGCAGTGTGTGACTATAAAACCGCAACTTCGGGCCGGAAATTGGCGTCTTTCAAGTGGTGTTTTCAAGCTGATTCAACATGCCACGTCTTGACACTGTCACAAGAAATATTGCCATTGGAAGACTTCAAGCTGGAGAGTCCCAATCGTCCATTTCTAGGCGTCTACACGTCAGCCAGAGCACGATTTCACGGCTTGCTGCCCGATACAACAATACTGGGACAACAAATGACCGTCGGCGTTCAGGTCGACCACGTGTCACTACAGCAGCCCAAGATCGCTACGTAAGGGTCCTCCATTTGCGTGACCGTTGTGCTACAGCTGAAAGCACAGCAGCCAGCATACCGGGACTGAGGAGGATACCAGGTCAGACAGTGCGGAACAGGCTGAGGGAACATGGACTGAGAGCCAGGAGGCCCTATGTTGGGATCGTGCTGCGTCCTCACCATCGCGCCAATCGCCTCCGATGGTGTAACAACGTGACTGCATGGAATCTACGCAACTGGCGACGCATTTGGTTCAGTGATGAGTCCAGATTCCTAATGCAGAGACGTGATGGTAGAAACCGGGTTTACAGACGTGCTCACGAACGTTATGCCCCTAACTGCGTACGCCAAGTGGACAGATTTGGTGGAGGGAGTGTGATGATGTGGGCAACAATATCGTATACTGGTCGTACAAATCTTGTCCACGTTCAGGGAAATCTTACGGCCGTACGCTACCGAGACACCATCCTGCAGCCACACCTCTTACCTGTCATTGACGTTCAGCGGGAGTTGTTCCAGCAGGACAACGCCAGACCGCACACGGCACGTGTCACAAGGGACTTCCTCGCCGAAAACAATGTAAATGTGCTACCCTGGCCATCCCGTTCCCCGGATCTTAACCCAATTGAGCATCTGTGGGATGAACTTGATCGACGTCTACGCCAACGTCAACCTCAACCCCAAACGCTTCAAGAGCAAGTTGCATGTTGGCAGGAGGAGTGGCAGAACATTCCCCAGGCCTCTATCCAGCGTCTCATCCAGTCTATGACAAGGCGTGTCAGAACTGTTATTCGTGCCCGTGGTGGTCAAAACAGATACTGACATTCCACTCAAGTGGGAGACTCATTGTGAGTGTCTTACCTCAAGTTGATGGCCTTGTTGTCTAGATATGGACCTTTCCTTAATCTGTGTAAAAACATATTTGCAGAATAGCAATTCTTATTTAGTTATGCATAATTGAAAAGACTGCATCACCTCCGCAAAAAAACGCGTTATGCGTTTCTTTTTTTGGATAGTATATGTCACTGACCATTAAATACCAAAATGGAAGATCTTATGAATAAGCTGAAAGATCAAAATGTCCTCTATGCAAAACGCTTTAGTAAGGATAATACACTAACAACAAGTATAATGCTTATAAAGTATAAAGGATTAAGATTACCAGAAACAGTTCAGCTGTCTCTGCACAACATTATCGTGAAGCCTTTCTATGAAGCGCCTAGACATTCCTACCAGTGCCAAAAATATGGTCACACAAAGAGAGTTTGTAAATCCGACATAGTTTGCCCTAAATGTTCAGGAAAACAGGAATATCAAAATTGCATCGAAAGAAAAGCCACCTGCGCAAACTGTAACAAAACCACTCAGCAGGATACAAAGGGTGCGGCGCATACAAAAGAGCCAAAACAATCGAGTTTATAAAGGCAGATAAAGGAGTAAGACTCCGAAGCTGTCAAACAAGATAGGCAGACACAAAGACTCACCAAAAAGAGCGTGCTAACAAGCTTTAATTCTAAGGACACAATGGCAGCGCAAAGTGAACTATCCGAACAAGAAAATCATGCACAGGAAACCGGAACCGAACAAACCGACAAAATTAGCATGAGTAAACTGGAATTTCTGAGTTTTATAAATATAGTGATCGACTCCGTTTACAATCAACGGTCAGCTAATAGAACCAAAACTGACATAATAACCAATATCGCACATGAGTTTCTAAATTGGAAATTCACCCCAAGAGAAATAATTGAATGGGGATTGAACCCAATATTTGCCCAGAAAACATCCACTCCAACCAAAATAGCAGAACGACTAAATACGTCAATATAAATACAGCCCTAACAATGACGAACTGTATGGCTTCAAATTTCGATCAATCAGTGCAATCGAAATCACATCAAAATCCTACCATGGAATGTCCGCGGCATTCAAAAAAACGGAGACAACCTAAAAGTGCTTACCTCTGAAACTAAACCAGAGGTTATTTGTATTCAGGAAACCTTCCTCAAACCAGGAAATAACCCCAACAACAAATTCAATATCCCCGGCTACAAAGCATACCGATGTGATAGGTTACAAGACAGACTGGGTGGAAATCTCATTCTTGTCAAGGAAAACATTGTACACCTATATATGTGCTCGAAAAACGTAAATGACTTACTTGAATGGCAAGCTATTCAAATATACCACGACAATAAACTAATTCACATTATAAACATATACTCTCCCAGAAGTAGGAGGACAATATCCAAAACAGAGCTCGACAATATTATTTCCATCTTCAGCCCAAGTGCTATTATCTGCGGCGATTTCAATAACCATAACCCTTTATGGGATGCAAAGTGTAAACATAGTGACGATTGTGGTAACACAGTACAAGCATGGTTAGAGGAACACAGCCTAGTCTACTTAAACGATGGCGAAGGAACAAGAATAGACCTCGGCACAGGCAACACTTCAGCAATAGATCTCACTATTACCACACCTGATCTCACACCATAAGCAGGCTGGAATGTTATACCAGATACACTCGGGAGTGACCATTTCACTATCATGACAGAACTTGGTATGTCACCTCAACCTGAAGTAAATCTCAATAACCCCAAATTTCTGTTCCACAAAGCAAACTGGGAAAATTTTAAGAAAGATTGCCAAAATATATTCATTGATGATGATTGCCTCTCCGATATAGACCTATTCAACCAAAATCTTACTGATGATATACTCAGGATTGCAGAATAACACATTCCTATTTCCTCCCAGCATAAAAGACCTGCAAATCCTGTTCCTTGATGGAACAGTAAATGCTCTGCAAAAAAAAGAAACAAAAAAAGAGCACTGCGTGAATTCAAAAGACCCAGATTACATACACAGTCTGGGTCAAAATCAAAGAGAAACAAATTGAAAGTATGGAACAAACTTAAACAAATACAAGGCAAAACCATCCATCAAATCCCATCTTTAGATCGCAAACACAAAATCAATGGGGAAAAACCAAAATACCTCGCTAAAACCTCCCCAGAAAATAGCAGCGATCGAAACCTTAATCCATCTTTCAAACTAATCAAGGCTAACACATTTCTACAACTACAGCCCGACGATCACGTTGAACATGATCTTAATAAAGATTTCTCCCTACAGGAATATCACAAAGCCATTCACTTTAAAAAAGAAATCTCACAAGGCGAAGACAAATTAGGCTACAAAATCCTAAAACACCTACCGCTAAAAACACAAAATATAATACTGAAACTCATAAATACAAGTTGGAGGAAAAAACAGCTGCCCCAAAGCTGGAAATCGTCCATTGTTATTCCGATCCACAAAGCTGGAAATCGTCCATTGTTATTCCGATCCACAAAGCTGGAAATCGTCTATTGTTATTCCGATCCAAAAAGCTGGAAAAAACATCCTATGTACACTAATGGAAACTATGGTCAAAACCAGACTAGAATTTTATCTTGCCAAAAAGGGGATAAATAGGCGCGAATACACTCTGGGTGTTTTTCTAGATATTGAAAAAGTTTTCGACCTCGTTCGGCGGGATCGAGTTATACTACAATTCGATAAACTCGGGATAAAAGGAAGAATCCAACATTGGATAAATGATTTCCTAAGAAATCGGAACTATAAAGTTAGACTTGGACAAACTTCATCTAAAAGACACACTCAACAAACTGGTACACCTCAAGGGAGCGTACTAAGCCCGACATTAATTAACATTCTGATAAACGGTTTAGCAAATGCAATAGATAGTAACCATCCAAACATAGAGCAGTCACTATTTGCTGACGATGCGGCAATATGGAAAACAGGCAAATCTATAAAGAAAATGAAAAATGCTATACAGAAAACACTGAACACCATCTCGAACTGGGCCAACACAAGGGGATTTAAATTCTCACCCACTAAAACAACAGGTATTGTCTTTAAAATTTATTTATTTATTTGATTTGTGTTTTACGCCGTACTCAAGAATATTTCACTTATATGGCGGCCAGCAATATGGTCGGAGGAGACCGGACAGAACCTGGGGGACAGAAGCCTTGCCAAAGTAAAAAGAAAACACACATCAACAACAACCCCCGTGGTTATTGCAAACTCCCCAAATAGACACTGCACTCCATGACCAAATTTCAAAACTGGAAAACCCGGTATATGTCAAAGTTCAAGCCTTAGAACACTGCCACAAACACCACAACGGTCATCTGAAAGTATATATGGATCCAAAAATGTGCAAGGTCACACTGGATCATCATTTGCAATACCAAACTTAAACATAGTTAAAATCTATAAACTAACCAACCACCTCTCCGTCTATGCCAATGAATTAGTTGCAAGTACAATGGCTACAATGGATTCTTGAGAACAAACCAAACCGAGTAGCCATACTAAGCGACTCCCTCAGTGGATTCATTTGAATCCAAAACTCAAAATCTGAGAGCAGACCAGACCTCCTAAAAGAAATAATCTCGCTAACTAACAAAATACAGAAACAAAAAACCGAACTGACTCTAGCATGGGTTCCAGCGCAAGTTAATATTCGAGAAAATGAAATTGCAGATCAGGCAGCCAAATCGAGCCTACAGCAATATCCTCAAGATATAGACTACCCCTGAGCCAAACTTAAATTTATACATTGATCAATACCCAAATTAACACTCAGTGGAAAGAGGAATGGGATAAAGAATCCAACGGAGGGTGGCACCATAAAATATTGGACGGAACGATTACAAAATTTGTTCCAATTATTGAATAACCAGGATGGCAAAAACATATCACGCCTGACACTAGGGAAAACAGGGCTCAGAGCACATCCAGCAGCTATAATCCAAAATTCTTCACTAACTTGCCAAGCCTATCAAGACCATGATGAAACCACAGAGCACTATTTGCTACAATGTATTAGACACAGTAAAGAATGAAGATGATTGGCAGAATGCCTGAAAATCTAAAAATGTGAGCTTGACCTTCAGACTATCCTTAACCCCAAACCACATCTGAGAACACAAATATTTTCCTTACTAAAAGAATACATAAAATCGACGGGTTACAAAAGCCTAATCTAATAAAACACTGTTGACCAACAACGGCGATACCTCGATTCTAAGAGCCGTTTCTCCTCTGGTCAACAATACGTCACTATTCTCTGATTAAAGACAGTGCATTTTCCGAAATTACCAAACACATATACCAACAACGGCGATACCTTGATTTTGAGGGCCGTTTATGCCACAGATACATAATTCCTTCCTACAACTTTACTCCCGATTATATCGGCGATACCTTGATCTTGAGGGCCAATAAAACATCTATGAACCGGTTTGCAAAAACATAGCACACGAAAACAATGTAACCACAGAAGCTGATGACTGTAGTGATTAATAATGTTTCTCCATTTACTAATCTGTCCACTTGTTTGTTGTTATTATCTATTCTTATTAGTTGATATTTATTTTCTATTTATTTACAAATGTGTATATGATCATACGAGGACAGACCGTCTATCAAATTTTGATTCATAGCTATAGAACTAATTTGCTCCTAAGTATGTGTTTGATCAAATATCTTCTTGCTTAAGATATACATTATCTTATAAACAAAACCGCCTCGCTAATGAAAAATACAACTATCTTGTATATTTGTTTTCTCCATTTGTTTTCACAGGAACAAAAAACAAGGATGAAAGTTTTAATTATCGGCAGCAGTTACGTTCATAGGCTGGTGAATAGTATCCTTTGAAATTCGATCCCAAACTCTAGAATCGACTTTAGAACAGACCAGGTCATTCAATTCTTTGGCAATGGGGGAGCTAGTGTTGGGACACTTAGATACTCTGGAGGATTGGAAAGTCTCCTTCAGGAGACAAAACCTGACCTAGTTATCCTCCACATTGGGGGAAACGATGCGGACTCCCCCAAACCAGCATCAGCAATTTGCGCTGATATTCTAGACTATGTTGGTGCACTTAAATCGAAATTCCATATTCAAAGGATATACATCATCCAGCTTCGTTACCGTGAGATAACTCGGTGAATTACGGTGCACATTTATAACACAAAAATCCATGAAATTAACATGAAGCTGACAAACAACCAATTGGCCACCTTCTGAAGACAAGGGAATGATCCGACCACAAAAGCAAATTCTAACCAACGACGGAGTGACCTAAACACTCTAGGTCAGGAACTGTACTACCGGTCTATGAAACGTGCTGTAAGGCCACGAATAAAAACTGGAAATAGAAATAGAAATCAACTAAAGAAGACAGGAAAAACAATACCCATGGGACCAAAGAAAATTAACACCAAAGAAACGAAGACCAGAAACATAAAAGACTTCATAACAGTATGACTATCTCTTGCTTCAACTAAGTGGATGAGGCCTGACATCCTTGCTCCTCAATTATACTTGTCTCACCTGTTACAGGCACAGGTTTCCAGTACGCTGGTTTTACCTGGACGGTGTCCGGTAAAAGTGGCGGGAGCACTTTAACTCCACGTCACAGAGGAGGAAGCAAGAGAACAAAACCGTTTACCAATCAATAAAAGCACTGATGTTGTTTTCTCTCTGTGTAAATGTCTGTATAGGCAGCCCAATGTAATCTTGTAATGTAGATCTATGTAGATCTATTTATTCTAAAGTAAAGACAACGCAACTCTCTGTAAATAGCTTACTATTTATCCCCTTTCTATTAAATAACCATGGCAACATTTGAACCTATACAATAAGCTATACACATATTACCACTAAAAGGGTTAATTCCAGTAATTTACTCACGTACATATGTAAATAGTATACCAACACACTACCATTATCTACCAAAAATATCCATGTGTTAAAAAAATAAAACACTGAGTTGATGGGCCACGATATCCTCCAGGAGAGTGACCCTAAAACCAGTATTTAACTGGAATACCCCGGAAATTATGAAGAGTTAACTAGACAGTTCAGGGGCATATAACTGTCTAGTTGCCCTCTAAGTCTTTGCTAAATGAATGGGCTTAAAGATCTATTTATAAACGACGGTCATTAAAACATTTGTAGCAAGAAAACCGTTGATGATAGCTTAAAATGGTCAATTCCCCATAAAAGGTAATACATCACCTCACGTAATACAATATGACATAAATTACAAATTTATGGCTTTCATAATATTCGATTTAGTAGCGACTGAAATTACGTAGTTTCGCATTTTAATGCCTTCTTCAAACTTATGTAACTATGATTTCTCTACATGTATGTCTATTTCAGAAGTATCAGTCTACAGGTTCTAGATATAGGAAAACGATTGTTATGCGAGTCCTTTCCAGACTGCGGAGGCATCTTAGTGTAATTATAGTGTAAAATAAGGCTTTTATGTATGTATTTGACATGAATGTATGTTCCGAAAATGCAAATTCGAGTAAACTGACTGCCTTACCACAAATACTGTAATTTATTCGTATTTTTAGAAGATATTAATACTGCTCAAAGCTAAAAACTGCATTTCTGTCCCAGTTCTTTTATAATAGTAAAGCCATGAATATGTTGTTCTAGTAGATGGACTATCAATGTTAGATAAGAAAAAAATATTTGTTAGCTGAAAAGAGCAGATTAGATGTCCCTAAAATTAGAAGAATTGGGGTATACCAAACTATGCCGTATAAAGATCCCCCCTACAAGGTGGATATTTAGCTGCATTATTGTCACTAAAATTTTGTTTATAAAAACTCTGTATGCATATTTTAACGATAACGTTTTCATGTTCTGTCTCATGATGCTAATTGTTCTATATTTTGTCATGTTTTTTTAATAAATAAAATGAGTTGTACAATAATTGTTTTCGTTTGTTCATTTGTTTCGGGTTTGTGTCATTGTAGCCCCACTGCATATACGTCACAGAGATCGCACAAAGTGATGACGCTTCGATATATGTAAATGCATACATTACGAATCCGCTCTAATGTACCAACAATCAACTTTACAGTGGCGTAGGAAGCGGCGGGGTGGGGGGGGGGGGGAGAGGAAGTATTGGCTGAAGGGCGTATTTTCAAAGGTGGGATTGAGCAGCATCTGTTCTACCCCTCCTTCTCACTTTGCGACAAAGCGTATAAAAAAAGCACAACAGTGTTCATTGCTTTCTTCTCTATTTTGAATATAATATTAAAACATTTCCTTTAATTTGTTCAAACAGATTAACGCTCTGTAATTCTATTGCTCGGATATTTTAACCTCGGGGAATAGCTTTCATGTCGTCATGCTGTCGTGGTATCTGAAATCTTGTAATTTTCAAAATGGGGCAATGTAACAGCATTCAAACAGTGTGAAAACTCACGTCTACCAATTCCTGTGGAAGGCTTCTTATCCTCCAGCACATTGCAAAACTCAGAGCAGTATTTACCCTAATTTATTGCATACATTGTATTTTCAGCAAGGCGACAATACTTACAAACGATACCAGTATTTTATGAAGCCGTGCCTGCAAGTTTCCTTTCACAAAGAACACAAGAATATAAATATTGAATTAACCGTGGTCTTTATAATAATACTGGATAGGAATTCCCTTTTGCAATTTTGTGAATGCTTACAGCCTCTCATTTCAGATGATCTCCATCTTATCACACAATTTTTTTCCAATAGTTTCAAGCTAATAGCTCCGTACATGTGTTTTAACTGGTCGAAAAGGCATTTAGAACATGTCTGTGTACGTCTGCAATCTTGGAGCTTCCCGGGCCTGGACGGCCACTGGATCCTCTCCTATAATTGACTGGTATTCCGCTTGTCTATGTACAAAAAACCAACTCTTTACCTCTCCGCCTGTAGACTTGATTAATCTGGCCAATGCATAATAAAATTTGCTCAATTTATCCGCATGTGCTATTAGAGTAAATATTGAACGACTCACGCAGCGCGTATCAGTATTTCGACGGAAAATAAGCACACAGATGTAAAGTTTGGAAGCGATCCGAAAACCAAATTTGTACCGAAATGTAGGGCATAGGCCTTTGTCATCATTACCTTGAAAATATGGATGTTTTTTCTCTTAAAACTCGTTGAAATGCAGGTACGGCTATTTAGAGCTTTCGGGGAATGGGTGGCTCCTGGACCCTCGCCTCATGGGTTCGGATAATGCTCCCCTCTGCCACACACCCCCCCCCCCCCCCTCAACTTTTCACTGGCTTCCTACGACCCTGCTTTATCAGACCAAGCAAGTACACACACTGAAAACATTTTGCTAAAATAAAGAGAATAATAAAAAATTGAATTGCAGGCTAACTGACACAATAACATTTGCCATTACGTCTCGTTAGGTTGTGTCACATGCTACTGCGTAAAAAGGCAGATGACGAGAAAGGTGCAAATTCTGTCCTTGACAGAAAACAGTGTAACTTTCCCGCGGTGTGGAGCCAGCTGCGCAAATAACTACGTGGAGAAATCCACGACTTCTGACGGCTCCCCGCTGTGTGACTATTTCTTGAGGTTGCCTCCCATTAACTTAAGCTTGGGTAAAGATCTGGGTCTACGAAAACGTGACAAAGGCATAACTCAAGCATTCAATCCGATGAATATATAGCGCGAATAAACCCTTTTTTACAATCAAACGTTATCTGAAACTCTATCAAATCATGTTACTGAAACATGGTCAATCTTTTATGTAAGGACCCAAGTGATGGAAGAACTGAAAGTGTCCAGTTTAAAATCTTATGTACATGTAAGGCAACTAGTGTGCCTCAACCGAAAGTTATACCTAAGACACCAGACACCCTTTTATAATACTGATTCTATGCGTGTAAGACATTTGTGTATCAGCTGTCAACCAGTGCGGACATTCCAGGTCAAAAATGGCAAGGTCAGTTCCCAAAACTAGTTTTTAACACAAACCATCAAAGAACTAAGAAAGTATATAAAGTACAAAATTACGACGAAATCATGCAAAGAGAAGCAATCACCTTCCCGTACATGTATGCTAAGCGTCAAGTCAAGTAGGAGCCAAGGGTCAAGTAAATTTGATAACACACCAGTTTATGCTTAATGTCCGTATGAATACTCCTATTTATGAAACTGTAGTTAGTTTAATAAAAGTACTGACTAGATACGTAAATATTAGGCTATGCAGCACTCCCTCTAAAACTGCAAGCTACCAAACATTAGCCTGTGCTTCCAATCCTAAATTCGCGCACAATATCGGTACTCTTCAAGTTGGAAAAGGCTTTGTCTTGCATTTCTCGCCTGTCTCGTGTTGTCTGGAATCCAGTGGACTGTCTGAACAGTCTCAATGGGTTCTGTAGGTCTTTTATATTGTATTCATGAATAAACCAGGATTCTGCTGGTGGATTAAAAAGCCTCCACAAGGCCTGACCGCTTTGCATTGTTTTAAGGTGATTGTATGTGAAATGTGATCACAACACAGTATTTTGAGTGACATGAAATAAAATGCAATTAACACCACAACATTTTTTATCTTGTTCTTACAGACCTAATTAAAAGTGGCTACTTTTGCTATGAACCAGGAACAGCATGTTAAAGACACACCGTCGTACGTCGTGCAGTGAAAGCACTTCTCTCTACACTCGCTTTACATCATAACAACTAGCAAATTTTGTACACAAATCTTAAACATCGCCAAGGTCTTTGAGCTCACGGCGATGAAGCAGGAAATGAGGTTAAAGAAAAGCAACAAAAGCTCTCTTTCAATCTTGTTTATATTATACTTGGCACATGTCTGCATTCTCTTGTCTGAAATGTGCGAAGCTAAATTCCAACGGGAACCTGAAGCAATTTTATTGATAATTCTTTGGAGAGACAATGCTTATATGAGCCCACCATTCGAAATCACGCGAATTTCTACGTAATCCTGCGGTAGAGTTCCAAGAAATAATTGCGTATTCCAAGGCAATCGGTGGCGTTTCCGTACAGCTGAAGGCAAAGTAGGTCACCGTTCTTCGTGCGGCATATGAGTTAAAAGATGGCATTGTAGTCTAATTCGCTGAGTATGGTAAAGTCTTGTTTATCATTTTATGCCTAGGGTCATCTAGCGTTGAGAACATAGTGAGAAACCAACGATAACTAGTGTTGTATCCCCTCTGAATTGTGTCACGCAAAATCAAATGGTAAGTGTGTCAATGTATTTAAATTGCTATTGTTCAGCCTGAGCACGGACGGAGATGAGAATAATACACCCGAACTCACACTAAATAGCCCACTGCTCAAGAGTTCGGTGCGTTCGCCATCACGTGCAGTTGTTTACATAAGGCGAAAGTAGTCATCTCAGGTCAGATGACGTAATGCACGAGCCTGGCTTTCAGCGTCTCTGTTGTAAAAGCATGGTGAAGAAGAATATTAGATAAGTAATCTCAACAGAGGCAGTAGGTACACTTCTATTTTAGAATGACGAGCCCACAGGGCTCCACAGATCAAACGATTTCTGGTGGATGGCAGTGAAAATTAGCGAGCGTAGATAAGTGCGCATGCGCTGTATGAATTATAACACAAAATTTATGTGTACTATATGTCGACGCAGATTGGTAATTATATTACGTATATATACCACGGTAAATTGTTCTAAACTAGTTCTAATCTTTGTTGTCTTAGTTTACGTATTCCTTAAATGTAACAAATGTAACAAAGTGTTATTTTGTGGTTTGATTGCACATACACGTGCGATAGCGATGAGTACTGGATTTCTCATATTAGGCAAATTGCCGAATGGATTGCCGTGCGTTGTTCAGTTTCCTTTGTTTGATGTAATTTGATTAAATCCACTAAATCGACGCGTGCTACTTCTAACGAGGTCATTATTTTGCATAATATTTATTTGATTTATTTATTTAATTGGTATTTTACGCCGTACTCAAGAACATTTCACTTATACGACTGCGGCCAGCATTATGGTGGGAGGAAACGGGCATGGCCCGGGGGAAATCCACAACTATCTGCAGGCTGCTGACTAACCTTCCCACGTAAGGCCGGAGAGGAAGCCAGCATGAGCTGAACTTGAACTCACAGCGGCCGCATTGGCGAGAGGCTTTAACTGAACTGAACCAGGGAGGCCCCCGCAAAATGATATTAGGTGATAATATTAGTTTTAAATGGTTACTCAGTGACAGGATACGGGAATATATGGTGTCAGTAATCCTCATGAAGATTACTGACTCCATATATTTCCTTATCCTATCACTGAGTAAGCATGTAAAAAATTTATCCTGCAAAGACCAATCAATTCAGTACATGCTGAAGACTGCAGTTTCAGTGAATCGCTTCAGCGATTGACCATTGTATTCACAACCAACCAAAGGGAGATAACCTATTCACCAGGCACATTTGACATCGTCTTTGGGATTCGAGAATATATACACGTTCCCCGCGTAACCGGTGCTCGGTGAAGTGAGGAGAATGTTGTCTGATGCCCAATAAAGATTAAAACACGGTGACAATGGCTTACACCACAAAGTTTTGTGATTACTAATATAGATGTACACTAATGTATTTTCTTGTGTTATTCATTAAGTGAAGGAGATCCACTTGACAGTTCACTTTGGATGGATAACTCGATGGCGTATGCGTCTGTTGTCACTTGCTGTTCAAACATTTTTACTGCATCCGTAAACATGGAATGGTACTAACAAAGTATTTCACGGTGATTAATGAAAGCTCGTCTGCTTAATCATCATTTCACATCACGGTGGGAGTTCGAATCTGACACATGTACTTCAGGCATATGTATTTTACCTTCAACTTACCTTCATTAAAAATGTAATACGTGTAGACCTTATTATAGAATTATTAATTCAACTGACAAGTGTTCTGATCTAAGTCATTTCGTCGACCTGTGTATTCCTTTTCTTGTGTCCGTTAATTGCTGATTCAATAATATACTTGTAGTGCTGGCCCATTTGTATACAGGATTCTTACTACACGTGGAGCCCTGGATCGCTGGCTATATGTTCCACGACTTTTACAACGGGAATCTGTATTTAGTACCCACGGATTCCTTAAGTCATCCAACTGTAGATATGTCAAAGTCATCATCGCTTAACCGCGTAAACTTTTCATTTGAACAAGTCCAACCAACGTCCGGCATGTTCTGAGTTTGATCTTATGCCAAGCTCAGGCAATGTACGTGCTGCTTGTTCTCAACAGCTGGATTATTGTTAAAAGAGCTTTACTGGTGCATATTTGGGAGTCTTTTAAGCAGAACTTGTGGAATAAGTGTATAACAAACATTAGGATGGACTCAAGTTGTGAGGGTTTGTGAAATTTTCCTGGTGGGTGAGATATGGGGAGAAGACAGACTGTATGTATCAAGTTTGTATAGCATGCCTTTACAGACATCCCTTGTTATAAGCAAGGGATTATATAATGTTTACCAAAACCAAAGAAACCTAGAAATAATTTTAAAATCTGGAGACCCATTACCATATTAAATGTAAATTACAAACTCTACAGTGCTTGTATTGCAAATCGACTAAAAACAGTTCTTAATGACATTATAAATGAAGATCAGAAGGGGTTTATTTCCTGAAGATGAAATTGCAGAGAATGTACTCTAATTTACGACATAATGTTTGAAACAAACGAGAGACAAATACCCTGGTTACTAGGGTCAATAGATTTTGAAAAGGCATTCCACTCTACGTGTATCCTCCAAAATGGCATTATATCCCTCTGTTTAATATTAGTAGAGGATGTAGACAAGGGGATCCAATTTCCTCCGTATATTTTCTGTTATGTGCTGAAATTTTAGGTCAATGATAGGAAATAACCCAAATATAAAGGGAATAAACATAAACGAAACAGACATAAAATAAGCAAAATGCTGATGATACACAGTTAATCGCAGATGGGTCCGAAAAGTCTCTCTCAGAAGCATTATCGTGTTTAGATATATTTTACAAATTTTCAGGGTTAAAAATCAATACAGAAAAAACAAAGGCAGCATGGATAAGTTCTCTATCCGGATCCAATGTAAAAACTATGTCAGCAAGTGAAATTAGATTGGGTGAAAAACTTAATATATTGGCATAAAATTCTCAACGGTGGAATTTAATAACATATGGAAAATAAATTATTTGGCTAGGATAGAGGAATGGAAACTGATCTTCAAAGATGGAAAATTAGAAACTTACCAGTGTAAGGGAAAATAACAGTTATAAAATCTCCAGCTCTATCGAAAACTAATCATTTGTTCCTTTCCCTCCCAAACCCACCAGATAGTACTATGAAAGAAATAAATGTATTACTTTATAATTCATATGGAATGATGGTCCAGATAGGATACAAAGATCCATTATCAACAAGGACTACTCAAAAGGTGGATTACGGATGGCAAACTTACTACCACTTGTGCAATCGTTAAAAATATCTTGGATGAGAAAATTGTTAATAGCGAAATATAATGGCAAAATGTAAGTATATGTCAAAAATGATATGAATAGTTTAGGCACACTAGGGGGTAAGTATATACGGCTAATACTAAAAAGAGTAAACAACCCCTTCTGGGTAGATACTCTAAGGGCATGGCAGGAAATAACGCACAAAAAATATCAAGACAAATATTGAGTATATTCTTGATGAACATTTATGGTATAACCCACGTTTAAAGAACCAAATATTTTATTAGCCACTGGTATCAAAATAATATAAGGTTTATAAGGGATTTAAAAAATTCAGAAGGAAATTTGTTGACATTTAAAGATTTCAAACAAAAATTTTAAGTGAAAGGTACTTTCTTAGATTGTAATAGGTTAATTCGAAATGTTCCAACCGAGTGGCTCACGATAAATGAGGAGGATGATGTATATTGCCCCTTCTTTCCATCGAACATACGATTACTGACTAAACAAAAACGGGGAACAAAACGCTTTTACGATTTATTAAATAATGAGTTGCTAGCAAAATATGAAAATTCCACGAAGAATGGAAGGATACTATAAGCTTAGATAAAGAAACTGATTGGAAAGGTATTCGAATCTATTTATCAATGCACTCAATACACCAAGCTACGAGATTTCAATACAAAATCTTACGAAGGATAACGCCAATAAAATCTTATCTGTTCAAAATAGGATATTTGTAATTACTGCAGACTCGGTAAGGACACTATAGAACACTCTTTCATTGAATGCCCGGAAACACGTAATTGTGGACAGAATACGAAAGTGGATATCACAAAAGTGGAAAACTAATATTAAAATAACTCCAAAACCATTATTATTGGATGGAGCGAGAAACACAATTCTTCACCTTTAAATTTACTGACAATTTTAGCAAAAAAGTACATCTTTGACATGAGACGGAATGACGCCAAATTAAACATAATTAACCTGCAGAAAACGGTAACTGACCATTATAAAAACGAAAAAGTTTGTATAGCATGTCTCGATAGCTGAGGTAGTGCATGCAGTATGGGATGGGATATCGGGAATTGTCAGCTCGAGAAAAATGATGCTCATCGAGTGTGAAACACGAGTTAAATATCGCTTATCGAGAGAAAAAAACACATTACCTGCTGAATTCGTAGTTTAGATGTCTGAATGTGTATACGAGAAAAGCGAACTTAGCCATGGTCAGGTAGTGGACATACTTTACCAGAAAGCAGATGTTAGAGAGCACATCTACAGGGAGATAACTCCAGGAGAATATATGCACATGATCAATGGATATTAGATGGATATTGTTGGCTATTGCCTCGTGAACGTGGGGTTTTACTTTGACGTGACATTGCAATTTGCTTATGCGCATTGTCAGCTTTACATCATGCATTAGTGAATATTATCTGACTGTACTGACCAATAGAAAGCATATCTCTTAACATAAATTTCTAATACTTTATTTACATAAATTTCTCAGTTTGTACATTTTACATTCACATATGAGGTTTAAAATGTTAGTTGTGAAAATTCTTTTACGCTCTAAAATGTCTGGGAGTCATATGACTAGATCAGATGATTCATAAAAGACACCTGTGAGTTTTCCGACTAACCAAGTGAGTCAGCAATATAGCCTGAAAACTTTCATGGACTCAGCTGATCTGGTCATATGACTCAGTTGACCCAACGTTTTCTGATGATCGTTCATTTCCCTACTCATTTCCGACAAACCATCAGCAGCCATTCCCATTCAAGGTATTGTGAAAGAGATTTATCGTACAAGAAAAAGAGCCTTTTAAAAATTTCTTCCGCATCTCCACCAATAAACATGTCCTGTGTGAATGTAATCTAGAAGAAACTGACAGTTCCTTAATGCCTCATTTAAAAAACTGCCCAAGACAGACCAAACTTTGCCCGAAACCTGCCAGTGCCGCCGCAACTAGCACCCACTCAACCAGCCTGGTTCTACTCGCCCCAAATCTTGCCTGTGCCAACCAACTCCATCCCAACCAGAACCCATTTACCCAACCTGCATCCACTTCGCCCCGAAAACACCATGCATGCTCATGGGAATCATCTGGGGACGGGAATCATCTGGGGACGGGAATCACCTAGGTGTGTGAATAAGCTAGTGGACGGAGTTCTGCTAGATATGGGAATCAGCTATCCAAAGTGGATTTTCTGATTCAACACGATGATTATACAGCCTCTACCTCCAGGAGTTGTGGCTAGCCACAATCCTGAAACAGGCGTCACAGATTCTGGAAGATCTGTCCTTATTTACTTACAAGAGAGTAATACGCGTTGTACAACTTAAGAAACATAGAGTGACACTCTCTTTTTTGCAGTAATACTTGTGACGTTCACTGGAATCGTCACATAATATACAGGATATAACACGTGCGAGATATTGTACTCGCCATATGCGGGAAAGGCAGGGAGCACTATTGGCAAAGACCACACACCCCGCTCTAAATACATTGCAGTAGAAATAAAAACCCAGTGTAATTGTCTCCCACGGAATACCATTGATTTTATGAACGCTAGTGTAATGTTATTATTTTACGCAGAAATAATTTGTTCTTTGCACTGAAACAGAAAAAAACTTACAATAGGAGCGAGGTAAATGTAAGAAACTTTCATATCCATGCACAGTTTCATTGTTGAGTTAGTATAGTATACAGGCCAAAGATATACCTGTATCTATGATTTTGAAACAACATATCAGAAAGTTATACCAGCATGTTAAGTGGGTATACGGCCTGAAGATCAATATTTTGACGCGCCTGAGGCGAAATACCAGGAGGTATATCTGCGCACTACTCTTATATAACGAATTTATTACAATGAAGAGCACTACTGATACCTTTTCTTGAATTAATACCGGTGCTTCAGCCAAAACACTCTTGTTTTCACTGGACTCTTTACCGACGTTGCGACGCAAAGAATGAGAAAAATACCACGAGACCCAACTAAGACACTTAGTTGAGCTAACAATGCTTTGCATTTGGTAAAGTAAAGACATGAAAACTTACTGTCGGCTACATTGTCGACCGGCACGTTCTTCCGTGACTCCGCAGGTATACAGAAAAATATCCAAAGCATGAGACTATATTTCTCGCCTGTTCGGCGAATGCCAAAAACTCTGAAGAGTAGAAGTTTCTCTGATTTTGAGTAGCGTTATAAATGCATAATTTATTGTCGTAATTATGGAGTCCCAGATTGGGCCTTGTGTGAACTCCATAATTACGACAATAAATTATGCATTTATAACCCTCCATCCCCCCCCCCCACACACACACACACATATAGGCCTACAGGTACTGCGAGGTGAACATCGAGTAGCCTTGGTGCAGTATCGCTTCACAACATTGCCCGTTATTCTGAGGGTTACACCATCCTCGACACCACCAGTAATACGTGGGTAATACTATGATGGTCTTATCCGGCTTCCGTACGTGCATGGGGTGATCAACCTTAAGAGAGTATGTAGTCTTTTAGTCGTCAGTTCAAAGGGTGACCTTCAGAGAAGAAAACTGGATCTTGTACTGAATTCTCGTGAAGAGATACACGTCAGACTAGAACGTCACAAGCGGCTACCACGTAGACAATGCTGGTACCCATTGGTTTTTGTATATTCGCTGTGAAAATGTTTCTGTGTGTGAAGGGTTCACGTACCGGAATAATGCCCACACTAACAGCTTGCATTTCGTCCCAGCCTCGGATTACGGCCAATGTACGGGGAAGTCGGCTCTTCCACACCACGTACACCACTGTCCGGGAGATCGGTACCGCGGATTGCGCTTTCCCTCTGCAGCGAGAGGAGAAACTGCGCACATTTCGTGACCTGTGCTCACACGAGATTTTGTTATTTGGAGGATGACAGTGGATCAGACACATGTGGGCCCGGGTGTGCCAGCTGCACGTGCTTCTACAATACAGGTGAAAAGTTCGTCAGCTAAAAAAGTTATTTTCTAATGATAAAAATTTATAACTTTCTGCGGAGTCTCCCCGCCAAGCCTTTAGCGATGTTTTACTAACTTCAAAGCTGAAATTGCAAGCCTATTTTACTTTGTTTTGATTAAAATTAGGCTTTCAAGATGTAAGCTGTCAATCTGTCAATTGCCAGTTTTATAGCGGCATATGTAACCAACAATAATTTGTGACAAAATTTGGATTACACTTTAATTTATAAAGCTTTCAAAATAATATTGCGTATGGTTTTAACTTATTTTTCTTTAACTTAATAGCTAGAAGAGTGTCGTGACCAGAAATTAAAACGAAAATAAAGTTGTTATTGTCTAATATATCTTATATCACACTGTTTTCAGTGCTTTCACTAGTATTTTTTAATTCATGGCTCACACGTTTTCCCTTGTACTAAGACCCAAGTATATACTTCTGTTCTTTTACATTTCAATTCTGATCTACAAGGAATCTCAGATAGTGCTTTAGCCAACATTTTCCAATTTTTTCCAATTTTATCTTGAATCTTACTTTGGCAAGCACTTATTTCCAATGACACGTTTATGCTTGATGATTGGTTAAAAGGTTTGGCACATAAGCGTTTAATAACGCCTAGTGGGTCAACATCCTGTATTATAGTTTAATGTGCGTCAGGGTAATACCCAGTCTCAAGACGCCTATACCATGGCAGGCGGTGGCAAGGGTAAACCACCAACCCTTGGACGAGTTAGACTGGTGAACTATTCCATGAGAGACAGTATATACTCTCCTTCTAATTCTCTAAGAGAATAGAAGCAAGGCAATTATACAATTACTAGTCACCTAGTGAAAGACAGACCAGCATTTTAATTCATGTGCCCGTCTGCTTTCTGTACAATATAATTGTCGTGTACATAAATTATTCAGAACCTCTCTGACCCAAACTTAGTTTGAGACCAATAAGATTGACTTTCAGGTCATTTACAGTGGCCCGACATTAAAAATGAATTCTTTCTTTCCTGGTGATAGATCATATGTCAGTCTAAATATGCTATCCATTATTCCAGTCAGTGATGAAGCTAATAAGTTAAATTCATCATTGTCCAGCCCTCAGTTCTTTGCTCTTTTTCAGTCTTTACAAATGTAGCTTTGAATGCCGAGTGTCAGTCATCGTCACAATATAGCACGGCCTACTCCATGTCTGCAGCTCTCGATGGAAGACTTGCTTTCAGGAGTAAGTACACGTGTTTGTCATCGTCACAGTATAGCACGGCCTACTCATGTTCTGCAGCTCTCGATGGAAGACTTGCTGTCAGGAGTAAGTACACGTGTTTGTCATCGTCACAATATAGCACGGCCTACTCATGTTCTGCAGCTCTCGATGGAAGACTTGCTTTCAGGAGTAAGTACACGTGTTTGTCATCGTCACAGTATAGCACGGCCTACTCATGTTCTGCAGCTCTCGATGGAAGACTTGCTGTCAGGAGTAAGTACACGTGTTTGTCATCGTCACAGTATAGCACGGCCTACTCATGTTCTGCAGCTCTCGATGGAAGACTTGCTGTCAGGAGTAAGTACACGTGTTTGTCATCGTCACAATATAGCACGGCCTACTCATGTTCTGCAGCTCTCGTTATAAGACTTGCTGTCAGGAGTAAGTACACGTGTTTGTCATCGTCACAGTATAGCACGACCTACTCATGTTCTGCAGCTCTCGATGGAAGACTTGCTTTCAGGAGTAAGTACACGTGTTTGTCATCGTCACAGTATAGCACGGCCTACTCATGTTCTGCAGCTCTCGATGGAAGACTTGCTGTCAGGAGTAAGTACACGTGTTTGTCATCGTCACAATATAGCACGGCCTACTCATGTTCTGCAGCTCTCGTTATAAGACTTGCTGTCAGGAGTAAGTACACGTGTTTGTCATCGTCACAGTATAGCACGACCTACTCATGTTCTGCAGCTCTCGATGGAAGACTTGCTTTCAGGAGTAAGTACACGTGTTTGTCATCGTCACAGTATAGCACGGCCTACTCATGTTCTGCAGCTCTCGATGGAAGACTTGCTGTCAGGAGTAAGTACACGTGTTTGTCATCGTCACAATATAGCACGGCCTACTCATGTTCTGCAGCTCTCGATGGAAGACTTGCTGTCAGGAGTAAGTACACGTGTTTGTCATCGTCACAATATAGCACGGCCTACTCATGTTCTGCAGCTCTCGATGGAAGACTTGCTGTCAGGAGTAAGTACACGTGTTTGTCATCGTCACAATATAGCACGGCCTACTCATGTTCTGCAGCTCTCGATGGAAGACTTGCTGTCAGGAGTAAGTACACGTGTTTGTCATCGTCACAATATAGCACGGCCTACTCATGTTCTGCAGCTCTCGATGGAAGACTTGCTTTCAGGAGTAAGTACACGTGTTTGTCATCGTCACAATATAGCACGGCCTACTCATGTTCTGCAGCTCTCGATGGAAGACTTGCTGTCAGGAGTAAGTACACGTGTTTCTCATCGTCACAATATAGCACGGCCTACTCATGTTCTGCAGCTCTCGATGGAAGACTTGCTTTCAGGAGTAAGTACGCGTGTTTGTCATCGTCACAGTATAGCACGGCCTACTCATGTTCTGCAGCTCTCGATGGAAGACTTGCTGTCAGGAGTAAGTACACGTGTTTGTCATCGTCACAGTATAGCACGGCCTACTCATGTTCTGCAGCTCTCGATGGAAGACTTGCTGTCAGGAGTAAGTACACGTGTTTGTCATCGTCACAATATATTCCTCTATTCATGATCAGTAACTCTTGATGGAAAACTTTCTCACCCGGGTAAGTACAACTGTTAGTAATCGTCACAAAACAGCACGCTCTATGCTTGTTCTGTAGTTCTCCATGGTAATCTTGCTGTTTCCTGGTAAGTACGTGTACATATGTTTGTCACCTTCTACAGTTCTCGATGTTTCGGTAAGTACACATGTTGATCATCGTCACAATACATCCTGCTGTATTCTCGTTCTTCCCATGTCCATACAAGCACCTCTATTCCTGTTCTACAGAATGCCATTTTTATGTCACCCGAGGCATTTGGTTCTTGCAGTCAAAAGCGAGCTTATGGACTTTAACAGTATAAATTAGAGAAAGTGTTCAAACATATCAATGTGTAGAATTTGTGTTGTTAGGTGTCACTGACTAAAGGCAAAGTTCGTAGCTAGTATAAGTGATTTTAAAAACAGCCGAATAATGGCGACTCTCTAAAAGAAATAGACTATAGCAATTGCAACAAAACTGTACGCTCTATTCTTATTCCGTAGTTCTTGGTGGAAATCTTGCTGTCTATAAAAATGGACATAGTTGAAATAATTGTTTCTCAATAACTAATGAGTCGGAGACATTAACTCCTCATGTGTTCGCGGGAATTAGCTATTTTGTATTTATGTATTACTTTTTGTTGGTGACCTGGAAAAAAAGAGAATTTATTCCTTTAGCAATCTTTCACTGAGGATTTTTTTCGAGGGCAAGTCAATTCTTCCCAACACAGGAGCCATTTAAAAGCTAATAATTGAAATATCAGGAATTGGTCAACTCGGAGGAAATTAATTTTCCACGTGAAAGTTATATCCCCCGGAAAGGTTTCTTCTAGTAAATAAATTCACTTTTGTAGGGGACAAAAAGAAAAGAAGAAACTAAATCCCACTAAAATGGGGAAAACTAATTTCCTCCGACTTTACAACCAGTGAGAAACTATTATTTCAAATATGTCAATTGTGATTCACTAGTTAGGTAAATATGTTTTGTATTATGTTCTTTAAATTATAAAAAAAGTGGTTTCGTGCAGGTCAGATTCATGCATGGGCATCAAGGTCCGAAGGTGTAGGGGCCTGGATTAAAGTTTCCTTTGACAAGCCCCGTACGCTGTTTTTAGCTCACGTGATGCAAAGATGGAGCACTGTAGAGAGAAGCAAGGACATCCTATTTGAGTTCAGCGACGGCTCCAGTCAGAGCGTACGTATCCGTATGTATATATATACGCTGATGGTCGTGGGTTTCCTCTGGGTTTTCCCCGGTTTCTTCCCACCATAATGCTGGCCACCATGGTATAAGTGAAAGTTTCTGAGTATGCTTTAAATCACGAATGAAATAAAAGAATAAATTTGTCTGATTTTTGGCGCAGTACCAATGGTCAAAAATTTATCACTTATACTATGGGGCAGGGATTCCAGCTGGAAAAAAAACCCGCAGTATTGGTAATAAACCACCGACCTTTGCAGTACTGGTAGTAAACCACAAATCTTGTCAATATTGGTAGTAGGCCACCAACCTTCGCAGTACTGGTAGTAAACCCCCGACCTTCGCAGTACTGGTAGTAAACAACCTACCTTTGCAGTACTGGTGGTAAACCACCGATCTTTGCAAGGTGCTGTAGCATCCTGACTTACACAGCCTGATGACTTATGGCTTACACAGCTTAAATAACTTTGAACCTTTGACCTTAGTAATAAAAACGCATGTTCAAAATTTTTTTTATCCATTTGATTGATGTTTTACGCCGTATTCAAGAACATTTCACTTAGTGTTTTTTGTTGCCTCATAGCGTATACCTGTGATTTGCGTGCAAGTCGGTTTTCAGCTTTAGATTGCTCTGTTTAATCGATTCTGTGCTATTTCCATGCACGGGTAAGTCGGGTCTCTGCTTTAGGTTGCTCTGTTCCGTCTATTGCAGACTATATCCATCCACGGGTCAATCCGTTCTCTACCTTAGACTGCTCTTTTCCATGGTGTGCAGGCTATTTCTATGTGCGAATCAGTCGGTTCTTTGCTTTAGACTTCTCTGTTCCATCGTTTTCAGACTATATCCATGTGCGAGTCTGTCGTTTTCAGCTTTAGACTGCTTTGTTCCATTGTTTGCAGACTATATCTATATATGTCAGTCGATTCTCTACCTAAGTCTGCTCTGTTCCATCGTTTGTAGGCTATATCTACTTGCGAGTCTGTCGTTTTTCAACTTTAGACCGCTCTGTTTCATCGTTTGTGGGATATATACATGTGCGAGTCTGTGGTTTTTCAGCTTGAGACTGCTCTGTTCCATTATTTGCAGGCTATACCCATGCGCGACTGTCGTATTTCAGCTTTACACTCTTCTGTCCCATCCGTTTTAGGCTATTTCTATGTGCGAGTAAGTCGGTTCTCTCCTTTAAACTGCTTTGTTCCTTCGTTTGCAGACTATTTCCATGTGCGGGTATGTCGGTTCTTTGCTTTAGACCTCTCTGTTCCATCGTTTGCAGACTATATCCAAATGGGGGGTAGGTCGGTTCTCTGCCTTAGACTAATCTGTGCCATCGTTTTTGGTCTATATCCATGCTCGGGTCAGTCAGCTCTTTGCTTTAGACTGCTTTGTTCCATCGTTTGCAGACCATGTCCGTGTTGGCGCCAGTCGATTCTCTGCTTTAGACTGCTCTGTTTCATCGTTTGTTGGCTATATCCATGCTCGGGTGAGTCGGCTCTTTGTTTTAGACTGCTCTGTTCCATCCTTTGTAGGCTATATGCATGTTCGGGCCAGTCGGTTCTCTGCTTTAGACGGCTCTGTTCCATCGTTTGTGGGCTACAACTATGCAAGGTTCAGTTTGTTGTGAGAGGAAATTGTACATTTCTAAGGCTTACTGGTAAATAGTCTTACATATATTCTTGTGTTATTCTCTAGTTCACCCTGCCTTACGTGGACAGAAATGGGGCCTTTTGGGATCGTCTTGCGCTTCAGCCCGTGACGACATTATCGGTAAAAATAACTATAATAAGTGTCTACACAAAGGTTAACAATGGCTTTGCGGAGATTGAACTGATGTCCCCTGTGACAGATGACAGTTTCACGTACAGTTCTGCCGAGTGTCCATAACAAAGCTTGACACAACTGAAGTCGTAACATACCACCAATTGATCCACAGCCGTCGACGACATTTTGGAACTTTCATGGTTGACCTTTGATATCTTTGTTAATTGGTCCATTTGTTTACTCTGCAGCTTAATGAAGATATCTTCGTTTTTGCTAACGAATGCTTACGAGTGGTATAAGAATCTCGTACTTGGACGATTATATCCACCATGTTTACACTCAAATAAATAATCTGTTAATTTTAAGTTATGTTACTACGTACTCCGTTATTGCAGCCAATGGTTCTGTTAAAAATAACACACATATTTCATTAATTCAACATAAATATTCTATTAGACTAACAGGATATTTTTTTAAATATGACAGAATACTGTGCTGTAATAACCGAATTCAATGTAGCCATTTTCCGATAAAATAACGGTATTTAAAAGTCTTTCAGGTTATACTGAACTTAGAGCTGAGTATGCCTTGACGCATAACCCCACCCGTTATCTCCCGCTCATGAACTGGTCGCTAACATATACAGCTCGATCCTCACAATACATTGTATATACATGCCATGGACCTAATGAGGCTGTAAATGTAGGGCCATTTGATGACCATCTTAAATTTTGACGACCGCCTTCCAAATGTTGTCACTTTCGAGGAGACTATAGAAGCACTGTATCATGCGCTGGAAGCCGTCCGTCACCGTTTCCTTGTTCTTCAGTTTGAACTGTTGGTAAAACAAAGACTCAATAGTAAATAACCCCTGGTGCGTGTTTTCAAGAAAGCCACTTCTGTGAATAACAAATACGTTTCATGTGTAATTTCCTCATGGAAGGTGACTGCACATTTCCCAAGAAGAAATGGGGTTCTCTTACTAAACTTATAATTATAGCCGTCCAGTGGCACGCAAACAGGACGTCATGCTATTATTTACTCGTACTCCAGAATCTTTGACTTAAACGACTGCGACCAGTACTATGATGCGGGCGGGGGGAGGAGGAACCAGTTATGATATTAAGCGGGATTCACAGCTGGCTACATCGTTATACAGGCTGTGTAGATTGTAGCCGAACTGAATACTTATTCCCTTAATATTAGATGCCTTCATTCCTTTAACATCTGACGTTTTTATTCCCTTAACATTAGATGCGTTATTTCCTTAACTGTTAACGACTTTATATCCTTAACATTTGATGTGTTTATTCTCTTAACATCTGATGTTTTTATTCTCTTAATATTAGATGCTTTATTCCCTTAACATTAGATTCCTTTGTTTCCTTAACAGTTGATGTTTTTATTCCCTTAACAGTTGACCCCTTTGTATCCTTAACATTTGATGTGTTTATTCCCTTAACATCTGATGTCTTTTTCCTTTAATATTAGATGCTTTATTCCCCTAACATCTGATGCTTTATTCCCTTAACATTAGATGCTTTTATTCCCTTAATATTAGATGCCTTTGTTCCCCTAACATCTGATATCTTTATTCCCTTAACATTAGATGCCTTTATTCCCCTAACATCTGATATCTTTATTCCCTTAACATTAGATGCCTTTATTCCCTTAACAGTTGACGCTTTACATCCTTAACTTAATTTAGCTCAAGACGTGTTCAAGTTTAAGTTCAAGATGGGGTTCGACATTAAGTATTGGTATTTCCGAGCTGTATTACTTCATTTCATCAGCTATTTTATGTTTGACGACTATAAGATATTTTTGTGTCTTTATACGTACTAATTGGGTTTTACCGATACCATAACCCTGTACTTATAAAATGGACAATTGCTCGTTTTACTGTGTGTATTATTACTAAATTATTATTAAATTACTACTGCATGTTAAATAAATATCAGAGAGTATTTCAGTCTTTCTTTCGCACCGTTGTGCTACGTCTCTGACGCTTAATGCTCATAATACAGGTGGAGGGCCTCGGTGGCTCAGTTGGTTAGCCCGCTAGCACAGCGTAATGAACCAGGAGTCTCTCACCAATGCGGTCGCTGTGAGCTCATGCTGGCTTCCTCTCCGGCCGTACGTGGGAAGGTCTGCCAGCAACCTGGTCGTGGGTTTCCCCCTGGCTCTGCCCGGTTTCCTCCCACCACAATGCTGGCCGCCATCGTATAAGTGAAATATTCTTGAGTACATCGTAAAACACCTATCAAATAAATAAATATAAACTAATACATAATACAGGTCTTGTACACCTAAGTGTTGAACTTCAGACGATGATTCCAGATATTTGAAAACGGTCCCTTACCTCATCCATCCACTGCATCATTTCGCGGATGGCAGGGTCCCATTTTGGCGACACCCGGTAAACAAGTCGATTTCAAGTCATCGGCCCACTAATTTGCTATTTAAATAAGGTCCTGTAATATGGGAAACAGGAAATAAATAAGTCGTCATTTAAAAAATCTTCAACAGAAGAATGTCAGGTTTATTTATGTGGTCGACTTCAATGCAGATTCAAGACTTTTGCGCACATATGGCTGTTGTCGGACCTACGAGTGGAACAAACCGAAAAGTCTGGAGAAAACAACTAGCCTCTGTTAGCTACTTGACCATTCTGCTTTCCTAAATTCGAGTCTACGCACTGAATGGTCAAAAGCCAGTCAGCTGTGGCAAGATCAACGCGTCAAGCAATTGCGCCAGTGAGTGGCCTCAAATCCAAGCTTCCGGTCACTGCGTAGTTTTACAATTCAGAAGAACAAGAGATTTGTGTTCAGGCTATCATGATGTGGACAAACAAAAACCGGAATGTATGCTCTGATTTCATACAAGTAAATTCATCTTTGTATTTTTTTTTGGAACAACGTCTCCCAAGAAGAATTATCACTCGATCTCACCCAGTAGTTTACCGCCTTTTTAGCGTTGTAAGTAGATATTCCTCTTCACACAGATAATCCGCCAAACTGTCTACTCGAGTTAACACCCGCGGTAAATGATTTTCCGCCCATCTGGATAAAAAGACCAATGTGAACATGAAACACCCAGTAACAAATTCCTTGTTGAGGACAGGGAGTATGCTGTCCAGACAACAACAACAACGGAGTCGACACACTCTTAATAGAGGGTCTGAGGTCAGATGTTCTACTCCATTTGACAAGCACACGAGCTGTTGGTACACAACCATTGGACATGGTACACAACACTAAGCAAGCGCACGTGTTGCGGATACAAAACTACTAGGCCAGCACACGAGCTGTGGGTACACAACCACTAAACAGGGTACACAACCACGTCATAATACATGTACATTGCCATTGCAAAGCTTGCCACTGATTGGTCTATAGTGCATGATGTCTGTGGAGGGGAGAATGGCAAAACCGAATAAAACAGAATGGCAGCTTGAAATATGCTGTTTTCTTCAATTTTGTTCAATTAACACCTTTGTCCTTATGTTTGTTGTGTAAGACGATCAAGAGGACAGGCGATAAGGCGGGAATTTGGCCCATCACATGGTTGGAAGGAAATCGTGTCCCAAATAATTTACTCACGAGGGAAAAGACGTAAAAACCTGCAAATTGTGTTCAGAAGCACAACTCGAGTCACCCCTAAATCAAGACTTAGAAGGGTCCAATACTGCACCAAATTCACCGATATGAACATTTGGGCATTTTCACACGAGATTTGACATTTTATTACAGAGACATATACAGTCGTATATGATATGTTTTGAAATTCTAAAAATAAAAATCTAAGAAAATTTTATTTGTATATTTTATAATTTTATAATTGTTTATTATACTCCCAGCCCCCACGTCCTTTGTCCACTTTATTAAAACGTTAAGAACCTAAGAAAGCACAATGACAAGTAAATAATGACTGAGGATATGTGTTGTTATACTAACACTAAAAGACTGTCACTGGTTAAACGATAATGTCCCATTTATTTAGCGTCGGGAGATCTCAGGATCAAACCCTGGTCGGGTCATACCAAAGACTTTAAAATGGCACTTGCTGCTGCCTCACTCGGAGCTCCTCAGTGACAGGTTAGAGCAAGGAAATGTGACTCGTGTTCCCGGTGTCATTATAATGTGACTGGGTGGGGTGTCATGCCTGGTGTCTTCGGCGTGATGCTTCAGTGATGGAAGCACTTTGGTGGGATGGACTCGCCTTGCTACAAGAGCACACAATGTATGTACACACACCTAATGACACCTAAAAATTGTAAGGTACAAGGTTAAATCCCACGCATACATATATACATTCACACACACATACACACACGTACACACATACATACACACATACATATATATACATTCATACGTTTCGTATTTAAGTTCAGCGTTTATCAGCTTTATTAGCCAAACAAAAGTACTGCCACTTTATGGTGAACACGAGATGCTCTATGTAGCCCAAAGGTTTCGAAAAACTTCACGCTTAAAACATTGCACCAAGGTTACAGAGATATAAATTAAATTTGCTTATTTATGTGACTGGTAAAACACACACTGGTCAAACATGCCGTTCTAAAGAATTTCATTTATACGACAGAAGCCGGCATTATGGTGGGAGAAAACCAGGCAGATACAAGAGGGAACCCACGACCATCGGAACTGAAACCCAGGTTTGCAGTTTAATCACAAGCGTGTGTGGTACGAGTGACGCGACATCACAACATGTTTTTACATGAAACATCTTATGGAATCGGCAGATTTACAGATTCAAAATCGATTTATTGAGTTGTCGCACGCACATCGCAAAAAAAAAATGCACTCCTCTCTCTAAACAACTAGATTATCTATATTATTGCCTTTTCTTTTTAAAATCTTCCCCCGGGCTCTGTCTGGTTTCTTTACACATAATTCTGGCCGTCAACGTATATTTATTTATTTATTTGATTGGTGTTTTACGCCGTACTCACGAATATTTGACTTATTCGACGGCGACCAGCTTTATGGTGGGAGGATACCGGGCAGAGCCCGGGGAAACCCACAACCATCCGCAGGTTGATGCCACACTTCCCCACATACGGCAGCGTCATCGCATGAATAAAATATTCTTAAGTACGGCGTAAAACACCAATCAATAAAATCTTTTAAAATCTAACTGTTGTTGTTTCCGTCACAAGGTTCACTGTCCACACCTCGAAAACAGAGAATTGTGGTTTTATTGTTGCTGTTTTTCGCCATACCCCACCTTTAGTAGATAGACTGGCTGTTTCGCCAAACCCCAAGGGTTTCTGAGAAAACAATTAAACAAAACATATTATTGCGCTCTATAATATCTCTCAAACAGTCGTGACAAGAAGAAAACCTATGCCTGGAAATTATACATTTATTTTAATATTATTTGTTTAGCCATTAATGTCATAATTAAGAAATTTCACTTATGCGATCAGTTTCATAGGTGGATGAATCCAGGGTGCTGAAAAAACACTAAGATCTTGTGATCTGATGACTGTAGGGTTTGTGTACTGTCATTAAACTCTTATGATCTGATGGATGTAGGGTTTGTGTACTGTCACTAAGCTCATGTGATCTGATGGATGTAGGGTTTGTGTATTGTCACTAAGTTTTTGTGATCTGTTGGCTGTAAGGTTTGTGTACTTTCACTAAGCTCTTTTGGGATTTGATGAATGTGCGGTTTGATGTAAGCTTTTGTGATAAGATGGATGTAAGGTCTGTGTACTTTCTCGGCGCTCTTGCAATTTGATTAATGTAGGGTTTATGTACTGTCACTAAGCTCTTTTGGGATCAGATGGATGTAGGGTTTGTGTACTGTGACAAAGCTCTTTTGGGATCTGGTGAATGTAAGTTTTGAGTGTTGTCACTAAACACTTTTGCAGTCTGATGGATGTATGGTTTGTGTACTGTCACTAAGCATTTGTAAACTGATTTATGTAGGGTTTGTGTACTATTACTCAGCTTTTGTGATCTGATGGATGTAGAGTTTGTGTATTGTCATTAATCTTTTGAGATTTGAAGGATGTAAGGTTTATGTATTTTCATTTGGCTTTTGTGATTTGGTGGACGTGGGGTTTGTGTACTGTCACTAAGTTTTTTGTGATATGATAGATCTAGGATTTTTGTACTGTCACTAAAAGTTTTTTTGTGATTGGAAGGATATAACGTTTGTGCAATTTCACTAAATTCTTTTGAGATCTGATGGATGTAGGGTTGATGTACTGTCAGACAACTTTTGGGATTTCATAGTTGTAGAGTTTGTGTACTTTCACTAGACTCTTTGTTATATGATGGATGTAGGGTTTGTGTACTGTCACTAAGCTCTTTTGTTATATGATAAATGTACGGTTTGTGTACTGTCACTAAGCTCTTTTGTTATATGATGGATGTATGGTTTGTGTACTGTAACTAAGCTCTTTTGTTATATGATGGATGTAGGGTTTGTGTACTGTCACTAAGCTCTTTTGTTATATGATGGGTGAAAGGTTTCTGTACTGTCACTAAGCTATTTTGTTATATGATAGATCTAGGGTTTGTGTACTGTCACTAAGCTCTTGTTATCTAATGAAGTTATGGTGTGTGTACTGTCACCTAGCTCATGTGATCTGATGGCATTAAGCTTTCTGTACTGTCACCAAGCTCTTGTGATCAGATGGCGTTAGGCTTTCTGTACTGTCACCAAGCTCTTGTGATCTGATGGCGTTAGGCTTTCTGTACTGTCACCAAGCTCTTGTGATCTGATGGCGTTAGGCTTTCTGTACTGTCACCAAGCCCTTGTGATCTGATGGCGTTAGGCTTTCTGTACTGTCATCAAGCTCTTGTGATCTGATGGCGTTAGGCTTTCTGTACTGTCACTAAGCTCTTGTGATCTGATGGATGTGGGGTTTGCTTAGTGTCACTAAGCTTTTTTTGTTTTGGTGGAAGTAGAGTTTCTGTACTGTCACTAAACTTTTGGGATCTGACAAATGTAGGGTTGATGGAAGTAGGGTATGTGTATTGTCACTAAGCTCTTCTGATCTCATGACTGTAGAGTTTGTATGCTGTTTTTAAACTTTTGTGATTTGACAGATGTAGGGTTTGTGCATTGTCACTAAACTCTTTTGTGATCTGATTAATTTAGGGTTTGTGTATTGTCACTCAACTCTTTTGTGATCTTTTGGATGTAGGGTTATTCGACTGTCACTAAGCTTTTGAAAACTCATGGATGTAAGATTTGTTTACCGTTACTCAACTTTTGTGATCTGATGGATGAAGGGTTTGTGTATTGTCACTCAACTCTTTTGTCATCTTTTGGATGCAGGGTTATTCGACTGTCACGAAGCTTTTGAAAACTCATGGATGTAGGGTTTGTGTACGATTACTCAGCTTTTGTGATCTGATGGATGTAGAGTTTGTGTATTGTCACTAAGTTTTTGAGATTTTAAGGATGTAGGGTTTGTGTACTGTCGTTAAATTCTTTTGGGATATGATAAATGTAAGGTTTGTGCACTGTCACTAAACTCATTTGAGATCTGGTGGATTTAGGATTAGTGTACCGTCAGACAACTTTTGTGATTTTGTTTAGTGCACTTTCACTAAACTCTTGGGATTAGATGGATGTAGGGTTTATGTACTGTCGCTAAGCTCTTTTGGGATCTGATGGATGTGGCGTTTGCGTACTGTCACTAAGCTTTTGTTATTTGATGAATGTAGTGTTTGTGTGCTGTCATTAAGCTTTTTTTGTGATCTGATAGATGTAGTGTTTGTGAACTGTCACTAAACTTATTTGTGATCTGATGGATACGGGGTTTGTTGACTGTCAATAAGCTTTAATCATTTGATGAATGTAGTGTTTGTGTGCTGTCACTCAGCTGTTTTGTGATCTGATAAATGTAGGGGTTGTGTACTGTCACTAAATTCTTTTGTGGTCTGATGGATGTAGGGTTTGTGTACAGTTACTAAGGTCTTGTGATTTGAAGGATGTATGGTTTGTGTATCGTCACTAAATTGTTTTGTGATCTGATGGATGTAGGGTTTGTATACTAAGTTCTTTTGGAATCTGATCAATGTTCGGTTTGCATACTGTCAGAGAGCTTTTTTCGGATCTGATGGATGTAGAGTTTGTGTACTGTCACTCAACTTTTGTGATCTGATGGATGTAACGTTTGTGTACTGTCACTCAACTTTTGTGATCTGATGGATGTAACGTTTGTGTACTGTCACTCAACTTTTGTGATCTGATGGATGTAACGTTTGTGTACTGTCACTTAACTTTTGTGATCTGATGGATGTAACGTTTGTGTACTGTCACTCAACTTTTGTGATCTGATGGATGTAACGTTTGTGTACTGTCACTCAACTTTTGTGATCTGATTGTTGTAACGTTTGTGTACTGTCACTCAACTTTTGTGATCTGATGGATGTAACGTTTGTGTACTGTCACTCAACTTTTGTGATCTGATGGATGTATGGTTTGCATACTGTCAGAGAGCTTTTTTCGGATCTGATGGATGTAACGTTTGTGTACTGTCACTCAACTTTTGTGATCTGATGGATGTAACGTTTGTGTACTGTCACTCAACTTTTGTGATCTGATGGATGTAACGTTTGTGTACTGTCACTTAACTTTTGTGATCTGATGGATGTAGAGTTTGTGTACTGTCACTCAACTTTTGTGATCTGATGGATGTAACGTCTGTGTACTGTCACTCAACTTTTGTGATCTGATGGATGTAACGTTTGTGTTCTGTCACTCAACTTTTGTGATCTGATGGATGTAACGTTTGTGTACTGTCACTCAACTTTTGTGATCTGGTGGATGTAACGTTTGTGTATTGTCACTCAACTTTTGTGATCTAATGGATGTAACGTTTGTGTATTGTTACTAAGCTTTTGTGGACTATGAGTTAACTACGGAATAAGTTTCAAAGACAAAGAAAACATAAAACTGTTGAAAAACAAAACAAATGAAAGAGCGTGGCAATGTTTTTGCAAATAAGGTCTTTAAAATTTGTTTCCATTATTTTCTTGAGGAGAAAAGGGTAATACCAAAACTGTTAGTGCATGGCGGGTATTGTGGACCACCTTTTGGTATATACCGTCTTTATAAGCATAATAATGTTCTAAATAAGGATGTGATGTATGTCAACTAAATTTAATTTAGTGGAAATTTGTTATTTATATGGAAACACATGCATTTAATCTGAATTATTAATCAAAAATGTAAATATGGTAAACATCAAGGTTGAACGCTTTTAAGGTAGTGCAAATGCATTTGTTAAACATGTGTTACACCCTCATTGATAACATTAAGACAGCATATACCAAGAGGTGGTTCCAACACACAAAAGTTATTTTTAAGTGTTTTTTTCTCTTTAATGAAAAATCGAGAAAAACATTGTAGACAACAGTTACGTTTAACTTTTTACACTTTTTCATCTGAACTTAAGTATTTTTTTATGTTTTCTACATCTTTAAGTCAGAGATTAGCAAACCTTTACAAGTGATTTTAGAATGTGAAGTTGCCGTTATTTTAAGTCTTTTGGAAATTAATAACTTTTTATCTGTATATTTGAGAATTCAACTGCATACAGAAATGACATTATAACTGCCCTTTAATGGACTCGCACTTCTTCAGGATCAAACACTTCCGGGTCAGGCCAGTATTTTGGGCCAAGGTGGATCAAGTAGATAGGCAAGGCCACACCCATGCCGGCTGGGATACTGATTCCAATAATCCTCTTGTAATAGAATACTGGTCAATAACCGGTCTGCTGTTAACATTCGTTTTGATATGTGCTAAGGCTCACTCCTGGGCTTGTGTGGACAAAAAAACATCACTGGAATCAAGCGCCGGTAAGCACGTCATGCGTGACGTTTAACAATGTACGCATCATTTTAATTTGGCGAAATGTAAAAAATTATTGTGCCACAGGACTACCGGCTTGTATGGAAGGTCGAGTTTTTTTATCAATGCTTTCCCTTAATAAACCTTTTCGCATATGGAAGAGATACTTTCAGTAGAATTTATTCACCTTTTTCCACTGACTTTGGAAACACAAACTACATTGGTTCTGCTGGTTAATTCCAGGGCTTCACAGAAAATATAATTTTATCAGTAAACATTAAACAATATACAAGTAATGTAACTCAGAAAAACGACAGATCCATTTTCACTCAATATTTCACCATTTTATTATGCCATCATCAGGACTGAGTCCCTCAAAATACGCTTAAATAAAACCATTTGCAAACATGGGAAAAGGCTGATGAATTACGGTAACGCAATAAGCTTCCTGTCACACAAACGACTGGTCAAGTGTCCAACCCTTGAAATCTATTTTACAATAAAGCTGGTGGAAACCATTGAAATACGCCGATCAAAGCCACACATTAACCAAGACAATGAATTCCTAATTTTCCTCTCCCTACAGTCACCCATCCTGACTCACATGTCTGCCCATCTCATCTAAGCAGACAGACTCTGGACTACCACCCATCCTGACTCACATCTTTGCCTATCTCATCTCAGCAGACAGACTATGGACTACCACCCATCCTGACTCACATGTCTGCCCATCTCATCTCAGCAGACAAACTCTGGACTGCCACCCATCCTAACACATCTTAGCCTATCTCATCTCAGCAGACAGACTCTGGACTACCACCCATCCCGACGCATCTTTGCCCATCTCATCTCAGCAGACAAACTCTGGACTACCACCCATCCTGACTCACATGTCTGCCCATCTCATCTCAGCAGACAGACTCTGGACTACCACCCATCCCGACGCATCTTTGCCCATCTCATCTCAGCAGACAGACTCTGGACTACCACCCATCTTGACTCACATGTCTGCCCATCTCATCTCAGCAGACAGACTCTGGACTACCACCCATCTTGACTCACATCTTTGCCTATCTCATCTCAGCAGACAGACTCTGGACTACCACCCATCCTGACTCACATCTTTGCCTATCTCATCTCAGCAGACAGACTCTGGACTACCACCCATTCTGACTCACATGTCTGCCCATCTCATCTCAGCAGACAGACTCTGGACTACCACCCATCCTGACTCACATCTCTGCCCATCTCATCTCAGCAGACAGACTCTGGACTACCACCCATCCTGATTCACATCTTCGCCCATAGTTGTTAAAACCTACTAATAATCTGATTTATGTTTCTTCTATTGCTCAATTGCTAAGGCAACAGCGTATTTCTCTCTTGTCAATGTTATTAATCTGATGTGTGTTTCTTCTTATTGTTCATTGGCTAGGTCAACATTGTGTCCCTCTCTTGTCAATCTTTTTAATCTGATGTACCTTTCTTCTATTGTTCATTTGCTAAGTCAACACTGTATCCCTCTTGTCAATCTTGTTAATCTGATGTATATTTCATTTATTGTTCAAGAAGTCGAACTGGTGGATATCAATGCGAGAGGTGGACCTATCGTAACATTTTGCTGTAAAAACAAGTATCTCCTACCGCCGAATAACAGGTGTAAACAATCAATTATATGATACCGGATAGATACATTGCTCAAACTCCGATAACATTTAACAAGGCATTCAGAGAATACCGGTAGCTCGCCTGAATGAGCAGTTTGTTAGACGGCATAATGTTCAAGTCATGTGATACCTTCAAATATTGACCTCTAAACCAAAGACGTAGAATGATAGACACTGTCAGACACATGTAGTATACACTAATTGTATAGGTCTAAGATCTTACCATTAAGTCAATAATAAAAAAAAATATTATATTGTCACAACTTTGACTGCTTATCGTATGCGTAAGGATTGTGGAGCAGTGATTCCATATGTCATTGAGTTGTACATGTAAATCATTGTGGTAGTAAAATATACTGTGTGGGTCAGTGCACAACTTTATCACAGAGGCCTTTGGTATGCAGATAGCAAACTGCATTTGGCAATCCATGTACTGTGGAAGGTAATTCAAACTCTGTAGAGCTGAGCAAAATATTGCGTTATGAGGTAAAAGACTTCCTTGTTGTTTGATATGCAAATGGCTACCGATGATTGGCTATCTTTAAACCCTATGATTGACGAAACCATTTAACCAAACTCGACACAAACACCGACACCACCACTGGCAACATCTCATCCTTTCTCACAATATATCTCCTCAATTCTCTTTCAGTCCAGAGCAACTTTCTAGTGTACAAGTTTTTTTCACTGGTTGACTGAACTTGGTGTGTTAGCCATATTGCTCAATCCATTACGTCCTGTACGACTTTGATACGAGGTGCTTCCGTGACGACCATGTCCACGTAAGGAAATTTTCCAACACTTTCATATTCTGGAAAATAGGAGGATGATCATCAGCGATACACGAGAATACACCAACACTCTGGTCACAAATGCCTCACATTTCAGGCTTTAAAGATAACCGTCTGAAGATATCATATCGCTTTGGTAATAGTAGAAATGTATTTAAACGGCGCAATGACCCTGGAGCCTCTCCCAATGCGGTCGTTTTCAGTCCAGTTCATACTGGCTAGTGTTACCTATAGGTGAACCTGAGACAGTGTTACCTATAGGTGAACCTGAGACAGTGTTACCTATAGGTGAGCCTGAGACAGTGTTACCTATAGGTGAACCTGAGACAGTGTTACCTATAGGTGAACCTGATAGTGTTACCTATAAATGAACCTGTGACAGTGTTACCTAAAGGTGAACCTGTGACAGTGTTACCTATAAGTGAACCTGAGACAGTGTTACCTATAGGTGAACCTGAGATAGTCTTACCTATAGGTGAACCTGAGATAGTGTTACCTATAAGTGAACCTGTGACTGTTACCTATAGGTGAACCTGACAGTGTTATCTATAGGTGAACGTGAGAGAGTGTTACTTATAGGTGAACCTGTGACAGTGTTACCTATAGGTGAACCTGTGACAGTGTTACCTATAGGTGAACCTGAGACAGTGTTACCTATAGGTGAACCTGACAGTGTTACCTATAGGTGAACGTGAGAGAGTGTTACCTATAGGTGAACCTGACAGTGTTATCTATAGGTGAACGTGAGAGAGTGTTACTTATAGGTGAACCTGTGACAGTGTTACCTAAAGGTGAACCTGAGACAGTGTTACCTATAGGTGAACCTGAGACAGTGTTACCTATAGGTGAACCTGAGATAGTCTTACCTATAGGTGAACCTGAGATAGTGTTACCTATAAGTGAACCTGTGACTGTTACCTATAGGTGAACCTGACAGTGTTACCTATAGGTGAACGTGAGAGAGTGTTACCTATAGGTGAACCTGACAGTGTTATCTATAGGTGAACGTGAGAGAGTGTTACTTATAGGTGAACCTGTGACAGTGTTACCTAAAGGTGAACCTGAGACAGTGTTACCTATAGGTGAACCTGAGACAGTGTTACCTATAGGTGAACCTGAGATAGTCTTACCTATAGGTGAACCTGAGATAGTGTTACCTATAAGTGAACCTGTGACTGTTACCTATAGGTGAACCTGACAGTGTTATCTATAGGTGAACGTGAGAGAGTGTTACCTATAGGTGAACCTGAGACAGTGTTGCCTATAGGTGAACCTGACAGTGTTACCTATAGATGAACCTGACAGTGTTACCTATAGGTGAACGTGAGAGAGTGTTACCTATAGGTGAACCTGAGACAGTGTTACTTATAGGTGAACCTGCAACAGTGTTACCTATAGGTGAACCTGACAGTGTTACCTATAGATGAACCTGAGACAGTGTTACCTATAGATGAACCTGAGACAGTGTTACCTATAGGTGAACGTGAGACAGTGTTACCTATAGATGAACCTGAGACAGTGTTACCTATAGGTAAACCTGTGACAGTGTTACCTATAGGTAAACCTGACAGTGTTACCTATAGGTAAACCTGTGTCAGTGTTATCTATAGGTGAACCTGACAGTGTTACCTAAAGGTGAACCTGAGACAGTGTTACCTATAGGTGAACCTGTGACAGTGTTACCTATAGGTGAACCTGAGGCAGTGTTACCTATAAGAGAACCTGAGACAGTGTTACCCATAGGCGAACATGCGACAGTGATACCTATAGGCGAACCTGAGACAGTGTTACCTGTAGGTGAACCTGAGACGGTGTTACCTATAAGTGAACCTGAGACAGTGTTACACATAGGTGAACCTGTGACACCGTTACCTATAGGTTAACCTGATGCAGTGTTACCCATCGGTGAACCTGTGACAGTGTTACTTATAGGTGAACCTGCGACAGTGTTACCTATAGGTGAACCTGAGACGGTGTTACCCATAGTTGAACCTGCGACAGTGCTACATATAGGTGATCTTGCGATAGTGTTACCTTTAAGATATGGTTTAATGGGCGAATGACTGACTAAACGAAATTAGTTGTACTCTCTTACCGGAATAAAGGCTATGATCAGATAAGCAGCCCCTTATCTGGTGATTGGGAAACTCATTTACAATTATGTCCCATGGCATGGCCGGGTCCCCAACCATTCGTATCGGATGGCATCCTTCGTGAATGTTGTGGATAGAGGATTTAAAATTGCAATTTTGTATAAAATATTCAAGTTGGCTGCTTCATTTTAGTAAGGTCAGATAGCCAGGATTCTAAACAAATTTGGGGGAGGCTTTACTTCCAAAACCAATGAGAGAATCGTGTTTTTTCTAACTTTTTTAACCAACTGTTTTGTTATGGTTTGAAAACTATTGCCGACACCTACATGTTTTCGCAGGCATTAATCTTGGCTGCGTCCAGCAGGTCTCTGAGATACTACAAATGTGATTAATGTTTATTAAGGGGCCTCCATGGCCCATACGATTAGCGTGCGAACGCTAAGGGATGGTTGTGGCTTTCCCCTGGTCTCTGCCCGGTTTCCTCCCACCCTAATGCTGACCGCCGTTATGTAGGTGAAATATTCTTGAGCACGGCGTAAAGCACCAATCAAATAAACAAATATATTTGATATGGACTCATAAACCAGGATAAATGAGGTGCTGAATAAGCGGGGGTTCATGCACGCGCAGTTTTTTAACTGAAGGAAATGGCTACAAGGCTATAAGGTTATCGGCCATTTTTATCTTTCATTTATAAAGGTCAAACTTTCCCATTGCATGGTGTTAAATCACTACCTTACCCAAACACACGGCCATATTTTTGAAACCAAGCATCGTTAGCTTTAAGAAATCCCTGAAACAGAGAGATGTCTCAAAAAGACGTTCAGACATGAATACATCAAAGTTTCCTTAACGTTCGAAACTACCAACTATTTATAACCAATCAAGTGACAAAGAGTCATTCTTCCAACCAACATTTTAATTGGCAATTTTTATCCACGATTAAACCGTCGTCATATACAAGTGAAAATTTCTGATCACAGTTATAAACACCATTCAACTCAGTAACTAAATAACGAAAGTAAATAAATAAATAAATTATTCGAAATATTGACTTCATGTATATCTTCGCTTCTTATTCATTTATTTATTTATTTATTTATTTATTTATTTATTTATTTATTTATTTATTTATTTATTTATTTATTTATTTATTTATTCATTTTTGTTTCCCTTGTAACATATGTGACATGCCTTCCGTATAATCTCAAGGAGATTTCCAATAACGAGAAAAGGCCGAGGCACTTGACCGTCCATATTTGGGAAAACAGCGCATTGTCGTCTGACATACCTAAAAAAAATAGACCGCCCGCCTCGAAGACCTGAGATCAAACCCGAGTCGAGTCATACCAAAAAGGCAATGGTACTTGTTGCTGCCATAACATGCAAACATAACGTTCAACACTCGCCAGAAATTGTGCCATATATACTGCAGCATACAGATCTGGATATACAGCATACACTCTCCAAGATTAACCTGTTAAATTTAACAGAAAGTCTGTTGTGAGTGATGCTACAATGTATTTTGTTATTCTGGCACACTATTCTGTTAAAGACATGACCCACATTATGCTAACTCAGCATAAGATTGTATTAGATTAACTGAATAACATTTTTAATATAACAGGGTTTTATATTATAAAAGAGACTAGATTTCCACACAACTCAGACAAAAGACCTACTTTTACACTAAACAGATTGTTTTTTTTGTTGTTGTTTTTTTTTGTTTTTTGGTGTTTTTTCTTAGTGTAGTGTACCCACAAAGTGCCGTCTCAATTCAAACAACGATAACACCACTTTAAAAATGACTTCTCACAATGTCTCAGTATACCTCACTACACCCATGCCTTTCCAGCCTACTGAGAAACACCAAGCCCCATTTCCCCTACGGTTTTCTAATATATGGGTACCGTACTTAATTACGACAGTTATCTCCCTTGGGTTAGTTCTACCGAAGGGCGCAGAAAATAATACTCAGTGTGGGGATATCGAGTTTTCCTCTCGAAATATTGCCCGCAACCAATCCTGCTACCAAACGTCCAGTACTATAGCTTTCATAAATCGCCAGTTCCCAAACATCTGGGAAGAGCACCAACTCAATTAACATGATGTCAGTCACTGTGTGGCTGGTTCCAACTGCATGACCATGGCTGATGTTTCAGTCGGGAGCATTAAGTACACGTATCTCAGATGCACTTTCATGGGGCGCATAACTAACGACAAGCAAATAACAGACTTCTTCCCCCGCTTAACCTTGTCTCCAAACAATGCACATTGTGGGGTATTCAAAATAGCCCTCTAAAGCACGACTGAAAAAAATATTATTTTGCTTCCATCTTTTGAAGGGTTAAAAAATTCCAACCAGAAACCGCATGATGATCTCGGTCTTCGTGTTTGCTGAATCTCGCTGTGCACATATCCGGAGAAAGGCGCCGTGCGTGTGGCTGGCTTCACTGTGAGTGGGATCCATTTTGCTACCGGAAGTGGACCATGTAACGAATCAGCGTGGCTTGAGAGTTATCCAGACGCCATCTTTTGGACTGAGCACAGGGCGGAGGGTGGTGTTCAACGGCCCCTAATACCAACAAAAACTCAAATATATATAACTTATGTAAAAAAAATAATACTAAGTAATATGTAATAAGTATAACATCAAGAAACACTAATCAAATTCAGCATGCGCTGTAGTACGTAAGGTAATATTATTTAGATATTTTAACTTTATTTTGATAAATAAGAATTGCCTTTTATCACATAACGGTAGATATAATTTGCGACTGTGTAAAAAGATATATTGCAAGTTTAACGGAGTATAATCAACACACGAAAACTTTCGAAGTAGCGCGACTGTTACTGCTTATATATACGTTTTAATCAGGTTTATAGCGTGATGTACATCAGACCGGTGGATAGGTACTAGTATATTCACTGCTTACCTCTTGTGCCAATTCAATATGGAAGTTCTGTACAAGTCGAGCAATGGCGGCCTTACATTGGATCATACCCAATCTCCACCCGAGGCACATCCGGGGACCGTAGCCTACGCCCAAAAACGTTTGAGGGTGACGTTTAGCTTTCTCGCTTGCAGTAAACCTATTGGAAAAAAACAAATCTGAGTTTAAGGATCGATGTTCATATTATTCCAGTCGCCAGCTAATAATATATAAACAGTATACCGTTTTCCTCAAAGCGGTTTAAGATTTCATATCCTTCATGGCGGCCGTTAAATATACTAATGGAGGAGACCCAAAAGAATGTTGGGGAGAGACATCGTAAACCAGGACTAGATTAAGTCGCCAATGCCTGGTTATTTGATCAAGAAACTATTTTCTTGCACATGCAGAATGATCGCTGCTCTAATACACTGCGGGGGACATTCGTGACAAACGGGGTTAGCGCGCCAGCAAGGCGCAATGACCCAGGAGCCTCTCACAAGTGCGATCCCAGTGAGTTCAGTTGCACCTCATTCTGGCTTCATCTCCGGTCGTAATTGGAAAGGTCTTCGAGCAACTTGCGGATGGTCGTGGGTTTTCCCCGCGCTTTGCCCGGTTTTCTTCCACCATAATGCTGGCCGCCGTCGTATAGGCGAAATAGTCTTGAGTACGACGTAAACACCAATCAGATAAATAAATATATCTATACACTGCTAACGAGAATCTATTAGTTGTGTCCTATCTGGTCTGTCTGCCCAACAAATAGCCAGTCGTGCACCTTAGTGGGGCATCCATGCATAACAGACCATCTGGTAAATAACACAACTCGACATAACTGGACTTCTTTACAGGTCACTTACAGTATGATGAGTTACAGCCAGATATTAAACTCACTGACAACTACACAACCAAATAACTTACCTTTCCGGGTCGAATTTCTCGGGCTCCGGGTAAATTTCCGGGTCTGAGTATATGGGCGATGACATCAGGCGTATCACCATGCCCTTTGGGATGGTGACGTCATTGATGACGCAACTTTCGGTACAGACACGGGTCACACTGTGAAACGAAAACGTCCAGATACATATACACACAATTTAACAGCATTTGCGGCTGAGTGTTTTAATTTTATTGGTCCATAACAAAGAACAGATCGCACAACTACTACCTCTGCTAAAATTATTGATACTGTTAATATAACGACCATAATAAGTTTAGGATACTATGCATAAGGATTGCTGATGCTCTGCCAATATTTACGAAAAACAGGTAAGTAAACAAAACCAATTGGTGTTCTTCATCAAGATCAACATTTAACCATATTAGCATGTCGCTAAATATGACAGAGAAATTCAAACCAATTTGCATATTGATGGCCGGCTTGGCATTGGTCAAGACACCATTCTTACAATCGTGGCATAAACCGGTAATTTTTACCTCAGCCTCTGTTCGGTTTTCTCCCACCATTAAACACGCCGCCATCTTATAAGAGAAATGTTCTTGAGTACAGCGTAAAATTCCAATCACATAAATAAATAAATGAACCAACATGATAGTCACTGTAGAACGGAGTGGCTTGTACACTTCCTCCTGCTCATTTAGAGCATACTTACCCAGGAGCAATGGGGAAAACTCGCAAAGTCTCGTGGAGCACGGTGTCCAAATATTCCAGATGACCCAGTGAATCGTAATTCATGGTGTCCTGGAAACAAGCATTAGTAAACATAACTTCAAAAGCATTCAAATCACCGCGAGACGCTGCACCAATATGAACTGCGTTTCACCTACGAATTACTAATCAACCGACATTAATTTGTTCTTATTTTGTCTTCTGTTATGATAGCTATATTGTATTAAATTGTCACTGGGCTTTTGAAGGATTGTCCGTTGAACACTGGTGTCAAAATAAAAATGTATCAATATTTTTAATGTCTTTCCTCACCTCTTTTGGAACCATTCTGTCTACTTCCTGGAACACGTTTTTCTGGACATCTGGGTATTTCGCGATGTTGTAGACGGCAAAGGCCAACAGGTTGTTTGTCTGTCCAAACCCTGCTCCAATCAATCCGTGTACTTGCGACAGTAGCTCTTCATCGCTCAGGCCTCGTTTACAGTCGTTGTTCTCCTCGTCGCGATACACGTTGTAAGCTTCCAGCAGGTTTGTCATTAGATTTTTCTTCGTCAGTTTGCCCATCTGTTAACGAAAAGGAGCAGAATAGTTGGGGATTTATAATACAACGAAAACGACCAGAACGTGGAGAGCAAAAGAGTAGCGATGACATTGTGATGCATGCAACATGCAACAAATAACAACAATTTTACGTTTTCGTTTTCCCCTAATGTTTTACACTTCTGAAACGTAATAGATGTGTTCCATACTTGACTGATCAGTTCGAAGTATGTTCGAAGTTCAAAACAGCGCTAACAAATTCCGATTTCGGGGCCTCATTGGCCAACAGCTTACTGGCGTGAAACCGTCTATACTGTTCAGTCCAAGATGGCCTAGGACTGAAATGCAAACACTAGAAGTCCACATACATCCCGTCAACTTTGGAAGGTCCAATACCTCAACGTTGCCTTGATATAGGTATTCGATTTTATTCATTTATTTATTTGTTTGTTTTTTGACTGGAGCTTTACAGCTTTATAAAGAATATTATACAACGGTGGATGCGATTTTAAGTCTGAGGGTTTTGTAACTGAAAAATACTGAATACAGCGTATAACAATCATGTAATAAATGAACTAAAAGCTAAATAAATAAGTATTAGTGAGCTCAGTTCTACGAAAAATAAGCGATTTTCTTACCATAAATTGCGTCTTGAACTCTTTGATGAGCGTTTGAACATTTGATAAATGCTGGTGGTGCAGACGTTCGTAATCCCCGTTAAATTTTTTCAAGATGGGAACCAAGCTGGGAAACAATCCTGCAATGTTAAGAGATATAATACGACATAGAGATTGGGCAATTAGAATCAATCAAAACTGACAGCATGTGCTAAAAAAACTAAATATTTTGAACAATGTTTTTGCTGTCATTTATAGTATTTAGATGAACAGTGGTTTAATCATCGTTTAACATCTGTAATGGTTTGCTTACTTGCTAATCCCGTCAAAGCGTTCTCTATATCCCCTTGTTGGAAATTCGCCCTCATGAATCTGAGTAGTAAATCTTCCTCATTCTCTAGAGAGTTCACCGGAAATCCAAATGCTGCACGTGCAAAGGAATCCACGGCGTAACGGTCACACCAGCTGGAACATCAAAACGAGGGAATAGTTGATTGTTTGCACGGAGTTTATTCGGATAGAGCAATACTAAATAATCTTCTAGGCATAGCGAATGATTCTCTGTTCAAAGACGATATCAGTTAGAAGCATCGACACACGTTTTTCTTTAATAAGTGACTGACAAGCCCCACAATAAAAAAAGGAAGTGTAAGTAAAGAAATGAACGCTTTCTAATCACGACTGAGCATTTAAAGGGAAAAAAGTATAGACTCATTCTGTCTTGAAGTTAAGTAAATAAAGGCCAAATGCTATACCTTTGGGTTTGGATCTTACACTTTCTCAGAAAGATATCATCCTACTGATATCTTTCAAAAGTAATTCCGTTCAACAGGACTCTCAGAATTAGAAAAAATCTGTGTAACTTAGTCATATACGAAATTTTAAGTCAAATAGAGTAATTATACTTAGTGTAGCGCTCATCTGAACGTTTTTAAAAAGATATATGCATTTTTGTTATTCTGCTGAGTATATTCTGACTGACAGTTGAAAAAGTACTGGTTATCACAGTTTTGGACATAGTGAACTTACTTGGCTATGTCTACAGGTTTGTTGATGTGAGCCATCAGGAGACTCGTCATTCCGTCAGCAACACTAGCGACCTCTCCAACCATCTGCAAGTATGACGTAATCAATGCATAAAGCGATGATGTCACGAAGCATCACTAATCGTTGTGTACTTGAGAAAAGTGTGACGTGCATGTATGTAATACGGGTAAAGATGTCTTTACTGTTGGCATTATTCATGACAATACTAATAAGACCTACGGGCGTAATTTGCACAGAGAATTGAAAATAATATACAGAATAGATTTGCAGATCGCAATCCAACAACAGGGCATACAGACGTAAAATTGCATTTTTTCCCATTTTTCTCTTTCATACTTTTAAAGAGGATGAGAGCATAACTATGAATTTTTAAAAATTGATCATTAACTTACTTCAGGTAATGAAGTAGCGTTGAAGGATGATGCAACTACCGCGCGTTCCCGTTTCCACTGGCTACCGGTAGCATTGACAACGTTAATGTTGTCTGGCCAGTACAAAAATGGAACGCACTCCTGAAAAGAGAAATATTTATTTTTATAATCTCACAGATCTCATAAAGCTATATTTATTTTTCTGCACCTTTCAGCCAATACACTCCGGTTTGTTCCGCCTATAAAATTTTCCGCTGCCATATATTAAGTAAATAAATTTTTTTTACGTCATTAACAACTAACTAACTAAATAACTAATTAACTAACTAAGTGAAAAAAATAATGTCAAAAGAACCATAGTTTAACAGCTAAACGATTGGTTAATTTATGCATGGTAAAGCTAATTATAAAATTACAAATTATTAAAGATAAAATTAAAGAGAAGGATAGAACTGTGTAAACAAGCTTACTGTTCTGTCCTGGAATTTGCTGAAGTCATTTCCCAAAATCTGTTTAATCAGTTCCGGATCTGAAACCACCAAGCTTGGTCTGAGGCCCTCGTAAAAACTGAAAAGTAACAACACTGACTGATATGGATCAATAAATATACCCAGATCGTTCAATCAAATCAAACAGCACAAATAAAAAGAAAGAAATAACAACATCAAAAAGGATAACAAATAACTGTCGAAAACATTAATTTATTACATAAAAGAATGGTTTGTTATGGTTTTACATCACGTTATAGTCCGTTAACTTGTCGCCAATGTTCCGCTAGGAAAGCAATGTCAAAGTCAGTTTAATTAAAGAAAACAGTTTAATTGGTGAATTAGAAAAAATATGAACGTCAGATGTATGCATGTGTAGAACTTGTGATATTAATTGTCACTAACTATAGGCAATTTCGGTAGTGATTGTGAGAGATTTTATAGATAGCTGAATGTAGGCCACAAGTTTACAAAAGAGACCATAGCATAGTTTTCAAACGAGACATGTCGATCTAACTTAATCCTAGTTTATTTTTTGAGATTTCCAGACAAAACACAATAGTTCAGCTGCAATCAACACTTACCCGTAAACTTTTCCATAGTGTTTATACCAGTTCGAGAATACATCGAGTACAAACTAAAATAAATCAATATTACATATTAAAATTAATTACTTTTCGAAGTGATTTTCAAATATCTTAATTAGGTTGTATTGCTAATGCATGGATATTGATGAATATAAATAACGTGATACAGATGCAATTTTCCAGTTTTTAATATTACAATAAATAAATGAATAAATAAATATTTATTTTTAAATTATAAGAAAATTTTTAAAGTAATCGAAATGTTAAAAAATCCATTATCTTGAAAGTATGCATGAAAGAGTAAAATTATATGCAGTAAAAAGAAAAATAAATGTCTACTTACTTTGGATTTGAATTCCAAAGAATTCCCGAATAGTAGAGAAGGTTTAGGGCCTCGAATTTTCAGCCGCTTAAATACTGCATAATTTTCCTGAAAATATCTGACAAAGTAAAAAAAAACACATCAGCTAGTGTGATTAAAAGAAAGATAAATTTAAATTCTGTTTTGTTTTGCCTTTGTTTTTGTTTTTTGTTTTGTTTTGTTTTTTTTTGTTTTTTGTTTCGTTCCGGGGTAAAATAAATTGGGTATTAATGGTATTAAATTTAAATTCTAATGTAGATGTTATTTTTCATTCCCCGTTAAAATGAATAAGTTAAACATGGTGACATGTTTACCTGACAATGTGCCCTTCTGAAAACATATAAGTGACATTACAGATTCAGTAGATACATTTTCAAGAAAAATTCAAGATCCAAAGAAAATTGATTAAGTTCCAGAACAAATAGACAAGGATTTTTTGTTATATGTTTCATTTGCATGATTACCGATTAAACAACCTACTGAAGCTCTTTTCAGTAATCTCAAAAAAAAAAAAAAAGATTGGGCAAATTTCTCGCCAATAATAGTCAAACTTTACACCCGTATTTACCAGTTATTAAAACAGAAATAATAATTAGCACATAGAATGAATATCAAATCGAATCGAAAATTAAACTTACAAGTAAATGAGCGCCAGACAAAGGAAGAGCAGTGCAACTGGTACATAACGGAAGGATCCCAGAATTACGGCGACTCGTACATTGTGGAAAACAGCTGAGAGCGAACCAGTCAAAACAGCCATCGTATAGAATGGTTTATATCAACCAATGTCTCTATATTATCTGAGGCAATCCAGAGACGATTCCCGCTTGCCTCGGAACATACAGAGAGAGGGTGAGAAAGGCTGGCTACTTTTATACCTTGCTGGCGAGTTACCTTTGAACTAAGCCGTTTTTGTTTTCTGCACATTCGGTCAGTCCCGTACAGATACGGAGAGAGATAGGCGCCAGAAACTAGGTTTGGGATGCTCTGTACTTTTAGCGGTTCGCCAGTATCACACGAACAAGCCGGATATGTGACAATTGTGCTACCTTTTAGAACATTAATACCTATCATTGGTCTTTCTATTATTCAGTATAATTTATTCATTGAATCATTTAATTTTACCTAGTTGTTGTCAATTACACTTTAATGTTTGAATTTTGTTTGAAGATAATTTGCACTCTCAGCTCATTATTATCTTGAAAGAAATGGGAAGGTTTAAATATGCTTCTCTCACAATAGGTCCTTTTGCGAAAATAACATAACTCAGTTATTCGTTTTCAAAATGTTGTTGGGTTTTTTTTCTTTACCTTATTCATAAACTTCCTAGAATTTAATGACATTAGAGCAATACACTTCTCAAGTGTGACTTATATAGCTAAAGAAAATACTGTCACGGGACACAAGAAAGCTTACCGGATGAACAGGCCCTACATAAATTCAGCACCCGCATAACTTTGGCCGTCGCATAACTTCCACACCTGCATAACTTTGGCCGTCGCATAACTTCCACACCTGCATAACTTCCCTACCCCCATAACTTTGGCTTCCGCGTACATGCAACCTCGGCAATCGCATAACTTCTACCTCCGCAAAGTTTTGGCTTCCCCATAACTTTGGCTTCCTCATAACTTCTGCATCCGCATTACTTTGGCACCCACACAGCGATTCTAAACTACTTTCGGGTTATAAGTATGAAGCCAGCGGATAGAGTGGAGGACATACGGACGGACGGATTTGCGGACGAACGCTAAATGTGATAGAGGAACTGACGTACAGACACTCGTGCGGACTATTTAATGGGTCAGGGAACGAATCCGCCGATGAAGTGAGGAAGAGATCTGCGGGGGTTTCGCTAAGCATCACAGAATATTTGTATAATTTAGAATAAACTATATCTGTTGTTTTAAAGGAGTCAGTAACTATAGTAAATCACTCATACAAATGTTATGAATATCGTGTGTATGGTTCTTTACATATATACTTAATATTAAATGTTCATGAAATAGGCCGGATTGCCAAAGAGAACGGTCTTATGTGGATGTTTGGCGCCAAGATGGCCACAACGATCGAAAGCGAATCACATTTGTAAGGTGGCCAATATACGACATTTTCCTTTTTCTTACCTTTTGTGAGTACGACGTTAAACCCCAAGCACTCACTCACTCACTCTTACCTTTTGTAACTTTTTCTTAGGTTTTCACCAGGGTGAAAAGGTTTTCACCTGTGTGGAAACGGTTCTGGGTGAAAAGATGGGAAACGTTTCCACCCAGGTGGAAACTCACGTGATGCAAGAAGCCTCGTTCTCGCTTCCGTGGGCAGCCGAACTTTAGGACGGGTTATTAATGGAAGATGAATCATTTTGACTACAGATAAAATTGTGGAGACACTCTGTAGGGAGGTCGTGTGGAATTCCATGTGACTTGCCTCATCCACGCCTTTCTCCGTCATACTGAAGTTCTTACGTTTTGTAGTTCATCATCATTCTGCCCACGGAAATGAGAACGAGGCTTCTTGCATCACGTGAGTTTACACCTGGGCGAAAACATGAAAACCGTTTGCACCTGGGTGAAAATGGTTTCATCCATGTGAAAACCTAAGAAAAAGTTACAAAAGTTAAGAAAAAAAGGAAAAATGTCGTATATGGGCTACCGTACATTTGGCATCACTTTAATATGTGATGCCAAGATGTGTTTGCCTTTAATGGTTGAAATATTAATTATTGAAAAATAGTTTCCTATAAAAACGTAATTTTCAATGTGAAAATATACATCTTCTACAACAAAACCAGAAGAAAAATCTGTAAAATACAAGTCTACTCATATCCCAACCATTCTGTGTTATAAACCATTGCACTATATATCGGGCCCTATTTATGGCCCTGTGTAAGGAAAACATACCAAAAATTCAAATCAAGTTGCCCAAATAAACCACCCCATAAACTAGGCAGGGGAGTTGCCCTAGAACCTCACACCAGAACCTTATAGGCTTCTAAATGGTCGACTCTGGCACTTTGGACCACTTGTACGTATCAGATATGAAGCAGAGATAACGCAGGCTTAAATAAATCTCTCAGAGACAATGACTTGCTATTTTAGGACTTTCTCTTCTATAAATAGACCGGATTATCTACAGACGACTGTATTTCGGACTTGATTTTTATCTTAATGGTTGTTTGTCTGAAAATTGGGTTATAGATATACCAAGGCTGCTGCACTATTAGTACTGAGTACGGCTAGGTGACTTGGGGTACTTTTATCTGAGGCGAAGCTGCACATCCGATATCCATATACCAGGGGCCAATCTGGGAGCCTAGATTAACTTGGGTAAAATTGTACTAAAGCATGTTTTTAAGAATTTGATTTTGATTACGATTGTAGGCTAAAATCATATTTATAAAATGGACCTAAGGATCTTACCCGCTATGTGGCAAATCAGACATCCTATTACCAGAATAACCCCAAGTCTAAGGAGCAATTCTGACAACAAAGTTTTTATATGGGGCTAAAATTAAACGCCACACTTAAGAATAATTCGCCTTTACAACGGGGGCAAGAGTAGGTCTAATGCGTGAGGAAAACCGTATGGAGATGCAGGTGCCCCTGTACTGACATTAACCTGGGAATCGGAAAATGTATCTGTGGCCTCAGTAAGATCTCGCGAGATCTTGACAGACTCATGTTCAGTAAGTTTCATGATGAAGCGTATACTTGGGTTTCATTCGTCGAAGGTTATAACATATAACCATGGAAGTCTAGACATTTTTTTCTAAATAGTCCTCAAAACGATTGAGAAATTGAGAAAAAAATATTTACAGGGGAAAATATCACCGTCCATCTACGCTTCTACACTTTTTCCAAAGAGGAAACATCTTGGAATTCTGACGCAATTCTGTAGTGGAGAAATAACTCGCAACAGTTATTTCTCCTACTTAAACGTTTTTGTAGTAATGTAACAACTATCGATTATATTTCAAGAATCGCGGGTGTAATTTCAATCAAATAATAATAATAAAACGTTAGAACGTAAATTGGCGTCAGTGGATGCTCTTTCGTGCTGGCGGAGCCGCTTTATTTGCATAGTGGAATATAACAGGTAGCATATTTGGTCTTTTGTGACGGTGTTAAAAAGTTTTAGCGCAAGAGCGTTAGAGCTTTTAGCCAATGGGAGTTCAGCCGATTACATTCTATGAGCATACGTTTAAAATCGTTTAAAAGGAAAAGAAATTTTGCATTCTTCCAAACCATCAAGTACATGTCGTTATTGTACATAATATGTCCTTGCAAATATGCCAAACATATAGCAAATCGGTCTTTAAACATTTTTGAACCCTACAAGCCCTATATTTTTTGATACAGTTTAACGATTTCAGACGTAGACAAAAGGTATATGGCCTTTTGAATGAAACATTTTGCTGTCATGTAACCTAGCAATATTTGAAATTTTAGTTTTTGGTATGTTGATCGCATTTTGCGACAAATCCGTAAAGAAACAGACCCAGAAAAGAAATAAGCCCTGGCCAATTTGTGATTAAAACTGTCAAACTCAGGAAGCATACGCATAATATTCAAAACCTAACATTTTTGTCACAAGACAAATTCGGTATAATCAGTGCATCTCCACAGTTTTCATGATATAAATGTAGTTTTTGCAAACTTAATTTGTCCTAACGTGCTGTATCCGCATATTAAATATCAGCTCAATCGAATTAACCGTTCTCGAGAAAAAGACATCTTAACGTTTCTTTATCGATGGCAGTATGGTGGAAAAATAGATAACGCATCTATGAGTGAGTGAATGAGTGAGTGAGTGAGTGCTGCGGTTTAAGTCATACTCAACAATTTTTCAGTCATATGACGACGAAGGAATCCTTAGAGTGCATGTAATGTGCCTCCTTGTAGCAGGATGGATTTCTACCGTTCTTTTATCTAGTGCTGCTTCAATGAGACGACTTACCGAAGGCAAGTAAACCCGAGCCATTATACTGATACAAGTCAACCACTATCCCCTTCATGCTGATCGCCAAGCGAGGAAGTTACAACTTCCTCTTTTAAGGATATAGGTGTGACCCGACCCAGGATTGATCCTGGATCCACCGCCTCCCGAAGCGGGCACTCTACCAATTGTGCTATCGGGAGCCGGTCAGCTCATCAGTGCGTTGGCATATTGAAAACTGTTCTTCTTGTGTCTCAGTGGTCATTTGTAATGGGTATATCATTACTTCGGTTTCCATGACGCCATTTCTGAGTTGAATAAGTGGCCAATCCTTGCCTTGAGAAATCTAATGCTGTTTCTCACACGTCTCTAGGTTTATTTGTAAATGTGATAAGAAAACTTTTTTTTCTTATTTTGATGATGTCACTTCCGGTCCGTTAATATGACAATTCGCTATATATGAGTCAGCGTTAATTTTTTGTGGAATTATTGTTTCCTCTACTCTCCCATTTTGTTCACTGATGGCTCAAATTCACTCCGGGCCATACGTCATAATTTTAAGACATTCTGAAATGTCATGATTTTCTCACAGACCGTTGTCGTTAAAAACGTGACACAGTTTTTCCGATAATAATAATAATACTAACGATTTCTATAGAGTTTCAAGCCGAAACCTCGGATAAATATGGAATGAAACAAAAACAAAAAGTGACGACAAAGATTAATGAGCACAAAGGGAAGACTGTAAAATGCACTGAAAAGTTGAAAAAATCAACTGGTTTCTTTGACAGTCGAACGATATATGTAGTTGTTAAATGTCTCCACTTTCGTGGTGTTGACAGTGTAAGCCATACAAATCACACCAGCACGAGGTTAACAAAATACTGCAGTGCCATTTTGTGACGTTGCCACCACGTATGCATATAGTTTACAAACGAAATACACATGATGGGAACATTGGACACCTTGGGTCCTCTGAAACAGAAAATCGACAGACAGACGTCTTGGTATTCCTTCTGATGTATACGCCCTATTTAGAGGCTTACACAGTATTCAACCAGAGTTACGCTGTTGTACTTTACGTATTTCTTCATTTATTAGTAGATGAACACTCTTCTCGCAAATATTTCACTTACATGAAGTCGATATGCAGGTTTCAATGCGACGGAAATCATCGCCCTTCTCAGCGCGCGTAATAAAAATGTGTTGATTAAACAGCCTGCAGCTGAATTTTTGCTTCCTAACACGTAGATCATGGTCGACTTTGAGATTTCAGATGAACAGCGTTCTACTAGAAAATTTCTCCTTTACTATGCTGTGTTACATATTCATCACTCAGCTTATTAAAAGTGCATTTCACCCACCATTATCTGGTCGTGAGATATGATCGATAAATTATTTGACAACACTCGAGACGAGCAGGCCTGTGAGAATGTCACTAAATGCAGCCAATTATCAGATACAGGGGGTAAATTTAGAAATCCTGTGATAAGGTAAGTTATAAATAAACTGAAGCTGATGCGCTGTTGCTTTTATGTTATCACTTGTAAACAGATTGATAGACGCGAACAATACACTTGTTATCAAAGGGCATCTACTACTAACTCGTATTTAACATATAGGAAATTAAGTCGGTGATAAGTCGTGTAGTTCATTGGATGATATTCTAATTGTTAATCTGACGGGCCTTCTCATGTATAAAATACGATGTGATTCTGAATGATACGGAGCCATAAAAGTGAGATGGTGAAAAAAAATTTTTTTGGAAGAAAAAAAAAAAAGAATTATTTCAGTGAAAAAAACCAAATGACATGTCAAAATTTGGGGGAAGAGAAAACCCTCGGCTTTAAAAGTCGGGTCCCCGAGTTTAGAAGTCGGTGCCCTGACCTAACTGACCAATCACAGGTCGTTTGGCATCACACCGCCAAAATGGCAGCCACAGACGAGCATCTCTACATGTTCTGACTAGGATCTCACCGTGAGATAAATAACTTGTATTCTGCATCAAGAACGAGGATTACAATGGACATGATCGCCCACACAGGTTAATTCCAGTCTGTTTAAAAGCACATATTCTCAGCTGCCACGCTGCAGTGCTTGTGAAACATCTACATGTACGGCTTTGCTTGATGGGCACGACTAGGTCTATGCAGAAAAACAGTGACGTACTGAAAGAATAAAAGAGTACAGCACTTTAGACCGGTTAGTTTTAGGCGGGCAATGCATTTCCCTTTGTCAACTAGGCGGATTATATATAATCAGATTTCAAAGAGACATATATGGACTGAAGAAAAATAAAATACAAAATACAGCGTGCAAAAGCCCCGCCCTTGTATGGCCCAGTTGAGTTCTTTCAATCTTAATTGCAACAGCTATATGTGAGACACCATTCAAATACATGTACTAGGTCCAGGAAGGGAGGAACTAAGGCAAGTCGTACATACGTTAGGACCAAAGACCTTAGCTTTATTTCACATTCATGTCTGAGGACGGTGGTGAAAAGTTTTATACTTATCGTAGTATCTGGTTGAGTGTTTATTAATAGTTATCTCAGATTGATGGGGGTTATACTATAGATCGTGTTGGCGCTCCTCGTCGTCTGTATTCACGTGTATGTAAAACCAGTCTTACTAGCTACCAAAATTGCCTTTGGTCAGTGACACGTAACAACACAAGTTCTACACGTGGATATGTAGGAAGGTCATATTCTTGCACACAAAATGAAGTTAGATCACTTTTTTTCTACTTCTACCGTGTAAGCTCGGTTTCGACGGCAAGTGGCTCGAGTGACGCCATAAACTAAATCCTGTTTTTGACACCGCCATATTTGATATTGTTCGCGCATTTTAGTATAAGATAACCTTAATAACTGAAATGTAGATTTTTTTCTTACAGTGTTTGATCTCATGGCAGTATGGTTTAGGAGATTTGCATGTTAGAAAGTTCTGTTTTTAAAAAACAATGTGTTCTGACAGTAGTGTAGCTGTTTTACTGTGTGGAGTTTGTCCTAACCGCATGCTGGTGCAGCTATTGTAAAACAACTTACTCCCTTGAATAGTAATCACCTCATCCTAGGCATTGAGAGGTTGGTGTTGAAATTAGGATTATGGGATTTAATATTATGAACTAGAAAGAGTATTCTAGCTGCATTTTTCTTGCAATAATATAAACTTACATCATGTCTATGTGTAGAGCTTGTGTTGTTACTTGTAGCTAAGGAAAGGCGATTTTGGTGGCGAGTATAACTGATTTTACATAAAGCTGAATACAGGCGACTGGCTTAAGTAATGAGCTATAGTATTGTACACGATCTGGATACTGGTCTCACTCATTCGCTAAAACCATTTCTTTCATACTGAAGCTCAGTATGGAATCCAGGTGTCGATGCTTGAGTTTTCAAATATTTGAAGAGGCCATACTGGATATTTTAGCCAAAAAAGAAATCGATAAGCGCAATCCAGTAGAATTTTTGTTATTATTTTAGAATTTTAGAATAGCCCAAATAATTACCTTTGGCGAAATATCAGACTCGTCTGTGCAAGTCTGTGTAAAAGTTCAAAATCGGTCATAAAAATCATAAAATTTCAAAGTTAAGTGTGTATGTGTAGATGTATCTTTGGTCGAACCTGAAAATTTCCCAGTCATATGACGTGTGCGTGTAACAGTTCGAGTCCATGTAGCCAAAGTATTGCTGCTACTGAAGTATCATGTCGAGGGTACCAGACATGACAACCCACCCGGTCACATTATACTGACACCAAACAGGACACCCCACCCAGTCACATGATACTGACACCGGGTGAAGCATTCATGTTTCCTGGCTCTCATATCTCAGTGCTGAGCGCCATGCCGGGCAGCAACAAGTTCAAACTTTAGAATCAAATTTAACACTGTAAATTATCCAGGTACGAGTTACGTTATTTACTGAAGGGAATAATTTGAACAAATTCTTGGTAACTACAGAAAAAAAATTTTATTGGATTACAGAATATAGATTTGTCTTCAAAAATTCTCCGGTGTAGCCTCTGTAAATTAGGCTGCATGAGGATTTACATGAGGATTCACATGAGGATTTACATGAGGATTCACATGAGGATTTACATGAGGATTCACATGAGGATTTACATGAGGATTCACATGAGGATTTACATGAGGATTCACATGAGGATTCACATGAGGATTCACATGAGGATTTACATGAGGATTCACATGAGGATTCACATGTGTCGAAGCTAGTGGCTCACCTGAGCTGATCAAACAATAGTTAAAACAATCCACGAAAACGACATAAATGCATTTCAAATCTTTATTACATTTCACAATGTGTATATAATTATCACAAAATGTAATTAAGCACAATAGAATTAATTATAAAAAATAAAATTTAATTATACATATTATACAAAATAAAATTTAATTATAAAATATATCATGGATTATATATTAACCTCAGCAAAATTTACAGAAATTCGACTCAGCTGTGTAAGAATTTTGTGCAACGTTTCAGCAGCTGCTACTCCCAATGAGATGGATCTAACATTCTCACTTTGTTATCTTCTTCATTATGATGACAATAACGATAAAAATAAAACGGCAATGATCACGACGTTGATAATAAGGGTATACTCTCTCGGATATATGCGTTTTCTCGGGAATAGTCGATCTTAAGCAGTTAAAATAAAACAGCACTGTGGAGGAAATCCGTGATAAATATTGTCCCTTCGTGGTCCTAGGGTTACGATATAACGTTAATGGTCACAGCGTGGTCCCATGGTTAAGACATAACATCCATGGTTACAGAGTGGTCCCATGGTTACGACATAACGTCCATGGTTACAGAGTGGTCCCATGGTTACGACATAACGTCCATGGTTACAGCCTGATGCCCATAGTTACAACGTCACGATCATTGTGGCAGGCTCTGCTCCACTGGTTCATAATTTTTCCTCGTTATTTCGTGACATTTATACAGACCTATACAGATCCATTTTTGTGGATCATTACACAGACACATAGACAGATATACAAACACCGTGTTACCTCTATCACCTCTATTACGACTGTTGATGTGCCCAAATCGTCTTGTCCCTAGGTACGAAACCAGGAAGGATAGTTGAATTGACTGGAGCATGGATTGAGTTCAAAAGAGTTTCCGACGCAATTTTCGGCGCAGGCCATTTGGCATGTTCTGGATCTTCGTCGATAGCCTCCGAAACAACGGGTATAGGCAGACCAATCCGACCAGCCGCGCCCGTCACATGACACCCAATGAGACAAATCAACTTCCGGTAGAGTGGAACACTGCACGGTTGGGTTTCTGAGGAAAAGACCAATAATATCACTATTAACGTTTGACTATTAACGCACGGTGTCAGCATCTGTAGTCCACACAAACAGTGAAAAGGCCCAATGCAGCATTTTTAGTAATTCTAGACCAGTGACGTCTAATATATTACATTTAATACCAATGCATTTTTCACCTAATTCTGCTTAAGCCATGGTGCTGGGGGGGGGGGGGGGCTTATCTCCTACTCTTTAAGCATTTACATGAACAGTTACAATAAAACCCTAACTGAGGTAAATTGACAAGTGACCGTTTTTCACTGGATATGTGTGACCATTTGCCAGCTATCAGAACTGTCGTCGCTGCTCTCCATCTTAATTATACGTTTTAATTATACTGTATTCCTGCCTAAACCAGGATTCTGCTGGTGGACTAAGCCTGCCCGAGGCCTGGTGTCTTTACATTGCTTTAATGTGATTGTACATTAAAAGTGACGGCAACACAGCATTTTGAGTAATTCTTGACCAGTGACGTCTAATATATTGCAATTAACATCACAGCATATTCTTACCTAATTCTACATAAGCCATGACATTGAACTCTAAAACAAATACAATATAGGCCTAGATACAGCAAAAATGAACCCGCGACCAGAGTATCCAACGTGAATCAGCGACCTTTGGCAATTGACTTTCCCCACATGTGACAGGTAAGCACGCCATAAAAGGTGGAAGCAAAGTCAGGCTACACAAACGGTCGTATATACCGCTAACTGTTACCAAATATCGACAAGCAGCGAGAGCGCAGGTAATACATTTAACATTACTGCATGTTCATGATATTGTTTATTACAGTGCTCTTAATTCTGTTGAATAAACAGATCAAAGTGCGGGCGTATACATTGTTCGTGGGGGGCGCTCGCGGATTTTACTAGCGCTGACGAGTTGCAAACATCAGGCAATTGACCAATCAGATCTCACCATGTAAAGTTTAGGTTACGGGCTTTGTGATGTGTGGTGTATTCCGAGCAGTCTGGGATTTGCCGCACTAAAAACCCTGACCCCTGCAAATTCTGGAGTACTACGTTAAACACCAATGAAATAAATAAGCAAATAAATAAACAAATAAATAAATAAATAAGTAAATAAATAAATACATTTATCTATTTTACTCACTTGCTTGATGCCGTTTCAAACACATCAGCGGGTACGGAGGTCAGGTTGGTGTTATCACAGATAATTCTGGCTAGGGATGTCTTTCTGATCTCGTCTAATTGGTCTAAAAACAGAGAATATAAGAGTTTACAAATTATTCAGTGCTGTTTACTTTTCAGAGTTGCCAGAGTTACAGGCCCTAATTAGACTCCTCACAGCGCACCTGCTGCTCCTCACGCGGGACCTACATGTACAGGAAGTGTATTAAGGGGCGAATGCGCAGTGATCAGGGTGCATGTGTCCTGATATCTCGAGAAAACCCCAATTTGAAACTTTTCCTTTAAAATCCAGTCCTGTTCCATATATTAGAATGAAACATTTTGGTTCAGGAGAGATTCGAAATTTAGTGTCTTTCGTTTTAACTCCTTTTATTTTCACAAGATGTAAAATTCTTACTCATTTCAAACTTCGTGGCAGGATCGTCATTTTCGTAGTAGAATCTGTCGGAATTCTTCAACACCCAAAACTGTCGACCAATCAAACACGCTCCCGTCGGCCCAACGGCTCGGCCCTCTAGTGGGATCTCAGTAACAATCCCTGTCCACAAGTCAATGTCGCTTGGATGGCTGAAATGACATACATATGGTTATTTTCCTGGTGGCGTCAACGTCATGGCCAGAAACAGTACTATCTTAATTAGGTTTTCTGGATATGTCACAGATTGTAGTGGTGGTGAGAGTTAGCTCCCTTTAGACCAAGCCGTTGCTTATGTTGTTCCATGTTGAATTAACGCCCTGGGTCTTTCTTTTAACAGACGTGAGCGGATTTACATGTCATGAAAAGTATACAATTTAGCAGACGTAAACGGATTTACATAGACTTAAACTTATACAATTTAGCAGATGTAAACGGATTTGTATAGAATTAAACTGATACAATTTAGCAGAGGTAAACTGATTTTTATACCAAGAAAATCATACAATTTAGCACATGTAAACGGTTCTATATAAAATTACCGATTAAGTATAAAACCAGCTGATGGTCGTGGGTTTCCCCAGGTACAGGATCTTGAGTATGTCGTAAAACACCAATCAAATAAATAAATAAGTGTAAATTAGCACAAATAGCCTGAGCATGTTCACCTGTAAACGTTCTGTAACAAGTCCAGCATGGCCTGGGTGTGTTGAGGGGAACCCCCGGGTCCAGTGGTGAAACTGTTTATCGTCGGGAGTCCGCACCACGCCCGCCACTGGTTGTAACTAGGCAACCCATGGTCACGCCCTCTATTAATATTAGTGCTGGCCAGATCCAATCCGGTTCCTGGTGCATTCTCGAACATGTGATTGGTCACTTGAGTTGTTAGTAGGTTTTCCGAGCCTTGCTGGTTTTCCTGAATAAGATTCCTCACCACGAAACTCGGTCCCTTGTCATTCTGGTACATCACTTCCGGTGTCAAGAAATGATCCTTGAAAAGATGACCTGGGGCGAAGTGATCCCGCACGGTACCGTGGGCGAAGCGATATGCCGCCGCGGCAAAGCCGTTTCTTACGCCGGGTTTGAATGACGAGTCATACCCGGTGTAGTATGACCCGGCTGGCTGCGCATTGAAACCAAAAGCGTTGACAAAACTGGTCCCCATAATGGTTGGCAGGTACTCGTTGTAAGTGATGTGCTGTACTTCAGCGCCGACCACTTTCCTGGCTTCCTGGAATAGGCGTTCGTCGTCCCAAGACGGACTCAGCTCATGGAGCTTTCTGGCTACTCTGTTATGTTCTCTCATGAAAAGTGTATGAAGAGTCATCAAAGCTGGCTGCTGATTAGCTCGACCCTCTCCTGAAAGTACAATTTTGTGTGTGCAAAACATTAGCAGGGTGTTTGCATTTAAAAAGCACAGATTTTTTCACCAATCAGAAGACTAACATTTCTATGTAACAGTCATCCTTTCATACTCACTTCATCTCGTATTGCTATGCATTTGGTTGTTCACTGAATAACGTGTAGCTGCTACTTCATTTGTCTTTGAATTAATTTTCCATCCTCGTGATGAAATGCAATGTAGATGATCTCATTTGGTTTTTTTCTTTTTTTTTTTTGACTTGCCTTACCCACTTTTTAAAGACAACCATTATTTTCAGTTTTTTCTTTACATCGGAGAAATAAATTTTCAATGGGTTCTTTTTCTTTGCTAAAAACATCATTTTTTTGCCGCCGATTTTGTAAAGATAACTATCAGTAGGACGTATCGGAAAAAATCACAAATATCACAGTTAACTGTTCGTAATTTAAATTTTGAAAATGTAGCTAAAGAAATCAAGAAAACCAGTCTCTTCCAGTTTTCAAAATGACAAGAAATGGAGAACATTTAAGAATGCACTTGTCTTTGCATTTTAGGGAACATGGGATGAAGAAACAGAGCAATATGCCGACCAGTCGCGTTTAACCGGAAACCATGTGACAGGGCCTACCTGTTTTGAAGCAATGTTGGGAACCCGTTGTGCGACAAGCGGGAGTCCCCGTAGCAGCTGGGTTCTGCATTAGTAAGTCTCCATTAGGGCTGCTCGTGACTTTTAGCAGACCTGGAGGGAAAGAAAGATGGATACATTTATTTAACCATTCGTTGACGAAAAAGTTAAGAGATATATGTTACCTAGCAACTCAAGGCGTATTGTGTCGGTAACAGAAAGTTTGCACTTTTCGACAAAAACTATTGTAGAGAACATGAAAACATAGACTCCATGCTTGGCTAGGGAAAAGGTTAGCTATTCAAGACAAGACACGAACTGAACATTTTAACGTTGGCTTCTTCGTCTCGTGTGGAGAAATCAGAGCAAACTGAAATATCACCTACCATTAGACATCGTCCTCAGTTCATTCATGCTTTCCTCGTCACTACCGTAAATGGTGGAGACATCAAGAAAATGAGTGACTTGGTTCAGCTGCTCGCGGTAACCTTCGAAAGAAAGTCAGAAGAAAATGTAACATGTCAACCATTTAATTACATCATTGACGAATGGATTAGCTGATGAAGTACTGACGTTATTATTTTGCGTTTTTTTTTGGGGGGGGGGTTTTTTTTGGGGTTTTTTTGGTGGGGAGGGTGGTGGGGGGTGTTTGGTTTTTTCTTTGGTGGAGGGGGTATATTGTATAATAGCAGATCGCTTGTTCAGTTTTTTTTCCAGTTTATGCACGGAAAATATTTCCAGTAAATATACAGATGGGATGTTTTTCTCGCCAGTTTGCCGTTGGCAAATATGGCCATTGAATGCTTCTTTGTTGCTGGTAACTGTAATGGATCTGAAAACGTTTTAATTATTGTTAATTATTTTTTATTATGACTTTTTAAAACGTTATTGCTTGTATGGACTATTTTGGCTTTTGACAGCTTTATTGCTTGTGGCAACCATTATGTCTTTTGAAAGCATCATCCTTACTGTAGCTATTATGGCTTTTGAAAGCATCGATGCTTACTTCGACAACTGCGCCTGGGTAAGCCTCATTTCTTAATTAGAAGATTATTAGCCTGCCTGGGTTTTCTTGGCCTAACTTACCACGATCACAATGAATGTCCGGTGTGGGAGCCGCCCGCACAAAATTCATACAACTTCGGTTGTACTGAGAGAAGAAGGGATCGTTTGGTGGGAGCACAATGGGCAGACAACCCAACCTTGAAACGAAAACAGAAAACCATACATAAATACGAATCTCAACAAGAAAATGTCTGGGAATGTTCGGTATAGACAAAGAAAACAGTAAAATGCCCTATGTGAGGCTTACATAAAAAACACGTAAGCCTAAAAATTTGTTTAACAGGGCTTTTCCTCTATCTTCTAGCCGAAATAGTAGTTTTAACTTTCTGTCTGTCTGCAGTTTTACAAAACAGGACTGTTAATATGGACTTGGATGAAAGTGCGGGTTCATGTTGACTTTGTGCTAAGAACCATCATATTTTAGTGGCTATCCGGATTGATATGCGCATTCAGTATTGTTTTTAACGTTTCTCTAACCATCGGCATGCAAAGAGGAGAGAAATGTAGAGTACTGTCCTTTGTGTGTAGTGCAAGATGTTGTACATTCAGCTTTGGTGGATATTTGCGCTCTCCACGTGCCTCCTAATTTTATTCCGCTCTTTTATTCCGTGGGTGGGGTTGGTGGTAGGGTAGTTTACACCCGTACTACCTCATTTCGTCAACTTACATCTTTTTGTCTGGGTCAGTATCAATACTTCCGTCCGGGTTACAACAAGTCAGAGCAGATCCATTTACACCTGTAAACGAAAACAAAATTGAGTACACTGAGAACATATATATATATATTCTATATAAATATATATATATATATATATATATATATATATATATATATATATATATATATATATATATATATATATATATATATATATATATATATATATAATAATAATAATAAATACTAATAAAGTTGTTTGCAAATTTTCATGTAAGAAAATAAAGGTGTCACATACCAGTCGAGAGCGTATTGGAGTTGATGTCATGGCTGACAAACTGCCCAAACTCCATGGTCATGTGACTGATATCTGGATGCAGATTGGCTACAGTGCTCTTTTTGTGGACTCCCGTGCTGATGACTCGGGGCAGTGGAAGTGGCGTTCTAAATATAGATTCATTACGTGGAGAGTTCATTCCTGAAGAGAAAAACAAATGAAATAGAAACGTTAGTGCAGAATATATCATGACTTTACCCTTCACCTTTATCTTCATTCCATGAAAACAAATATTTATTCAATGTTTTTCAAGGGATAGAGCAAGCTCCCAGGGTTTTTATTGCCGCTATTCAACTGAATTTTTTGTAAACATCATGTAAATATCCGGTTAAATTGAAGAATTAAATCAAATTAAACTTTTTAGAAATTGAACCCTGTTTAGACAACAGTTAACAATGGAGAATCTTTCCCGCCTAAAGGTATTTTGGTCCAAGCGTCGTAGCCCGTTGTTCATTCCTACCTTTGTAATGATGTTTTGTGGGAAAACTGGTGACGTATTACTTATTCATTGCAAGAGAGCAATGATCAGTCCAGCTTGGACCTGAGTCGCCATTGCACGGGAAATGTTAAGGAACTTGGTAGAGTGATTAATTAGAATTTATACACTTTGGTAACTTCTTTTGACATACGTTTTAGCTGTATACATGGTTTAAGTCATAAAGGAGATATTGGTTTCAGCCGCCAATATTTCAGACATGGTGCTGAAGAAGTAAGCACGATTCATCACAACGTTCATCGTATGTCTTTGTCCTGGCTTATATGTAGATATGTGTTTATTCTTTTCAAACTAAACCGTATCTGTCAACTTAACTTAGCAATTCCCTTATTTCATAAGAAGCCTTTTTGGTATCGCGAATGCTGTTTTTCCCTGAGAGTATAAGGACAACATACTGGTCACAGTGTAACGTATAGACCTATCGCCATTTTTCTTATCCCCCCCCCCCCCGCTCTCCACAAACACACACTCACTTACGGGATGCGACGTTACGCACATGCTTACGGGACTCACCGTCGCCATAATGGGGTGGTATAAATCTATCGAAAGGAGTGTTGGATTTCCCCCACATCGGGTTATACAGATTGTTACACGAGCCATCAGCCGTCCTAAATTTGGTGGTCGCCACACAGTTGATGGTTTCCCGGAAGGGACAGGCCATTGCTTCAATTGTCCTGATATTGACATCAGATCCACCCTGTCTACAACACACACAAAAAACACCACTGACCAATTGAAATAAGCACAGATTTACTGTTATTTGACATTTGGTTAAAGAACCTATACCGCAGATTTGGGGCAAACAAATCTATTTTCACTCATAAATCAAATTTTCTGAACAGAGATATTCCATAAATGGGCGTTAAAGCTGGTTTACATACAGTTCTGTAATACAAGCCAGTGGTTAAGAGTTTGCTATCTTTAATAATTTTTATCATTTCTTTTCCCACAGGAATAATCGGATCCAAGGATCCAGCCCTTACCTTTCCAGAAGAGACGTGAATATGGCACCAGTTTTGGAAATTCTCTGCGCTTTCCTATTTACATTCATAAACGGACCAAAAGCTGTGGATCTTCTTTGTGCTTCTCCCATGCGGCTTGCTGGTAAACAGAGTCAAATGACAGAAAATACCTCATTTGTCATAACGTGATGTCTTTTGTGTGTCAATCATTACACAAACAAATCTGCAGTAAGCTACATGGGAAAAATATATGTTTATTTACTCTTTTTTAATAGTTGCATAACGACATAAAAGATAAAACTTACACACAGGCGGACAGCTTAATGGGTGGAAGAAACCACTGACCTTTGGCAAGTTACTAACCAACTTTCCATGCATGGTAAATAGTGTCATGACTACGTACCTTTATCAGACACATTTCGAAGAGCGTTTTCTAGTTCTGATCGAATTTGGTTAGATTCCGTAAAAATGCTTCTTCTTGCGGCTCTTTCCTGAGGAGTCAGTAAACGCCTGGATTTGGGAACCACAGGGGCCCTGGGCAAGCCTTGGGCAATATTCCTGAGGGCATCGGGACTAGCCATGGTCTGCGCAAGGCCATCCTGACCGGAAGTCGGGAAAATTGCACCCTGGCCGGATGTAAGGGCGACGCCTGTGCTCAGGGTCAAGGCGATCATAGGCAGGAATGCCAGTGTCATTCTGTAATAGGAGATAAGTATTTGAATGACCGAATTAATTGAAACTAAAATACCATTGCCATATTTATGCCCCGTTTGCTTCTTCCAAGAAAAAAAGTCGTGCAGTGAAGCGTCAGAAAACGAAAAGAATAAGTTCAGTAACAGTAACTCCGGTTTTCAGAAAACTACAGCTGCCTTCGCACATACTCAGACATATACACAAGGCATAAGATGAAATAGTTCAAATGTATTCCTTTACTGGTATGTACAACGCATATAAAAAGCTTTGAAGAACCGTCATGATACGGCTAAACTAGTAAGCTAAATCAACAAGTTTAGTTTGTAATGTTTGTTCTCTATGTATGTACATTTTTCTAGCACGTAAAAGTGACCATTTCAAACACTATTTATATCTACATGTATGTATGTGAGCAACAGGGATTCTTGGAAATTTTGAGGCTCTGTGCTAAGACACAAAGATTTTGGACAGTGAGGCAGAGAGTTCGAACCTTGCTTTCGCCAACTCAGCTGTGACATTTACCATTGTCTGTGTTAGACATCATGTAATGCGGATTACCGTCATTCATATAAGTGAAATGACAACTAAATGCACGTAATAAAAAAATTAATAAATGAGCTAACTAACTTACAGCTTGCAAGTTACAAACAAAAAACATTCTTTTCCGAGACTTTCCGCCGTTTCATAGATAACAGATATTTGTCACGTGTATCATTAAAACTCAGCTTACCTGAAAAAATGATTCCTGCAATTCACTTCAGTGCTACGATATAATAAACCTCTATAAAAACAACGTCAAAAGTCGTTAGTCTATCCCCCTATGTTATCGCCTTCGCTGCAGTGGTGTTGGCTTGTCGCCGTCTGACACAATATACTACCATCAGCTTCCTTATATAGCAAGTCTTAACTACGCTATAGGACGCGAAATGACCTTACGGCTTGGATGACGTCACAGATCCGGGATACTCTGCCAATGGGGAATTGCGCGAGGCAGTTACCCAGTAGGTCAGTTTACACTTCAGATATAGAAATTTCACCTTAAGCGGTTCACCTTAAGAACATCCGATCCCGTCATATTCACGTCCCATGAATAATTCTACGATTCAAAAAAGAACCGGCAAAACATCACGTCCGCTTCTTACAAGTTATATTTTCAGTTACACAGAAAAACCAAAGCCTGTGTATAGATCTCTTCTCGTCATATTGCACGTGAAGTATTATATATGACACTTGTAGGCCTAATGAATATAATCAGCGTTCTTTCATTTTGGTTTTTATGCCACGGTAAAAGGGGATTTTTTGTAGTATTCTTAAGAATTGAAATAATTTTTCTTTAAATTAACTTTTTCGGATCTATAACAAGAGGAATAAGTGTTTAAAAATAAAGTTGATGATATTTCAGTTCGTTTTTAATATTTGTCGAAAATACAATTACTGTTTAATGTTTAATATGAATGTATATAGAATACAGTTAGACTGTTTACAACATCACGATAATCCGATTAACGGATTAAAACATGTCTAAAATGTGTCTGTATATCGTTCCCTTTATCGGTTGTTACAGTGTTATTGAGGAACTGTTCACCTGTTTATTAACAGTATTGAATAATGGATGATATCGACCTTCTGTATGGATATAATTGTACATAGGCTGGTTAGAGAAATTGCAAAATAGTAGTTTAATGAGCTAATATAGGTACACCCAATAGGAATTTCTGGGATCAGTTTTTCTTGTGTTAATATTATATTAATGACAACACACAATGAAAAAAAAGAAACATGGAAAGGACCAAGAGCTTCAATTCTGACACACACACACACGCACACACACACACACACACACACACACACATAATCGATTATTTCCCCCAATATTTTGTTAGGTACACAGAGCCCATAAAAAGATCCATGATCAGGCCCCATGACTCGTGCTGTGTCTTAGTCCATGGTTTGTGTTATATCTGGTGCTAATATTGGTGTCATGCCTGGTAACATGTCTGGTGTCAGGTCTGGTGTTTTCGGTACGATGTTTCACTCAAAGAACAAAGAAAGAGAAGAAAGGCTGACAATGCATTTATCGCAGGTTAAGGAACTTTATCTTTATATAAATGAACAATTTTTCCCTGAACTAGTCGGCCTTGTCATTGAGGTATGCTTGCTGATGCGCCAATTCCCTGATCTTGTAAGCTACCTATATAATTGTCTATATAACTTAAACTATCTTCCTCATTACAAAGCATTAACTGGGACATCCTTGGACTACTGGTTACTGTGATGCCCCATCACAATGATCCAGAAGCCTCTCACCAATACCATCGTTGCGAGTTCAAGTCCAGCTCAGTATGTTTCCACTCCGGTCGTACCTGGGAAGGTCTGTTACGGACTTGTGGATAGCTGTGGGTTTCTCGCGGGCTCCTCTCGGTTTCCTCCCATCGAATGCTGGTCACCGTCGTTTAAGTGAAATATTCTTGTGTACACCGTATAACTCCAGTCATAAAAAATAAATATAAAGCATTAATTAATACAAAAGAGGTAAACATGGCCAGAGTAGATGCAGAATTATTCACTGAAACACACATTTTCGGTACAGCAATGACTCAAGTCTGTGAACATTTTTCGGAGCTACAATATGTTGATTGAAAAGTGGATTATCTTGCGGCTGTGTAATCGTAACGAGCTATTACGAGCTCTTATCAAAGATAAACACATGGCAGTTCCGGAACTCTGATGACCTATCTTATTTTCATATGTACATGTAGAACGTGCGTGGGTTGTTGGCATATTGTGAAGGGGGTGGGGTGTTGGAATGTTGTGAAGGGGGTGGGGTGTTGGCATGTTGTGAAGGGGGTTCGGTGTTGGCATGTTGTGGAAGGGTGAGATGTCGGCATACAATGTAAGACAGTAAATATACACGCTGATGAGACAAAGACCAGGATACATGTATATAGATATATATATATCAGTATGTTTATTTATTTCATAGGTGTTTTAAACCTTGCTCAAAAATAGTTCACTTTTACGACGGCGGGCAGCATTGTGGTGGGAGGAAAGCACGGAAAACCAAAGACGATCCTCAGGTTGCTGGTAGATCTTCCCTCGGTATATGAGTATTAATTAACACAGTAACCAATTACCGTGTGCATAACGTAATTCAAGAGTGAAAATAAATTGAATATTTGTATGTATATTGTGTTAGTTATTTAGTCATTACTTAAATAAATCATGGGCGGAGCGTCACACATATTTCTGTAAAGCATTATATACTATAAATAGTCTGACCTAACTAGTGCAGAGAGGTAATGTACTGTTATAATCTAAGCTAGACAACTCTGAAAACCATGATAAATTCGCCAGGAAAACAAAACAGCCAACAACAACATTTCACAACTTCACACCTCTACTTTGTTGTCGTATAGTCATTTTACTCCTTCAAGATCAGCTGAAACGAAAATAGCCTATGGCACAATTCTTTAGGCGATGTACCGTATATATATATGCCGTGTATTATATACTGCAATATGTATGGTTTGTACATATGAATTCGTTTACGACTGAAGTTTGTGTTATTTTAGCTGTTTTTAAATATATCCGTTTACATTGTCTCATTTTGGATGTTCTCATCATCGCATACAAAACCATTTACTGTCTACTAATTTAAACATATCCTCACCAGGATATGGCTGAAGTATTGCCAGTGTGGCGTTAAACCCTACTCATTCATTCATTTATCCATTCATCCATTGCGCTGACTGGACAACTGAATTAATGGAGAGCTATGTCCTGTTCTACCCATTCAAGCACTCACATACTATGTTTATGGTAACTGCCTTGGCAACGTGTCTTAAACACACATGTTGTCATGGTAATTTATTAGAGTTAACTAAGCCAGACAACGTAGATTGTTTAATTTGTGTCCTTTCTCAGTTCTCAAATGAGCATTTTAAGAGCTACGGACCACTAGATCATAGAATATTGCCTCCTCTAGTTTGGTGATCAGAGGTGTTCACGCTGGAAAATTCTTATCATTGACGAGCGAGGATTCAATCCAGCCCCAGGCTCTAATTCGGGCTGTGGCGTTTATACGAATTCTGTGCTTGATAAGGAATAGGTTCTGTCTGAGCTTGGACAGAAAGTCACTGTTATGCAATAAGTTGACGCCAAGAGATATAATAACCAGGGCAGTCTGGTGCGAGACAAAACAACTGTCGTACCGTAAATGGTCTGGAAAGTCTGTATCTTGTTTTTGTTAGAGAGTTTACCCCCAACTTTCGTTACCAGTTGCACAATTGCTTCAATTCATACATAATATATCGGTATCCACTGACGGTAAATCAAATTCAGACATTTAGAGAAAAGAATTGATTCGTTCATTCATTCATCAATAAAACAATAAATAGAATAATGAATAAAGCGATGGTAATCGAGAAACGTACTAAATATATTTTACATTTTTTGTACATGCGTAAGATGTGTATTTTTATATTCGTCGATGGTCTAAACGAATCCCGCTTTTGTGACAATGTTAGCTGAAATGGGTGGAGGCAGTATGACAGTAGATCCGTAACCGAGTGTGCGGTATCGTCGAAAAGAATGCTACGAGTCCATTGTGTGTATTGTAGTAATCTTTATACGAGGTATTGCGGTTTGAAATGCAACAGGCTTTTCGGGGGAAATCCCCCCTTTGTAATTCTACGCCACTGAACCTAATGCATGCGTGGCGGAAGAACGTGGGTTTTTCCTAATATCTTTAACTTTTCAAACCTCCCGGACGTAGTCGACCTATTTAGTGACACCACCCCTAGCTAGATTACTGCCCCGTTAGGCGGAGATAGGTTGGATAGCATGTGGCGTTCCTGTTACCATGGCCATTTCAAAGGTCAAGTGCACGCTGCTTGGGCTTTAATTAGGCTTATTCAATGTAACAAGCCTCGAAGTTTATGGTGAATGCATGGCTGCTGGGGTGTATCTGCCATAGACACGCTTCACCTACACACTGACTTTCCTCACAAAAATCTTTTGGCATATTTGCAACATGTTTATTCAAGCACATTCTGAGTGCATTATTATGTGTAAACTGATATAAAGTTTTATAAAGGTTTTTGTGAAGCGCGAAATTTGGCCAACCCAAAACAAATAAACATGTTTATTTATTTACATATTTAATTGGTATTTTTACGCCGAACGCAAGAATATTTCACTTATATGACGGCGGTCAGCAGTATGGTGGGTGGAAACTGGGCAGAGCCCGGGGAAAACCCACGACCATCTGCAAGATGGTGACAGAACTTCAGTCGGAGAGGAAGCCGACTTGAACTGGACTTGAACTCACAGCGGCGGTGAAACCAATGTACATGTAGTTTTCTCAACAAAATCAAATTAAACGGGTGCATAAATTGCAGTGAAAATTGATCTTTCGTATACGAAAAGACTGCGGAATTAGAGTAGCTGTTTGCTTTGAGTCAAAGAAAGCATCAAACAAATTTTGTTGCTACAATTTACCACGTGGACGTTAGATTGCACTTTTCATTACGAAATACCAAACTTTTAAAAGTGATCGAAGTGATTTTAAGTCATTTGACAGCGTTTTTTTACTATTTTTAACCTGTTAACCTGGGCAAAAACTTGGATTGTTAACTGGGATGCTAACCTGGGTAAAAACCTGAGCTGTTAACCTGGGCAAAAACCTGGTCTGTTAACTAGAAAATAAAACCCGAGTTGCTAACCTGGGCAAAAACCTGGACTGTTAACTAGAAAAATTACCTGGGCTGATAACCTGGGTAAAAAGCTGGGCTGATAACCTCAGTAAAAACCTGAGTTGGTAACCTGGGTAAAAACCTGGGCTGTTACCCTGGATAAAAAAAATGAACTGATAACCTGGGCAAAAATGTGGGCTGTTTATCTGGACAAAAAAAAAAACCTTCATTTTTTTATAAACGGGCAAAACATTTATTACAACTGGCTACAGTATAGTTATCAAATCTACCGTATTTCACTGCTATAACATTTGTCATTTTTATCAATCTTCGTACAAGTACACAAAGAAACTATAGAGATACACTGAAGAAATTAGATAAGTGGAAAATGAAGGGTCTCCAGGACGTAGTAAACCTTGTGCTCTTCCTAGATTGATATATTTATTTCATGTTATTCTGTTGACCTGAGCTCAGTGACATTAGAATTCATGCCACGTGGTTGTACATCCTGTTCCCAGTTGTATAACCTTACAGCTTACCGTAAATCTTTAAATAGTTTAGTCATATGGTTTACGTGTGTCCGGTTCTTTGTCAAGATATCTTTTCTTGCATTATGTATTTAACGCTTCTTATGAGAAATGTGAAAGTTTTTTTTCTTTCTGTTCATTTTCTAGACAAATAAAAAACACCTAATATAAATAATTTATAACGCCGGGGGCCCGTTCTACGAATCAGTAGATATCAGTGATATCGTAGAGTGGAAATGTCACAATCCATGATAAATGCGTTTGACACAACATTGCGACAACCGTATAATAACGGCCATTCGTGGACACTCATTTGTGCCGTTGTCGCAAAATCTTTTCGAGGAAATGAGACGCACATTGAATAAGACATTTGCTGGTTTTCTGGGAGGTTTTCTGCTAATTCATTACTAGTCTGTTTATAAGAGAGTCGAGGTGTAAAATACCTTTATTCAGCGTAATATTCAGCTACATAATTAACATTTTGCTGAATATTAAAGTTAAAAAAGTCTTACAATTTCTTTATTCCTTTTTTAGTTTTAACAGACATGAGTTTCCAAGACTTTGAGAACTTTTGAAACTTTCAAATGTAAGAGGAAAAATATGTATGATAGTTTCTTTTATGTACTTGGATAATAAAACTTTGAAAATGTTAACATGGACAAAAAAGCATTTTAAAAACAGCTCTAATATGTTTTACAACTAAACATGTCACATGTTTACTATAACTAACTATTACTATTTATATATTTCTATAACTTTACTATTACTAATAACTATAATTAGCATGTTGCCAAGTCTATGAGAACTTTTAAAACTTTCAGATGTAAGGGAAATATTAAATATTTGTATGACAGTTTATTTTTATGTTCTTGGAAAATAAAACTTTGAAAATGTTAACATGGACAAAAAGAAAAGAATTTTGAAAACAACTAAACACGTCACATGTTTACTATAGTAAACACACAATGAACGGTAATCACTTTTACATGTTTATCGGCGTGTTACACTTAATAACACAATGTCATGTTTGCCGAAAACATCCACCACAGCAAGCTTACACATTTCACATGTTTATTGTAATATAATTAATGACGTACAGCTAGAGATTAAAATCAGAGCAGCAAGGACAGTATGATAGCAAGCATATTGTCACGCATCACCCGTGAAAAACAGCCCTTTATCAGTTTACCTCAAGTAGGGATTTGTTCCAGCTGTTCATGTAAATACATAAATTGTAACAAATTACATGCTTCCTAACATATAAACACATCTCTTTAATTGTTAAACATAGTTTTTATGAATAAACAGCAGATTGTGTGCAAATTAACAGATAAGTTTTTTCATACACGAAATATACATATACATTAGCTGCACATAGGGAAGTCAGTCATGTGGAACATCAAAGTCTTGAATGTGATTCTTTGAAACCATATTTAATCTATGTAATACATGGTAGGTCGGTCGTCGAATAACTGCAGTATATAGTGCGTGGGTGTGACGAATACGAGAATCAAGAAACGCAGAGAAAACTCTACATCTATACAATTACTTAAATGTTTTTTTCACCAATTAAATGCAGTCATTTGTTTAGATTTCTAAAGTGGACTGTAATGACCGTATAAACAGCTCTGGAACAGCTATTTTCCCCAGTACCAACTAAGTTTATTTTGGTCGTATTATGAGCCAGTAGCAAATGCCCAAAATTCTTTTTGTAAATGTATATAAACAAATATAAAAAACAGATATAAAACAAATGAGAAGAAAAGTAGTCAACGTGTTCCAGTGACATCATGACGAGAAAAGCAGTCATCAGTTTTCAATAACGTCATGAAGAGAAAAGCAATCATTAGTTTTCAGTGACATCATAACGAGAAAAGCAGTCATCAGTTTTCAATAACAGATTGTGGAAATGCAAACAATTATATCGGATTTTAGAAATTCAAACATTCATATCAGATTTTAGAAATTCAAACATTCATATCATATTGTGGGAATGCAAATAATTATATCAGATTTTAGAAATGCAAACATTTATATCATATCCCGTGAATGCAAACAATTATATCAGATTTTAGAAATGCAAACATTTATATCATATTGTGGGAATGCAAACATTTATATCATATTGTGGGAATGCAAACATTCATATCAGATTCTGGAAATGCAAAACATTCATATCAGATTCTGGAAATGCAAACATTCATATCAGATTCTGGAAATGCAAACATTTATATCATATTGTGGGAATGCAAACATTTATATCATATTGTGGGAATGCAAACATTCATATCATATTGTGGGAATGCAAACATTTATATCAATGATAACTTATTTCCCAATAGTTTGGCAAACTCATATATGTATATACGCTGATATATCTGTCTTATTAATTTGAAATCTCCAATTTTCCCTTTGCCAAAACAGACACATACACTATATTTCGGCATTTACTATAATCTTGGGTTCATTTGTGGGTGTATGGAGTAGTTCCAGCCGTATGATGTTGTAATTTAGTGAATACTATCTATATTCAAGGTCAAGGCATATATACTGATAGCTGAAAATATCATTGTGTCAAACAGCACATACGATATGGACATGGATATGGATTTCCAGAGAAGATAAAATCAGCGTGCTAGTTGGGTTTTGATAAAATCTAATATAGAAAAATGAAATGGTAATTCCGATTAATAGCACTGCATGTATAGTGACAGTTTTTGATGTGTAAGAAAGCCTGATCGTTGGTCTATTTGTTGTTGATGTTGTTAATGACAACGCTGTATGACGTATACACATCACACATTTGCACGTCTTTTTGAATTTGACTGAACGGTGAAAAAAAATAATAACAGATATATGCATATGTTCATCGAAATTTACAAACATAAAAACTTGAGGATGGTCGTGGGTTTCCCCAGGACTTTCTCGCGCCATAATGCTGGCTGCCGTCTTGTAAGTGAAGTGTCATTGAATATGGTGTAAAACACGAAACAAATAAATAAAGAAATAAATTAAAACATGTAGAAAACGTACCACAAAATAAGTCTACGTGTACGTAAAAAGTGTAACGTGACGAGGATATATACATACAGATATGTCGTCAAATATTAAAGCAAATAGGTAACTTAGTAACTGGTGTTAACAGCTAGAACCTTCAGGTTCATATTGCTAGTGTTAAAAGTGTACGAATTTATTGTACATCTCACCCGGATCGTTTCATACCAAGGAATTTTAAAATGGTATATTTTGTTGCTACCTTGCTTGGTACTGAAAACTGAGAGGTGAGTGAGAGGACTCAGGACTGGTTGTCCCGGTGTCAGTATAATGTAACTGGGTGAGGTGTCATGTGCGGTGTCTTCGGCATGATACTTTAGTAGCGGATTCACTTCGCCGACATGAACGCACTCTGCCAGAGGAAGACGCAGCATATATGTACCATGCTTCATGACTACTCGTCGTCCTATGACTGAAAAATTGCTATAAGTACAACGTAAAACTCCATTTGACATCTCCATATCTGCTCTCGACAGTTTCTCGTCATTTAAACTGGCCGAGCTATAAATACGAAGAACTCGATATATTTATATCAATAAAGTTGCATATAAGTTAGATTTCTATTGACTTCCTGTGGCTGTAGAACAGACAAAAAAACAAAAAGGCCTCCATCGCATGCGCTAGCTGGTTTAGCTCGGGTATGTCCATAAAGATTCTCTGTGCATGTGGGACATACATATATTTTCTTAAAAATGTTGAATAACTCTGCATATAACATCAACAAGAAATCTATTTGTTAATAATTTAAAAAATCACCGATGTGTTGTCACATCAAAAAACTGCGACGCTTTTTTTTTAATAAATGCGTCAAAATCAAGAATTCCAGGTGGGGCCTATTTCACAATTTTCCTGCTTTTTCTCAAATTTGAAATCCAAATTAAACTGTTAAATACGAGCAACAAATGGATATAATTTTGACCGCTTATGCTATGTTGTGGTTGCATAATTTAAACCATGTCTGAGTATTCAGCTTCAATTTTGTTTTGTAAATGAGTTTTTGACTTTACATCAAAATTAGAACAAATCGTATATATATGTGTGATGACGTAGGACATCAGCAAAAAATACTAGTTAACAATATAATCAAATCAATAAGATCGTACTCTGTTTCAGAAGTTTTCTAACTGCATTTTTTTGATTAAAGAGTATGTAACTTTATACTTTTGTAAAGACATTTTATTTCAAAATAACAAAATCTGGAAGTGTTACATAAAGTGTTATATATAAATATAGTTATTAATGGTATACTTTTACTCTTTTATCAAATCTGCATTATCCATGCTTTTGTTGTTGACAAATAATGGAGGACAGTGCAGATAAAATTTTTGAATTATTTTAATCATTAATGTTTTGATTGAGAGGTTAAATGTCATCAAAACGTTTATCGTTATAGTTTTTTACAGAAAACATTACATGAAATATTGACCTATATGCATACTAGTATTTTAAGGCTAGCTACATTTATCGTTTGGAGATTAAATGTGGTGCTAATCCTAATAATGAAACACTTTTCAATGAATTTCTCAACTGCCATTGTTTGTGGGGCATTACAAACAATGGACCATTCACGTCGAGAGCGAGGCCGTTTCGGTAATCTTCATGCGCACCTTCCTAGAACCGCTTGACTTCCCACCAATAACTGTACGCCACAGTTTCCAGTTTCCGAGAGCTCTTTCCGCACAGAGGGATCAAAACCTGTATTTATAGCAATTGGATCGATGACATTTCCGAAAATTTTAAATAGGTTAGATGTGTTTGATACGAGAGATAAAACACTATTTGCTACGCAGCGGAATGGTTCTGGCAGATCCTGTTTGTGGTCCAGTTTTAAGGGTCAAGTGACAGGAAATATTGACACTGCGTTAAGGAAATGACCTAAAACGCTCATTGGCTGTGAATTTTCTGTGGGATGAGTGTTATTGCAATCATTTAGTGAGCCATCTTTAAGGTTTATACGCGTGTATTCGCAAAAATATCAAATTAAAAAAAAATATCCAAAAATAAGTTAAAAAGAAATAAAATGCTGTAACAAAATAACAAAAAAATGGTGAAATCGGCATCAACTGAAATATATATATATATATATATATATATATATATATATATATATATATATATATATATATAGACAGATAGATATATATATATATATATATATATATATATATATATATATATATATATATATATATAGATAGATATATATATATATATATATATATATATATATATATATATATATATATATATATATATATATATATATATATATATATATATATATATATATATATATATATATATATATATATATATATATATATATATATATATATATATAGATAGATAGATAGATAGATAGATAGGTATAGCTTCATATTTGTATGGAAGGGAGTCACCTGAGCACCCGGAGTAAACCCCTGACCTTTGTCAGGTACGCTGAAAGAGGTTATCTATTGATTTTAACAAAAAGTATGTTGTCTGAGTGATGCTGGAATGTATTCTGTTATTGCAGCAGATTATTCTGTTAAATATAACAAACATATTCTACATATTCATTCAACATAAAGATTCAATTAGATTAATAGGATATCATGTTGAATCTGATAGGATATTGTGTTACAATAACAAAATACATTCTAGCTTCACTGGGACGAGTAACCTGCGAGAGATCAGCGGCGCCATGTTAAGCAATCAAGTGAGTCACCTATAGTGACAAAGACATAAAGCATGATCGTAGGCGTAACCTAGAAGAGTATGAATAGAGGTGTCAGTTCGACGGAGGGGCATACGTGATCAAGTGAGTTAGCGTGCTGGGTTACCACAATGATCATGAAAGAGTAGTCTATCACCAGATGCGATCGCTTGTGAGTTTAAGTCCAGCTCATGCTGGCTTCCACACCCTGTGGGTTAACCCTTGGCTTTGCCCGGTGTCCTCTCACCATAATGACGGCCGCCGTCGAATGAATGAAATATTTTTGAAGAGGGTTTAAAACTACAACAAAGAATGAATGTTCGGGCCGTTGAAACTGTAAATGATCGTTTAATCATGAACTGAAAGACAGGGACATTCGGTAGATTACCGGCTAAATTGTTGTTCACACCTACATAGCGCTCATAATGATTGACCAATATGGACGCAGGTTCGAATCCAGTTCTACTCGGCTTGATTGCGGCTTTAAGCCAGAGGTTTTGTCATGTACATGGCAAAGTGCATAATTTACTCTAGAACAAATAGACAAAAGAGAAGTCTTTGAGAATACAGGCACCGCGTCTGACACTCGTAAGCCTTATACGAACCGCACACAAGAATTCCACCAAAGACGAGGAGTTAGTTTTTTTACTGATGCCGACTGACTGATTGTTGTTTAGCGCCGTGCTCAATTACTGGGGCTACATACATATTCACCGGAAATTTACTGTGGTAAAGACCCAGTGTGGATTTGTGTAAAACCGTGCTCAGATCTTCACTCACACTCGTATGTTGCTGTTTAAAGTTATCTTTCATTCAAAACCTTTTAAATTTATCAGATGATAAAGAGGATGCTGATATGATAACATAGTTAACAGTTAATTGATAAGGGTACGTATGGTTTATACATATTATCTGGATGGACTGCCCTGTGGAACGATCCAGATTTTTATTCACATGTGACACATTTGTCTAACAACTGCAGAAGACGACATTTGTGTGATAAGATTGTTATCATCTATGACAGTACTCCTTTTCAACACTTGGTTTTATTAACTGTAAGACTGGTGAGTCAGTCATGCAAATGCACATGGATCTGCATCAAGATAGTTCGGTACAGCACACTGTATACCATCGTAGCTCTAGCTCAATTACAATGTTAGTTTCATTAGACTCAAAAATTTAACCTGAACATTTGAACAGAAAGGCTGTTGTCTGAATGATGATAAAATGTATTCTATTATTACAACATAATACTGTGTCATATTCAACACGATATCCTCATTAAAATCATTAGGTTGAATAAACAGAATATGTGTTTTATATATTTAATAGAACAATCTGTTGCAAATGGCAGAATACATTCTAGCATCACTCAGACAACAGATTTTCTGTTAAAATTAACATATTCATTTTTTAATTCACGATTTGCTGCAACGATTCGTGTTGCTGGAAAGAATTCATGAAAGAAGAAAAGAAAGGTAGTTATAAATAGTTTTTGCCGCTTTGATGCATGTAAACCATAGTCAGCTAGTCAGTCAGCCAATGTATCCTTAATTGCCACCGTTCACACAAAACGTCAAGACGATGTTACAAAACGGTGTAACAGCAATGTGATCTAGCACATGCCTGGGTTACGAACGACTATGAGCACACAAATCACGGGATTATAATAAAACATGTCTTCCTTGTCCAGTAGGCGTTCCCGGATGCACCATGTAGGTTAAACACGGACACGATGCGTAAAAATAATATTGGCCCGCCTGTACGTAGAGACTGTTCTGAAAGTAAATACGAATTGAAATTTGATTGGAGTAAATGAAAAGCTTTTGTACACAAGAAAGTCCTTTTGTCGGGCAAATCTAAACTAGGAATGTTGTTATCAAACTGTTAAAACACACAAATAATTTCTTGTGGTTTCCCATCAATTTGCTGCAGTCATAGGCCTCTATGCCGCACTCACGTCACATTCCTTTGGTATGTTTAGACAACCACAGTCTTTTATTTAGTCTATATAACTCAGCCATGATCAATATCCTGCAGTTAATGCATGCTTAACATTAAAGGCTTGGTAGAAAAATACACTCAAAGAATTAATCTGTTAATTTGAACAGAAAAGTGGTTATCTGAGTAATGCTACACTGTGGTCCACTTTGAATGTCAGCTCCGGTCACAGTCCGTGTCATTCAGTAGTATGTCGTGGAAAACCACTATATATATATATATATATATATATATATATATATATAATAGACAGTACGTCAGCCATATGTGGGAAATTATCTGCAAGTAATATTTCCAGGTCTTCTCTGGGAGTACCAGTTCCAGAAATGGTCCAGTAATAACTTGGGAAAGCGAGTTCCCATATCTGGGACTCGGCGTCTCACTGTGCCGACACTGGGAATCCCAGTCCCACTGTTGCTCAGGGGCACTTGTATGTATAGACAACTTCTCCTAATATAAATGTTTCGGCACATACTTAGGAATTATAAACTTTTGGTCCAGAAAATCCAATTACAAACTATTGAGATATACTGTCACAATCATGGTTGGGAATATCAGTCCCACAACCTGGGAAAGTCAGTCCCACAACCTGGGAAAGTCAGTCCCACAGCCTGGGAACACTTGTGTCACAATTTGGAACTAGCAGTCCCACTGTCTCTTGGTAAGCTCTAAAGCTGAAATCCCACTTCAGTACTGACAACTTGTCCAACTACTACTTTAACTGCTGATATGAAGGTAAAATACCTGCCTTAGACAGCTAACTAGGTGGAAATTGAGATGTTAACACGACGGTGGTCCAAGATCATCTGGAATTAAAAGCATTTTTTTAAATATATATATATATATATATATATATATATATATATATATATATATATATATATATATATATATATATATATACTGGTTTTAGGGTGACTTTGCGAGCGGATATCGTGGCCCATCAAATGAGTGCTTTATTTTTTTTAACGTATGAATATTTTTATAGATAATGGCTGTGCGTTGGTGTACTATTTATATGGGTATATGAATCAATTAGTGGAATTAATCCTTTTTGTGGTAGTATGTATATAGCTTATTGTATAGGTTCAAATGCTGCCATGGTTATTTAACAGAAAGGGGATATTTACGTCATCTTTACATTAGAAATACATAGATCAACATTACAGAATTACACTGAGTTGCCTATACAGAAATTTACACAGACAGAAAACAACAGTAGTGCTTTTATTTATTGGTTAACAGTTTTGTTCTCTTGCTTCCTCCTCTGTGACGTGGAGTTCAGGTGCTCCCGCCACTTACACCGGACGCCGTCCAGGAAAAAAACAGCGTACTGTAAACCTGTGCCTGCAACAGGTGCGACAAGTATAATTGAGGAGCAAGGATGTCTTATTAAGTCCTATTGTTATGAAGCCTTTTATGTTACTGGTATCCGTTTCCTTGGAGTTAATTTTCTTTGGTCCCATGGGCCTTCGTATTGCTTTTCCTGTCTTCTTCTTAGTTGATTTCTTTTTCTATTTTCAGTCTTTATCCGTGGCCTCCCATGGCGGCACAGACAGCACGTTTCATAGACCGGTAGAACAATTCCTGGCCTAGAGTGTTTAGGTGCACTCTGTCGTTGGTTAGAATTTGCTTTTGTGGTCGGATCAGTCCACTCTGTCCCCAGAAGGTGGCCAATTGGTTGTTTGTCAGCTTCATGTTAATTCCATGGATTTTTGTGTTATAAATGTGGACCGAAATTTGTCGAGTTACCTCACGGTAAAGAAGCTGGCTGACTTAGATCCTTTGAATTTGGAATTTCGATTTAAGCGCACCAACATAGTCTAGAATATCAGCGCAAATTGCTGATGCTGGTTTGGGGGAGTCCCCATCGTTTACCACCGATGTGGAAGATAACTAGGTCAGGTTTTGTCTCCTGAAGGACACCTTCCAATCTTCCAGACTAGGCCCCTATCTAAGTGTCCCAACTCTAGCTCCCCCAGTGCCAAAGAACCAAAAGTCATGGTCTGTTCTAAAGTCGATTCTAGAGTTTGGGACCGAATTTCGAAGGATACTATTCTGCAGCCTATGAACGTAACTGCTGCCGATAATTAAAATTTTCATCCTTTTTTTTTGTTGTTCCTGTGAAAACAAATATAGAAAACAAATATACAAGATAGTTGTATTTTTGATTAGCGAAGTGGTTTTGTTTATAAGATAGTGTATATCTTAAGCAAGAAGATATTTGATCAAACACATACTTAGGAGCAAATTAATGGTATAGCTACCAATCACAACGTGAAAGAGGGTCTGCCCTCGTATGATCATATACACATTTGTAAATAAATACAAAATAAATATCAACTAATAAGAATAGATAAATAACAACAAGCAAGTGGGCAGATTAGTAAATGGTGAAATATTATCACTCACTACAGTCATCAGCTTGTGTGGTTACATTGTTTTCGTGTGCTTTGTTTTTGCAAACCGGTTCATAGATGTTTTATTGGCCCTCAAGATCAAGGTATCGCCAAGATATTCGGGGATAAAGTTGTAGGAAGGAATTATGCATCTGTGAAATAAACGGCCCTCAAGATCAAGGTATCGCCGATATAGTCGGGAGTAAAGTTGTAGGAAGGAATTATGTATCTGTGGAATAAACGGCCCTCAAAATCAAGGTATCGCCGTTGTTGGTATATGTGTTTGGTAATTTCGGAAAATGCACTGTCTTTAATCAGAGAATAGTGACGTATTGTTGACCAGAGCAGAAACGGCTCTTAGAATCAAGGTATCGCCGTTGTTGGTCAACGGTGTTTTATTAGATTCGGCTTTCGTAACCCGTCGATTTTATGTATTCTTTTAGTAAGGAGAATATTTGTGCTCTCAGATGTGCTCTTGACAGGCTGGGCAAATTAGTGAAGAATTTTGGATTATAGTTGCTAGATGTGCTTTGAGCCCTGTTTTCCCTAGTGTCAGGCGTGATATGTTTTTGTCACCCTGCTTATTCATTAATTGGAACGAATTTAATTTTGTAATCGTTCCGTCCAATATTTTATAGTGCCACCGTCCACGAGATTCTTTATCCCATTCCTCTTTCCACTGAGTGTTAATTTGGGTATTGATCAATGTGTATTTTTCAGTTTGGCTCAGGGAGACGTCTATATCTTGTTGATGTTTTTGTAGGCTCGATTTGGCTGCCTGATCTGCAATTTCATTTCCTCGAATATTAACGTGCGTTAATTTTCTAACGTTAGTTAGCGAGATTATTTCTTGTAGGAGGTCTGGTCTGCTCTCAGATTTTGAGTTTTGGATTCAAATGAATCCACTGAGGGAGTCGCTTAGTATGCATACTCGGTTTGGTTTGTTCTCAAGAATCCATTGTAGTGCCATTGTAATTGCAACTAATTCACTAGTATAGACGGAGAGGTGGTTGGGTAGTTTATAGTTTTTAACTATGTTTAAGTCTGGTATTGCAAATGATGATCCAGTGTGACCTTGCACAATTTTGGATCCGTATATATTTTTGGATGACCGTTGTAGTGTTTGTGGAAGTGTTCTAAGGCTTGAGGTTTGACATATACCGGGTTTTCCAGTTTTGAAATTTGGTCATGGAGTGCAGTGTCTGTTTGGGGAGTTTGCAATAACCACGGGGGTTGTTGTTGATATGCGTTTTCTTGTTGCTTTGGCAAGGCAATGTCATATTTGCAAAGTAGTCTGTTGATTTCATATCCTATTGGAGCTGAGTGTTTTGTCCATTTTTTTCCAGATATTCATATTCAGAATATGGGAGGATTAGGTTGTAACATGGATGTGTATTACCGTTAGCGCTTATTTTTCCTGCATATTTGAGCGTTAGTTATTCTTTTATGAGGTGAAGGGGTTTTTCAAGTGTTTCTGCTTGGAGACTGCAAAGCGAAGTGCCTTTGAAAGCTCCCTTTCCTACTTTTAAGGCAGAATATTGGATACTATCAATTCGCTGTAGTAGAGTTTTGCACGGGGATTGATAGACTATCGCACCATAGTCTATTCTGGAGCGAATTAGACACTGGTACATTTTTATGAGTGTGGTTTTCTTGGCTCCCCAGCCTGAAATGTATCTCATTAGATTGAGATCGCGTTGGCACCTGATTGTGAGCTCATCAATATGATCTTTCCATGTTAATCTACTATCAAGAATCATACCTAGGTATTTTACTTTGTCTTTGAATTCAATTTTCTTTTTATCTAAGAAAAGTTCAATATTTACTTTTCTTCTGTTTGTCAAGACAATACCTGTTGTTATTTTAGTGGGTGAGAATTCAAATCCCCATTAAAAGGGGTAAAAGTGGGAATTTTCCTAGTATCTATAGTCTACCCTCATAAATATTCATGAGTACCAAGGATGGTACACAGGGCAATGATTGGCTAACACCAAAGTTACAAAACATCTATGTATAGAAATACTATACATGTACATGCGTATCTAATCGTATGGCGCAAAAACCTAACTGTAAATAGATTTTAATAATGAAAAGATGAACAATAACCTGTAGGTAAAAGGGAGATGAGCCTGTAGAGTAAAAATATTTACTTTCGCAAGTACAAGTCTATGCCCCTTTTGAAACTGTTCAATATGAGTTTAAGAGTCAAGGATGTCGTAAAGTTGACAACTTCCTCAAACGGCAGTTCACCGTGAAGTACGATCGTGTGCGATGAAACAACAACAACGAAATAATTATTTAGTTTCCTAAACTTGGTACAAAGGACGTTTTATGCCAAAATCATGGCACAGTCAATGAGTACTAGTGTTGTTTTAACTTGAAAGATGCTGTACGTAGTTTGTTGCAACAAGAATCTGTCCAAAAGTAATGGAAACTCTACTCCAATTTCCCACTTCAAAATATTAACAGTGGTGGATATTTCGCCAAACATAAGGTCTCTAGAAAAATGCTGTTTGCAACCTTGCCAAACTATATCTGATCACCACACTTGGAGAGAAACTCCTTCATCTAATTAAATCATCGGGGCCTCCGTGGCTCAGTCGGTTAGCGCGCTAGCGCAGCGTAATGACCCAGGAGCCTCTCACCAATGCGGTCGCTGTGAGTTCAAGTCCAGCTCATGCTGGCTTCCTCTCCGGCCGTAAGTGGGAAGGTCTGCCAAATATCCTGTCTCTATATGCTCAAAATCTTCCAAATATTCCACAAAAATTCTAATTTAATTTAAGGATACCTCTAACCCATAAAAATTCACATTCTACAGGTAAAACGTTATGGACAAGGCAGTAAATTAACACCTAACCTGCCATGCAATTATATGAAATAATATACTGTCTCTAGCAAAATCGCCACAATATTATGTTGAGTATAACACAATATTATGTTATAACAACAGAATACTCTCTAACATCACTCAGGCTGATTTCTGTAAAAATTAACAGATTAATTTTTTGAGTGTAAATTTATTCAAAGAGAATTAACATGACAATTTATGGAAAACATACAGAAATCATAAGTTGAAATTTATCTCATGAGCAAAATATTTGGAGGTCTTAGATCCACTGAGATCTTACCTCATGGAGGTATTTTGTCACTGGCTTACCAACGAACATGTTCAATATGAGCAATAGGGATGCTAGAATGCATCTCCCTAAATATTTAAGCATAGATTCGAACCCATTGCCTCTAGGGTCGGAAGTGGGAGTGTTGCCCGGGTGATGAAAACGTTCGTCGCTTTCAATCGCTAGGTCACGAATATTACGTTCAATTCAAGCCTTGGAGAAAGATTTTGTGAATTTTCGTGGGTCTCAGTATTAATGGGAACTTGGTGGCAATGAATGACAGACGACGCTCGTGTGGCAGTTTGCCCAGTCTGATGTTCGTCGTGTGACAGGTTGAGCAGTCTGGTGTTCATCGTTTGGCGTTTCGCGCAGTCTGATGTTCGTCGTGTGACAGTTTGCACAGTCTGGTGTGCGTCGTGTGGCGGTTTGTGTCTGATGTTCGTCTTGTGGCAGTGGGCGCAGTCTGATGTTCGTCGTGTGGTGGTTTACGCAGTCTGATGTTCGTCGTGTAACAGTTTGCACAGTCTGGTGTTCGTCGTGTGGCGGTTTGGGTCTGATGTTCGTCGTGTGGCGGTGTGCGCAGTCTGATGTTCGTCGTGTGGTGGTTTGCGCAGCCTGAAGTTCGTCGTGTGACAGTTTGCGCAGTCTGGTGTTCGTAGTGTGGCGGTTTGTGTCTGATGTTCGTCGTGTGGCGGTGTGCGCAATCTGATGTTCGTCGTGTGGCGGTTTGCGCAGTCTGATGTTCATCGTGTGGGGGTTGGTGTCTGATGTTCGTTGTGTGGCGGGTGACGCAGCCTGATGTTTCGTCTTGTGGTGGTTTGCGCAGTCTGATGTTCGTCGAGTGGTGGTTTGCGCAGTCTGATGTTCGTCGTGTCAGTTTGCGTAGTCTGATGTTCGTCATGTGGCAGTGTGCGCAGGCTGATGTTCGTCATGTGGCAGTGTGCGAAGGCTGATGTTCGCAGCGGACCACTTGTTTTCCATCAGCATGGCTCGACGCCAAGATTTTAATACCTGTAAAGCGACTTTTTGCACCTCGGTTAAAAGTGAAAACTTCATACTGTCGAACAAAAGTGGTCAAGGACACCATGGTCATCACGGAGCCCCGCGTTTCTTGACAATATATATTTATTTCTTTCACAGACAACTCTTCCTCCTTGCTGCAAAGCTTCTCAAAGAATTATCCTAGCGTGACCAAAGCTGCACGACTATCCGTACCACCTCATGGATCTTCCTCATGACTAATACGCGCATTACTCTTTTTGTTTTAGAAATACCTAGAACAACAGTTTTGTGTCAGAATGTGAGTTCAGTCCAGCAGGATCCTGGTTTCGAGTTCGTGGAAAACTTTTCTGAAGGACTGGGTGTCACAGATAACATGTCACCACATCACCTGACCTGGTCATGACGAGTGTGTGTCGGCCGTTCAGGGAACTATTCAAATATTTCACCTCTTTGCTCACTATCATGACTACGTGACTTTATCGGCCATTTTGAGTTCATATAGATAATGAGCATGATGGATTTGAAGACACCCAGCCATGGCCTCGGCAAAATGGATTCAGGTGGCGCAAACCGTACTCTCCCCTCGCCAGACCATTCGAATCTATCGATTGTATACTAAGCTGCCAGCTATCACACTGTCGCCGTTGCTCTGGTTTTACTCTCTATGCTGTACGTCCTTTGAATATATTGTATTCTTGCATAAACCAGGATTCTGCTGGTCGACTAAGCATCCCCGAGGTCTAGTCCTTTTCATATTGTTTCAATGTTATTGTATGTTAAATGTTATGACAACACAGCATTTTGAGTCATTGTAGACCAATGACGTTTAATAAATTGGAAATAATATTACTGAATTGGTTTTACTTAATGGTACTTAAGCCATGGTGCTCGGGGAGGGGGGGGGGGAGGGGTAAATGGCTACTATTTATGCATTTACATGAACAGTCAGAATAAATCCCTGACTGAGGTAAATTGACGAGAGGCCGAATTTAATTGGTTACCTGTGACCATTTGCCAGCTATCACACTTTCCCCGTTGCTCTGGTTTTAATCTCTATGCCGTACGTCTGAATATATTGTATTCTTGCATAAACCAGGATTCTGCTGGTCGACTAAGCATCCCCGAGGTCTAGTCCTTTTCATATTGTTTCAATGTTATTGTATGTTAAATGTGATGACAACCCAGCAACGTTTGAACTTAATGCTACTTAAGCTCTTGTGCTGGGGCGTGTGAATGGCTACCATTTATGCATTTACATGAACAGTCAGAATAAATCCCCGACTGAGGTAAATTGACAAGAGACCGTATTTCACCGTTTACCGTTTGCCAGCGATCATACTCCTCTGGTTTCACGCTCCATGCTGTACGTCTTTAAATACATTTTATTCCCATCATCAGGGCAGTACACAAATCATTAATTGCATGATTTTATCCATTGTTTGTATTGGTTGAAGTCTCAAAGACAAATATGTTACGAAGAAAAGAAACGCCTTCAACTGGATGATCATAACAGTAGTTGTTTCATTTATTTGTATGTGTAAAGGCCTGTATCACTTTGCCTCACTTTCTCAAGATGGAGATTCACAGCTTTGCAGTCTTCCGAGTTTTGATATTTACACCGTTTTGTCTGAAGTCGCATCTAAACCGTATATTACAATATGATAGGCCTACTGTATAGTGGTCCTTCATAGTTGATGATAGGATTTCATCCATGAGACATGCAATCTCCCGTTATGTTGTTCACCGTATTCATGGTTCAGTTCACACTTTGATCTGGAACTGTTTCGTCACTGATGTCGGAACACAGCCTCGTAAATATCTCATCGGATGTCACTTAGACATTTAACAATTTTTTCAGTCCACCAAGAGTGTTCTCCTTAGCTCATAGCTGGCTCTCAGTGGGTGTCACTTTCTGTTTATCAGTGGCATTCAGAATATCAGCCTGCAATGTTCAAATTTAAGACACCGGAGAGGTGTCACCTTAACATCCCTCTGGCGTAATGTACGTTGAAGAGAAAGGGAAGTAATTCAGAAAGACAAGGAGTTGGATCATCTAGTGTGCATATTTTAGCCCTGTTGGATTGGATTTTCTGACTGACGGAATGGCAAGTGGTTAAGAGACTCAGCGGTCAACCGGCAATTATCAAATTTAAATGACTTTCCTTTGCACGGCTCCTTACATGGGTTAGAGGCCGTGTTGACGCACTGTCTGGTACGAGTTCGAATCCCTTACATGGGTTAGAGGCCGTGTTGACGCACTGTCTGGTACGAGTTCGAATCCCTTACATGGGTTAGAGGCCGTGTTGACGCACTGTCTGGTACGAGTTCGAATCCCGAAAGAGCATGCTGAGTAACCAGACCAGGTCTGCCACTGACCCTCGACACACTCTTGCCATTGGGTAAGGTCAACTTCCGGCAGACTTGCGCAGAGAACAGTTGGATTCCTATGAACAAAGTATCCAGGAAACACACCAGTTATTACACATGCAAAACACCAATGCAAAACAACATTTGTTTTTTTTTGTTTTTTGAGAGGGACTTGAATAGAAAATAACATTACGCTATTAGCAGGCATCTCACTCATGTAGAATTAAGCTTGTGGCATTGAGCTGTTGTTATTGTTTATATATTTTCCAAGATATAGTAATATAGTAATAATAGATGTGTCGAAACAGAGATTGGCATACCAGCCGTCAACCAGTAAGGACGTTACAAATCAATACTTGCCAGGGTAATTTACAAAACGACAGACGGATGCATGGACAGACGGAAGAACGGACGCACCTTCGAAGGAACGAAGGAAAAGACGTACGTGCGAATGGACGGAGGACTAGACGTACGTATGCATGTCACTCCAAAATCCTATCATCCTTCGGGTACGTTGATAATGAGAGTTTGACTATTGATATTCTCTTTATTGCTTCAAAAACATACACTGTATCATGACGTAAACATGCTCTCACCATGATGCCGCCGCAGTACTGCCAAAGTGGTGCTAAGCCATAATTCACAAACAGCGAGCTGTATATTTGCCGTTAGAGTTAGGCTCCAAGGCTATCAAAACAAAATGTGAAGTATTTCTTTATTGTTTTGGGATTGGTGTCTGACGCCTCAACAACAGATTCTGGGTCATTTTCATGTTATGTCAGGTCTATTTTCTGATGTCACATAGCAGCCCTCCGCACATAGCTGCGCGGTTGCATGGACCGGTGTGAACAGGATTTGAACCTAATGTTCTCTGGGATGGGGCCGTAGTGCAATGTGCGCGCTCAAAAATAATCTGTCATACTTGACAGAGTCTGTTGTTTGAATGATAAACGAATGTGTTATTGTAGCAGATTATTTTATCATTCCAGCGGACTATTCTGTTAAGAATAACACACATATCCTGTTAATTCAAGATAAAAATGGTATCAGACTAACAGAATAATATGGTGATTATAACACAATACACTGTAATATATAAACTCAGGCAACAGACTTTTTATTAAAATGAATAGACTATGTTTTTCTTTGTGTTTTACTGTAAGGTCTACATCTACCAACCAGAGGATACAAGAATTACGGGTTAATTCTTTCTCGGCCTTGATCAAGGAAATTTGTAAATTTCTCGGCTCTCAGTTTTCGTGGGGCCTTGGTGACAAACAGGGTTCGAATTGGGTTTGGAGCCATTTTACTTTCGTTGATGACATCGCACGTTTAAAGTTTGTCAGTAAGTTGTCAGAGATCATCGATTTACTATGGACATTGCAATTTTCTCCACACATAAAACATACCACAATCGCATATTATTGTAAATTCTAGAGTGTAAAGAGTTTCCCCGATTTAATTCTATTCTTAAACAACGGTCAAAAAGATTAAATAAATGGTGGTCTCCAAATAAACGTATTACATACCACATGAATAAATAGTGGTCTCCAGATGAACGTATTATATACCACATGGCCTGCAAGGACCCGGAACACAAACATCACGGCTCTAGAAAGCCCAGTGTACATTTCACAAGAACGCCATACATCTACATATTTACATAATACAGTTTTAACACTTTACTGATGTCTTGGACGCATGGTTTTGATAATCAACAAAATGTGATGGAAATCATGACGTTATTTACAGAATCTGCCAAATCTTTCAAAGCCCAGACAACAAAACGACGTGTACTGGTAATTGTCACATTTAGCTAACCCGTGTCATTCCTTTATTTGAAATGTACGACACGTTCCATTCAAGTCAGTATTCAAGGCCTGTGAGCTTCAAAAAGTGCTGTTTGGTCAGAATTGCGATGTTTGTTCGTGAGACCCGTGTCCCATAGGCAGCGAATGTCGGTGGTTTAAAGTACATAGAGGTTTCCTCGCAGATTTTCACTATGTCAATTACACCTGGCGAGTTACCTGATTAACACCTGATTTTCTATTAACGGCTCACTTATTTATTCATCTATTTATTTGATTGGTGTTTTACGCCGTACTCAAGACCATTTCACTCATACGACAGCGGCCAGCATTATATTAGGAGGAAATAGGGCGGGCATAGCCCGGGGGAAACCCACGACCATCAGCAGGTTGCTGTCAGACCTTCCCACGCACGACTGGATTAGTGTTTCACGATGTGCACTTGTAATACTTGTTACTCACATTACATCACATGATATTATGCGTGATGACAAACCTTTTTGTACATTGGATATGGCGTAAAAAATCAGTCAAACCAAATTATCGGATAATATCGGCAACCAGTCAAACAGCCAGTCAACCAAACAGTCAGTCAGTCAAACTGTAAATCAGTCAAACAGTCAGTCAGTCAAACAGCCTGTCAGCCTGTCAGTCTGTCAGCCAGTCAGCCAAACAGCCAATCAGTGAAATAGCCAGTCAGCGAAACAGTCAGAGACAGCCAAACAGCCAGTCAGTCAAACAGCCAGTCATCCAAATAGTCATTCAGCCAAGCAGCCAATCAGTCAAACAGCCAGTCAGTCAAACAGCCAGTCAGTCAAACAGCCAGTCAGTCAAACAGCCAGCCAAACCGCCAGCCCACCAAACAGTCAGTCTGTCAAAGACAGTCTGCCAGATAGTCAGTTAATCAGTAAGCCAGTCAGTCAGTCAAACGGTCAGAGGGTCAAATAGCCGTACATTCAAACAGCTAGTCAGTCAAACAGTCAATCAAACAGTCAATCCAACAGTTCGTCGGTTAATCAGTCAGTCGGTTAATCAGTCAGGTATTCTGACAGTCATTTAATCAGTTAATCAGTCAGTCAAACCATAAGCCATGCACTCAGTCAAGCAATCGGTTAGCGAATCAAAATATTCGGGCACCGGCTCTGTACAGTGTATTCTTGAGAGCTATTACATATCTCGTTAAATATGTTTTTTTTTTTTGCGGGTTAGACTGAAAGCGCTTTACGACGCAAAGTCTCGCCCAGCGACAAATGGTTTTTGGTGTATGCTCTGCATGGCTGGTTCTCAGAAAATTGTGTTTTATGGGACACCATGATTCAATTCTGCAAACCGGAATGCATATATTAGTTTCAATCCAAACCAAATCCGGGTGGGTAAGGTCTTCCGTGTTCTTACCTTGGGTTATACACCTCTGTAAAGACGTCAGCCTGTATTTCACCAATATTTCCATTCTCGCAAATGATTTTAGCCAGACTTGATTTGCGTATTTCATCAAGTTGTCCTAAAATGAAAACAACGACAGTAACTGATTAATTTACAGACCTTCATTAAATATGTCCTACCATAATACTGGCCGCCAGCACATAAGGGAAATATTCTTGAGTACGGCGTAAAACACCAATCAAATAAATAAACAAATAAATAAATATGTCCTACTGCAGTACTGGCCGCCGACACATAAGGGAAATATGAGCTTTATACTTACAATCTTCTAAATGTAAATGTTTGAACGTCAAACTTTTGGTAGAACTAAAACCATACACGTTATATGGTGTGGCTAGTGAGTCCCAAAATATTCAAATTTTCTGCAACACCTACGACACCAAATATGACACTCTTCCTTTTCAGCGTATGTATACAGACACCTTGTTGACATTTTTATTTATTTATTTCTTTATTTATTTTTGGCTTTTGGCAAATATTTTACTAAGAGCCAAGTGGAAAAGCAAGAATCGATATTTATACTCTACCACACTGATCATAAACACTAGCATATGGCCCTCCAAGAATAAAAAATCGGTGCTATTTAGAAAGAATAGTACTTTTAAGCTAACTTACCGATTTTGAATTTTGCTGCAGCATCGTTGGTTTCATAGTAAAAACTATCAGCGTGTTTCAGTATCCAGAACTGTCTTCCAATCAGACAAGCTCCTGTTGGTCCCACAGCGCGACCCTCTAGCGGTGTCTCAGTGACGATTCCTGTCCACAAGTCGATGTCATCAGGGTGGCTAACAACACATGGACAGACAGAGTTATTCCCCTTGAAATGTAATTTGCCATCATTAAATACAATGTTTCAAAAATTTTCTTTAGCGTTACAATGTTTACGATGTTTTAGAATCATTTACTACCCACGGGTATGGCAATGGAATTGGCACCATCCTTAAATATCGACCATACTGCCTTCGCTGAGGAGGCGAACCTAACGTTTTTGATATTGCCGTCTTATTTTCTCACATAGACAACCGAAGCAGCACGTGCTAGGCCACAAATGAATCCGACTCATCTTCCCGAAGCGTATTTTAGCGACAACACGACAGCCGCCAGTATAAGCATATCAATAAGTATATTTTTAGTATTAACTAAAACACAAATTAAATAAAACTGATTGATATGAACATGAGACGCATCATTAAAATGGTATTAGGGGTTTGGTTTTGGTATCATTAATCCCTTGTGGGTTTGTAAAGCTTGAAATTCTTAATCCAGTTAACAAGCGATAATGGAGTCCTACTTTAACCTGGCGACCAAACCTCATGTGGGATGATCATATTTTGACAGGCTTGTGATTTGTGCACAGTTTAGTTGTGACACGCTGAGTTATACTGATATAAATATTTGTTTTGTTTTTTTAATTGTATATGACGTCCGTCCCCACAATGCAGATCTTGACTCTTCCAAGCTATCTACTTTCTATGCAACCTGGAAGAAAATTTCCGAATGTGACAACTGGTATGAGGAAGTAACTGCATACCATTCCAGAACACAGTCCTAATATAACTGCTGCGGATGGTCGGGGGGTTTCCCGGGGCTCCCGGTTTCCTCCCACCATAATACTGGCCATCGCCGTATAAGTGATATATTCTTCAGCACGGCGTAAACAATAAACAAATAAACAAATAATAGAACTGTTTGGAGTCTAGCGTTCCTAATACAGAAGAAAAATGTATTCAAAAGTCACCATAATTGCTGAAAAATTTGCTTACCTGTTTTAAAACAATGTCTGCATTGTCGAGCAGAATGGCGTCCCGTTGGCTGTGGGGTCTTGTAGCAGAAGATCTCCGTGGGCGCTTGGGGTCACTTTAAGTAAGCCTGAAATACAGATCCTCATCACTGTGAGACGGTTTAATTAAAAAAAAGTCTTATGGAACTCTTTGGCCAATTGTGTTGCGAATATGTTTATTCCAACGGCTACTATGGTTTGAAATACTTAAATTTTGTCCTTGAAATAATTAAACCCATCGTTGTTCATCAGCCAAGCATGTCATTTATCCCGAAAGCTCATTGGTTACCGTTGTAGACATTCATCATTTCAGTGTTGGATTTTTGTAACAGAATTATAAGAGCACTCCATCTTAGTTTGTAACTGAAACACCTCTCTCAGTTTTATACGTATGGAGCTACTTGATTGGTGTTTATCACTGTAAACTACTCGAGAACTTTTGACTTCTACTTTATGGCAGAAAATTGGAGTAACGAGACATCCACCGCTTTTAGCCAGATACCTGACAAAATGTCCTGACTTAAAGTTGCAGTCGAACTCGCGAGAGCTGGATTGAAGCCTGTGGTATCGGTGAAAAAACAAAGGGTTTGGCTGACTTTATTAGCAAGGGTGGACGTCATTTTTAAGATTTAAGTGCAATGTTGTTCTGGTTAAATTTTATTTTCGAGATTTTGAAATGGTTTCGTAGTTCTTTTTATTTCACAATTTAATTCCCCAACAACATCAGCTGAAATGGACAGAAATGTTGCTAAAAGCAGGCTAGAGATAGTCACTTGAAGAAACGGACACCTGTTTACATGCAACAGGCCAACAAACGTTCACAGTAAGAGCGACTGTACTCTCGAAAAAATAACAGTAAATTTACTTAAAAAGATAATTAAGAAAATCTGTTGTTTGAGTGATGCGTATTATGTTATCGCAGCAGATTATTCTGTTAAATATCTATATATTCTATTAATAAAAATTGTATTAGACTAAGAGTATATCGTATTCCAAATGACACAGAATATATTCTAACATCACTCAAACAACAGTTTTCTGTTAAAATTATCCGACTATTTTTTTAGCGTAGTAAACACGGACTATATAAGCAGGCAGCGTCGAAACAAGCTAAGAGGTTACCATTAATGCCAAGTCTAATGGTGCGCATGGTCGTAACGTCACTTCCGTAGATTGCTGAACCGTCAATGAAATGAGTGACTTGGTCAAGCTGTTGACGGAAACCTGGGGGAAAGTACGAATAGTGTTAAAACCCGTAAAAGCAGCCAGTGTCTATTTTCACCAAACTGCGTAAGCCAATTCTTTGTGTCAACTTGTTTCTTGTAAATCACGACACTTTATACGGCGCTATAACCTAGACAAGGCCATTTACGAAAAACGTTAGGAGAAATCTGATTAGGGAATATGCTTTTAAATATTTTAATATTTGAGAAAGTTGCCCGGGTTTATGGTTGTACAGTGCGAACCACAACTCTGTACCAGGCACCAGACAAAGTTCCTATCTCCTAAAAAATAATGGTATTAGACGATGACGTACCCAGCTGGCAGTCCAGATTGGGGGTAGGCGCTGCGCGTACAAAGTTCATGCATGTCCTGTGGAACTGCGAGAAGAATTGGTCCTCTACAGACACTTCTGTCGGGCGACATCCGAGTCTGGCGATATAGAAATGGATTGGGCGCAACAATTATGCGAGCATAGCGAATACTATGGCAGCTATTTTACTAAAATTGTCATTTTAGACGTTCAACATTCTTCATTTCTCAGGTTTTTCATACTTCGCTAAAATGTGCATTATGTAAAACTTAAAGTAAAGTACTCCAGAAAGCCTTTACTCATTTGTGTTTACTATGTATTTTGGGTTTATCCGAGTCTTTTTATGGTTGTTATCATGATTACTGCTGGTATATTAGAATCGTCTCCCATTGACTAATATATACGACTGAGGAACCCAAGTTTTAACGCTATGGTTGATGACAGCAGGAAGAATCCAAGCTTGTTTTACGCACGGTACAAAGAATTTAGCTTCCGCTGTCACTTCCGATTCTGTGGCCATTTTCGCGAAAACAGTTCTTGTAGTTTTTCTTTTGTTTGTCTAGTTTACAGCGCCATAAGGTGACATGAGTTACAAGTAAAATTAGATTACCAAATTTTGTGAAAATGTCGCCAGTTCCGGAAGCGTTTCTTTTAACCTAAAACAAAGCTTCTAATAACTCACCACGTGTAGGTATGGTTCCAATTGTGGTGCAGTTGTGTTAAGGAAATAAAGACTTAAAAAATCATCATCGTCAGGTACATTGTTTATACTTTCTTAGTTCTTTGGTAGGTTCTGTTGAGCGTTGATTGAATGGTTGTCGATTGGCACAGTAATTTCTGCTTGGACGTCTAGATACACTACTGTACTTCTCTGAAAATACCTCCACTGGTGTTATTTTTGTTTGACCTTTCTTGAACAGTGTGTTTGATATTGTAGTCCTAAGATGGAATTAACGTACTTGTTCATACTGTTGGATCATCGATGACGTCACACGGGAGTTTCTACCTTAACGTTGGCAACTGACAAAACTATTCCGTGGCTCATTGTGTAATCTGTACTTTTTTATATAATATAGCTATTCAGTATAAACTAAATACATAGTTTAGATAAAAAGGAGTTAAGCTCGTGACATCAATGGTTCATAGCCCCCAACTTATAATATAAATGTCTGAATGCATCTATAGCTTCTGTTCAACAAAGGTTATTGAAAAAGCCTGAACATATTTCAGATACATTTTCAGAGATGTCTCTAAAAGCTATGACTTCATGTAATGTTGTATATTCATTTAAAACATAAGGTATAAACAAATGGAACTTATATGATTGAAACAATTGATTAAATGAGTTTTCCATATAAACTTTATATACATCAGTTTGTTTAAAGCCACTGGTATCAACTTTGCCATCAGCAATGCAACACGACAAAGCGCTGCCATTGTTTCCTGAAAAAATTAAATACATAAATATTTACTTACTGGCCTCTGTTTGTTTGCGGACAACGCAGGAATATTTGACCGATTCATAGTTTCGAGCAACCGGGCCCCTTGTAAGGAGCTGGAGGTGATAAGACACCATGGAGCTAAAAGGGCCGAAAGTTGAGTTTGACCGATTCCGAAATGTTTAGGTATTACGGCACATTGAAACTGTTATATTTAAAGGCTAGATATATTCCGATTACTTTTCCAGAAAGAGCTGTTTGTACCTAAGAGCTATACTTTTCATTTTTGATGCAAAAATCTTCTTCAATGCCTGTCACCTGGGTTAAATTCGCATTGTTTTCACCTCCAGTATATTGCCAATGTGGCGTAAAGCCATAATCGTACATCCACCTCCAATATTCTATTCACGTGACCAAAAGTATGCTGATGATTGGCTCAGAGCAGCTATAACATTATCGCAAAACTATAAATACGATGGTGGCTATGATCATGGATAGGGGAAACCGAGCATGTAGGGCCAGGGGGAAACCATGCAACGCACTAAAACCAGACACCTTACAAATCCTACTCGCGCAATGCAGCAACCTAGACAAAAATGAATTTAATCCATCACCGTCAATGTTAAATGGTTATGAGAAAAGTGATGTAAGATCAGTGTTCCAACAGTGGGATTTGAATTTTTTTAGTCAATGAACTTATGTTGAGAAAATGTTATAAAACAATTTGACACACCCGATATCATATGTTAAGGTTCTTCCATCAGAACCGGAAAGCCTTGTCGAACACTCTTCTGCAGTCTTGGACAAATAACATATCATGTCAAACCTTCCGTCTAATGACTGTATACATGGCATACTCCATACAGCGCATGTGCTCGCGATATACCACTGTCATGCACCACTAAACAAGCTTGAGATTTAGAAGTTGTGCGACGCACGTAGGTTTGTGTAGCCCTAGCGCCATCACTGGTGTCCTTGCGCGGACACCTTGTGAAGTTGTTTTACGAGTTGATTAGAATTATGTCCATACCTTAGATAAAGAGAATGCATGTGTGTAAAACTTAGGACAGATTTTTTGTGTTTTCTGACCTCACACCCTGTCTCATCATTACAGCCCCCGTGACCTCGGTGTTGTTCAAGATTTCTGTACAGATTGTGGCAGTGGTGAGTGATATAATCTTAGAGTATGTAAACATCGCTCGACATCAACAAATGCTTGGGGGGCCTCCGTGGCTCAGTCGGTTAGCGCGCTAGCGCAGCGTAATGACCCAGAAGCCTCTCACCAATGCGGTCGCTGTGAGTTCAAGACCAGCTCATGCTGCCTTCCTCTCCGGCCGTACTTGGGAAGGTCTGCCAGCAACCTGCGGATGGTCGTGGTTTTCCCCCGGGCTCTGCCCGGTTTCCACCCACCATAATGCTGGCCGCCGTCGTATAAGTGAAATATTCTTGAGTACGGCGTAAAACACCAATCAAAAAAAAAAAAAAAAATCAACAAATGCTTGAGTTCTTACTCTTTTTCTATAACAAACTGGAATCTGATTGTCAATAAAACATTCAGCCAATCAAGAAAGTGGAAAGCTGCTGACAAGACATACCCTTGGAGAAAGCATTTCTCGTGACGTCATGAGTGATGAACTGTCCGAACTCCATGGTCATGTGATTTATATGCGGATGGAGATTGGCTAATGTGCTCTTTTTGTGAATATTTGTACTGATCACTCATGGCAACGGAAGGGGCGTTCCCGACCTGGATTCATTTCTCAGGGACCCGACACCTAAAAGTAATATAAGGCATTTAGTAATTATTTGGATTTCAAATATTTTCTAGCAACATTAGAAGGACACCTAGCAACTAAACAGGAAATCGTTCCACTTCGATGCAGCAGTGAACCAGAAAAACAAATAAATCTTACCTGAATATTAAGTACAATTACTAAAGAACGTAAACGTGAAAATTTAGAGTGATGCCATTTATTTTATTTGTTTATTTGTTATTTTTGATATGTTTTAGCAAAAGACAAAAGTACTAGTAGTGTCAAAAGCAGAATTAATTATCAAACAATATCAAACTGTCTTGAAACAATGGCGATCCTGCGTAAATCAGGTGAAGTAAGCAGTGCCCATGAACTCGGAATTGTCGTTTACTATATCTGACTTACTATTGATTTCTTACAGCCAGTTTGATTACCCCTCTCTGAGGGGTAATGAGGGTAATGGAGGGGTCAAGTCTTAGAGGCAAGCAGTTTCAAAACACAAATACGCGAAAAGCTAACTTCACTCGCAAGCGCCTGCCCGTGTTACATGTACATGTATGTAATATATGATTTTTTGTTGTTTTTTTAAATAAGGCAAGTAACGAAGACCTTCGGCACACGAACAGTAATGTTACAAAGGGAAATACGTCACATAACAATGGCAGGTGCCTATGTTTCACATCTAAAAGAATACGGAAGTAAGAATTCGTTTTGGGGAAGGTTTGATTTGGACAAATCAGTATTGTCAGCGACTGCAGCATCTGACCTCAGTTTGACGCGGAACAAGAGCTATACACCCACCATCGCCATACTCCGGGGGTAAGAATCTCTCGTAGGGCGTGTTGGCTTTTCGCCACAAAGGGTTCTGAAGGTTGTTACACGACCCATCTATCGCCCTGTATGTGTAAGTGACGTCACACTCAATCATGGCTCGGAATGGACAGGGCAGCTGGACACAGACCCCCATTACAACTTATGGAAAATTAATGGGGGGTCCGAGGCCAGCTGGGCGCTTATTTTACGCATGGTCCTCAGAGTCACGGAGTCTGGCTGTCGTAGATTTAAACTGGCGAAGAAAATAATGGGCGGAGCGAAAATAATGGGCGGAGCGAAAATAATGGACGGTGCGAAAATAATGGACGGTGCGAAAATAATATCGGTGGTCAGTTGCTATCATTAAGGATCTCTGAGAATTATTGGCGTTTGATTTATTTACTTATTTATTTGATCACTGTTTTACGCCGTACTCAAGCATATTTCAATTATACGTCGGCGGCCAGCATTATGGTGGGAGGGAAATGGCCAGAGCTCGGGGGAAACCCGTGGACGTTTGAGTTCACAGCATATATAGAGGTTCAAATGGTAAACTTGAATGAAAAATAAATGAATTACTCATTCTACCGGGTTTTAACCTCATTCCCAATTTTGTTAGCTTTACAGGTGAAGAAAATAAAAAGATTAGATAAGGTTCAGATTGAAAAGTGCAAAATTTGGTTGTTAATGTGGTCTTCCATATCTTTTTAGATTTTTCTTTGCAGAGAAAAACACACTTGAAAATAATCTTTGCATGGTGGGTATTTGAGACCACCTCTTGTTACGCCTTGTCTTTGCGTAATAATGTTATACATGAGGATGCAACACATGTGACAGCATTTTCAATTATCCTTTTCTGCTGATGAAGAAGTCAAAAGAAAAAAATTTGATGATCTTTCATGTGATTTTGACCTAAATTTTATATTTTCTTCTCCATTATTACCACCTATCTTTAGCAGATGCCCGACAAACTCCATGGCTTTAGACGGCATGCAAATTGGGGGGGGGGGGGGGGGGGTAAAGGATCGATCACTGTACCGACCTTACTGGTCATATCAATTATACAAATGGGCCAGAAAAATTATAATAAATGGAATATTCAGAAAAATATAGTAAAAAAACTATAAATATATTTTACTGATATATTTGATTGGTGTTTACGCCGTACTCAAGAATATTTCTCTTATACGACATCGGGCAGGATTATGGTGGTTGGACACCGGACGTAGCCCGGAGGAAACCCACGATCATCCGCAGGTTGCTGGTACATCTTCCCACTTACGGCATTAACTATAAAAAAGCACTCTAAAACAGTTTTTAAATTCTGGGGTTTTATTTTTTTTTATTTGACCACTGTTCCAATTATGTTGATATAGGCAAATATGTAATGATGATGATGATGATGATGATGATTAATAATAATAATAATAATAAAATTAATTATAATAATGCTTTATTTCTCTTACCAAGGTTCATATAAAAAGGTTTTACAATAGAAATAAGAGACCATGTTAAAACAGCCCAGGGATTGGTCTAGGGCGTATACAAATGCCACTGCATAGGACTACAGGTAGACGGTGTTATCAGGCTTGCATTCCACGAACTCTTTAGCAGGAAATGAAAGTAGGTTTTCGATTCCAACTTTAGTTAGGCTGGAAGTGCTTTTTATTAATATGTTATCACAGTTATTCACATGATGTGTCCGCCCACTATAAAACCTCAAAGTGTGACAAAGACAAACTCTACAGATGTTAGGTGTCTAATACTTAAAAACAACTAACAATATATACACATGTAAGTTAAACAATAAAACTGCAGCTTGTTTAACCAGTAGAGCTACACAACGCATATGGCAAAGAATTCTTGAATAAGTATGGCAAGTTTAATATTTTGTCTTCGATACCTGCATAAGAATTATTAGGTAAATTTTGAATCGTGTGATCCTTCATTCAGAAGGTTTCACATGTTTCTCTATAAATATACACTTCTTATTCTCTGACAAGACTGGAGCTGGCTTTCTCGAAAACGGCTCCAGTCATGGCTATCTCACGCGCCTGCGCATTAGACACAAAGTGTGGACCGAATACATCCTTCCGTCTTTTTAAATCTTGTCTCTGGTCTGAAGAAAAGAATAGATATGCCACAGCTCTTTAAATATCTGTAATAAACGGAAAAGAGGGAGGGCCAAGATGGGCAGTTCAAGGGAGGTAATCGGCTGGTGTAAGCAGACCTTACTGTTAAAATGAGTTTCATATGTGGTACATATTCATGACAAGGGTCTCCATTTTTTGCATTACGAATGCAAGCTTAGCATCTACGTTACCATAATGCACGCTATCACTCACAGCTGTCGAGAAAATGAGTTTTATGACAGTTTAAAATGTAGATTTTTTTGCAAATATGGAAAACGTCAGTTAAAGTGAAAGACAGCACCTGACTAATGTTTATGTCCACGGAAAGACTACCAATCGAAGTATCTTAAACCGGCATTAATTTTTTTTTTTTTTAGATTTTTTTAACCCAGTAAAAGTTTAGTGAAACTTAATCTTGATACAGCTTCAGCACATCTCCATTACTGAGAGCAAGGTGACTCTCGCTCTCTAACGTTGAAGGCATTTTCCGTATAATAGTTTAAGCAGTAGAATGTGGCAGATGAAAGTTGTGGACTAGGGTGATGAAGGCCCAAGTCATAAATATAATTTTTCTGGAAATTGGACATTCTGGAAGAATATTCCTTCCACTGCTTGAACTGTTGATGCACTAGGCGTATTATATCATTAACAAGGAGCTTCAACGACTCTGTTTAAATAGGCATTCGACTGTCTCTGGATTTTATGCTTCAGTTTTGTATCACTGGCTTCTAAAATGAAAGCAGTGCTGACCTAGTTATCGCGGACCTCAAAGAAACCACAAGGCGTTTCAACAATTTTACTGTATTTTATAAAAGAAAATAGAAAAAACATCCCTTGTATGCGAGAAAGACGAAGGAGTAAAATTTAAGTTCTTCAGCTGTAATTAATTCAGAGAGAGAAATATGTCATAAGATTTAATCAATCTTAGTCGTTGTCAGGTGAGATCCCGTCCTCTCATTCCCATAAACCTTCGGCTTCCCTAATGAATTTTGCACTGACCCTGATATTTGTTATTTAGAAACTGCTTACTAAACGCTAAAATGAACGACAAAAACATGTATTTGGGGAGATGGGTGCGGTTTGGACCGAGACGGTATGCTACTGTCTGGCATAATTTGTGATACGGTCTTTGAATATATTAGGGCTTGTAAATGAACTGATTTTACGTCTGTGGGGGTCCGTAAACGATACAGACCTGCCCCACAACACTTTATGAAATGGCCCTTTGGCTACTGTACTTCAGCGTTTACCCGTGACCAATTACCAGCTGTCACTCTTTTGTTGGTGATCCAGGTTTACCCTCTACACCTTTTACTATATCCTTTCTCCAAGTAAATCTTGACGTTGACATTTATGTCAAATCTTGACCAATGTTTACCGAATATTTATTAAAAATCGTCGTATATTTAGATCAAAAATAGATCTCATTTGTTCTTTTTATTAAAATCCTTACCTTCTTGGAATGCTGTTTCACGAAAGCCGCCAGTGGAACAGACGAATCCGTTTGTGGTGGGAATCTTTGCTGCAGTGGGAACCCGCGCCGAGGCTGCACTGCCTGTTGTGGATATGGAGTCACTGGGGGGCGGGGTAACACTTGTCCGGACGGGGCCGCCTCAATTTCGATAGCTCGATTTACAGGTGACGTCATTGATTCGACTCCGTGAGGATTGTTTGTTGCCAGTTCCTCACTATGTTGCGTAGTTTGCGGCGCTCCTGTATCAGTTACCATTTGTCTGAAACGCTGGTCTGCTTGGCGGATTCCTTGTATCACTGCAGGCCTGAGCTGCCTAAGCCCTTGTCTTTGTTGTGATCCACGACCAGTACCATATTCGACGCCCTGACCACTCTGAGCCTTTGACATGAAACCCTGTTCACGATGAGAGATTCTCAGGGGTCCCTGCCTGGACTGAGTGGCCATGCGAGATCTTTGACCGTGTTGAATGGCTCTCTTGATTGTCCGTTTACGTTGTTTTTCCGTCTGAAATTGCGGTCCACTTTGTGCGTCTGTTTGAGATCCCTGTCCACGTTGTGTGTATGTCTGAGATCCCTGCCCGCGTTGTGTGTCTGTCTGAGATCTATGTCCACTTTGTGCGTCTGTTTGAGATCCCTGTCCACGCTGTGTGTCTGTCTGAGATACCTGTAAAAGTTGAGTTCCCTCAAATCCTTGTGCACGTTGAGTTATTTTTCCACCTTGCGGAGTAAACTGAATTCCTGGTGGAGGATGACCAACTGACTGCGTTATTTGTCCTTGTGCAGGCTGACCAGCTGACTCAACTGGTTGTCCTTGTGTAGGTTGACCAACTGACTCAGTTATTTGTCCCAGCGCAGGTTGACCAATTGACTCTGTTATTTGTCCTTGTGCAGGCTGACCAGCAGACTCAGTTATTTGTCGTTGTGCAGGCCGGCCAGCTAACTCAGTTATTTGTTCTTGTGTAGGTTGACCAGCTGACTCCGTTATTTGTCCTCGTGCAGGTTGAACAAGAGACTCAGTTGAATGTGCTTGTACTGGCTGACCAATTGACTGAGTCGTTTGTCCATGTGCAGGCTGACCAGCTGACTCCGTTATTTGTCCTTGTGCAGGCTGATCAGCTGACTCAGTCGTTTGTCCTTGTGCAGGTTGACCGCCTACATCAGTTATTAGTCCACCTTGCGGAGCGAGCTCATTTGCTGAACCAAGTTGACTACTGGACTTAGTTATTTGTCCATTTTGGGGAACAAGATCAATTCCTTGTGCACGTTGACTACCTGACGCAGTTATTTGCCCACCTTGGGGAACAAGATCAATTCCTTGTGCACGTTGACTACCTGACGCAGTTATTTGCCCACCTTGGGGAACAAGATCAATTCCTTGTGCACGTTGACTACCTGACGCAGTTATTTGTCCACCTTGCGAAGCAAACTTAATTCCTGGTGCACTTTTTAGGGCCTGGATAAGATTCGTGAATATGGGAAAGCCAAATGGTGGGAGAGGTTCAAGCAGGACCTCTACGGCTTGAGTGGGTAGATTAAATCCCTGTCTTGATTGTGACGCTTCCCTTGTACTTTGTGTAGTATTTGGTTGAACGTCACGCTGTCCTGTAGAACTTTGTTCACGCTGTACTACAAGAACCGTCTCTTCACGTCCACGCTGTTTCGCAAAGTTTGAGTTTGTACCAGTATCGCGACGTCCATCAAAGATTGTACCTAGCTCGTGTGGATTCATTTGTGTGCCTTGTCTGTTTTGTCTTGCGAGGTCTGTGCCTTGCTCACTTTGTCGGACAGGACCTATGCTTTGGGCACGCCTTCTGGGAATACCAGCACCTTGTTCAGGCTGTCCAGGAGGACCAGTATTTTGTTCAGGCGGCCTAGCAAAACGTGTGCCTTGTTCAGGCTGTCCAACAAAACCTGTACCTTGTTCACGTTGTGTCAGAAAAGCAGCGCCTTGTTCAGGCTGTCTCATGAAACGTGTGCTTTGTTCAGGTTGTTTAGAAAAACCTATGCCTTGTGCCAGTGCCACAGCCATATCTAGCCGTTGTTCACGTTGTGTGGCCGAGTTTGCGCGGGACCTAATTCCAATACTATTACGTGCCCCTATTTCAGGCTGCGCGTCAGCTGGGTAACTTTTCACTTCAGATCGACCTGACCCTGACCCGCGATATGCCCCCTGACCTGTTCTTCCATTTCCGAAAGCTGTCGCAGTTCCCTGATCACGTTGACTAGTGGTCGTACTTCCATGATAGAAAGCCACTTTATTCTTCGGTGTGTGCTTAGCGGCTAATGCATACCACTGTCCCTGTTGGCTTCCTCTATCAACGGCAAGTCCAGGTTTCTCAGTTCCTCGACCAGCCCTGACGTCAGATACCTGCCCAGTTTGACCAACGCCAGAAGTAGCACTCCCAAGGGTTTGTGACTTAGTCCCTGGTATACTTCTACCCACAAGTTCAATCGTCATACCAGGCTTTGCCACAAATTCAATCCTCTGTCCTGTACTTGAAGACAACGTTAACACCTGTCCTGATCTTGCTCTGAAATCAAACTTTCCTTCGCGTGATTTCACTGGTGGTTCACCCACGTTCGGTTGCCGATTTTGCCAACCACGTGTCTCGCCTGTCTGCTTTTTAAAAGCTGCGGCGTTTCCTCTCTGAGACAAAAGCTGTGCTCTCCATTGCTGAGTCGCGGCCCTTCCTCTCTGATTCTGAGTCAACGGCTCTTGTCCCCACTGTTGAGTCGCGCCGTTTCCTCTCTGATTCTGAGTCAAGGACTCTTGTCCTCCCTGCTTAGCAGCTGCTGAAGGATTATTTCCAGACTCAAAATGGGACCTAGGATGAGCATAGCCTGCGATACCAGTTCGAAGCAAGGGATCGCCTACAAAGCTGTTCTGATTGACTGTTGCGGTTCCTGATTGAGGTTGTGAGGTCTGCTCTCTTGTCTGTTGATACTGATGTTGTTGTTGTGTATCATAAAGCTGTACACCATGCCATCCACCAGGAAATCCGAATCTCCAATAGTGTGCATCGTACAACCATCCTAAGGATCCCGGAGCCCACAGGCAGAAGAAAAACACCACACCAAAAACGTACGTAAGGGTCCGCATTATTCTGAAACAAAACGCACATTTTAAATGAATGTGGAGACAGTGTCGGGACATAATTCATCGGCAGTACTAGAGCTATATCAGAAAACCACATTTGAATTGGTAAATGATTGACGTTACATAGACAGTATTACAGCCAATCACTAAAGCACAGCTCATTAAATGAATGATTGATATCTATCTAACTCGCCCTCCATCGTTTTGACACCAAATCAGAAAACAACATTTGAATGTAGCCCATGAAGGATTATGGCTGATCGACAAATCCGTAGTACATTTGAATGTAGCCTATATAAAATTATGGTTGATCGTAACATCGGTAGTACTAGCGCCAAACCAGATTTAAACGAGTAAGGGGTTAGGTTAAACCCAACATGGACAGTATCTACAGCTACATCCTGAATCCACAGCTGGAGAGAGCGGCCGTGTCGGACTGGTTAAGGTGTCGATCGATAGGTCACACGAGGTACGACCTGTGACAGGGAATTTGTTGATAGCCCTGCTGTCAGTGGTCCTGAGGGATCTGTCACAATAAGGGTCGATAACTCTGCTGTGACCGTTGGTGCAGTCTAACGTTTATTGCAGATCACTGGTCTTCCACCAATATTGTGTGCATATCTGTACGTCGGGTATTCGTCAGCAACTTCCCAAAGGCCTGTGGTTTATCCCAGCCACTCTGCACTTTGAACGCCAACGAATAAGCGCAAACTTCTTGAGTATGGCTTTAAAAATATTCAAATAAATAAATAAAATCTCATTTGAACACGGTGTATTAACAGTCATATCGTAAAATCACATTTGGAAACAATTCCGTTCATTATCCGTTCATTAAAGGGCTTAAGTTCATAAATGTGTTACAGTATTTCTGCTGTAAATCTTGACTTGTGTTCATTGGACATTTGATCAAATCGTTCTGCTTGCGATTAAATTGACGGGTTTGTGATAAAGTTGTTGTGCTTGTGATAAAATTGTTGGACTTGGGACCATATCGCCGTATTCTCGATCAAATTAAAGGGTTTGTGATCAAACTAATGGGCTTGTGATCCAACTGAAGGGCTTGTGATTTAATTGACGGGCTTGTGATCTAATATAGAAAATTATTTGCATGAAAGTGATCAAAGACAAAACTGGTGTTGGCAGGGTCTAACTTGCGGTAAGGGGCCAGGAATTATGCGTCTGTTAGTGGCAGGAGGTATTGTGAATAAAAGGAAGAGCAGTGTAGACTGGAAACAACCAGTTGAGTATGAGGCAAGGAATTATGTATTTGTTACTGGCAGGAGGTTTTGTGAAGTAAAGGAAGAACAGTGTAGACTGGAAACAACAAGTATGAGGTTGTTCGTTTAATGGACCCAAATACACATCTTAGTTAGTCGTTGCATTATTGTGTTGCAAGGAAACGCACTTGACATTGTGTTTCGACCACTTAACCCATTCATCAATTTTTCGTACTATTTTTAATTTTTAATTATTATGTTTTGACACAATAGAGACTCGTATTACGTTAAGGTATATTTATCTTGAGACTTTTTTCCCTATGAACAGGTTTTGTGTATAGCATCCCACGGTAACTCATGAGAAGGTCTAAGGATTGTCGTAGCTTTCCCCCCCTGGGCTCTGAGCTTACCCCTGCTCTCGTCACAATGTTGGCCGCCGTCGTATAAGTGTAATATTCTTGAGTAGGGCGTAAAATCAAGTAAATAAATAAATGCAGTATAACATTCCGTTTTGTGTGTAGAGTTCTTTGGCCCTGAATTTCTTGTGAACAGTAGGGTCAACTTCTGCTTCTGTGTTAGATATACTGATGTAAATACCGTCACCCCATTTCCCTCAAGTCTTTTGCCTCGTACATTGTCTAACATTGATTCGGTGATGGTAAATGGGTACTGGAAAACCGGGTGTCTTTCAGCAGAGGGTACAACCTATGTAGCTTATTATGTTAACATTTGTACTTTTTTGTCAAAGCTTTTGGCTTGTACATTGTCTAACACTGCTTGCGTCACTGTTCATTCTTATCAAACATGGGTTTCTTTCTAAACAAACTCTAACCGAGAGTTTAGAATTAGAACATTTATACTCTTTCATCGTGGATTTTGGCTCGTGCCGAGTGTTCATTAGCTAACATTAATTGCCTCACTGTGCACTTGTATCGGATAAGCCGGGTGTCTTTCTACTGAGCGTATAACGTAATGGTGACAACGGCCTGTCCTGGAGAGAGTACCGCTATATGTTTAGGCTGGACAAGTTATACCTATTACATCATACATACAACGAACTTTGCAGAGGTCAAAACTCTCTTGTTACAATCGGGTGATCGAGCGTCGTGACCTAATCTCGTGACGTCATTAGTTGTCATAATCACCTGACTAAATCTAGTGACTTAACATCGTGGTATAATACAGAAAATAAATTATTGTACTATTATTTCCCATTATACGCAATAATGGGAAAATCTCGGCGAATAAAGTAATTCGGTTGTAAGCTGAGTGGTTTACCGGTGTCGTTTATTCCTGCCTTTGTAGGCCTAATAACGTTATGTTGACAAACTGGTAATTTATCACATAGCTATGGTCGTTAACATACTGATACAGAGGCATTATATATTTTTCCGTATAGGATGGTTCGTATATGCATCCTCTGATAACAGGGACTACTTTCAATGTTTATATTCAAAGCACCCTCTACTGGGGATTGTATTCTTTTCAGCACACAAAGAAACAACAATCATGGTCCCTCCAGCCTGAGAGGAAATCATGTCACATAATAAACATGAGTATTTCCCTCGTAAATGTTTACTCAGTCGCGGTATCAAGCTTTGAATCAGCAAAATGATAATTCAAGATGATCAGTGCTTATTTATTTGACTTATCTGATTGATGTTTTACCCTGTACTCAACAATATCTCACTTAAGCCACTGCGGCCAGAATTATGGTGGGAGAAATCGGCCAGAGCCCGGGGAAAGTCATGATCATCCGCTTTTTGGTGGAAAGCCTTCCCACGTTTGGCCGGAGAGGAAGCCACCATGGGCTGGACTTGAACTCACAAGACGATAAATGAGTTCCAATTAAAATAGCTTTTTTTTTTTTTTTTACAACTTACTCCGCTGAACTCATGGTGTCTAAACTGCTATTGTTTAAACATTTACATGAGCCAGGACGGAGTGATGGTTGCCAGATGGTTACACATAGCTGGTGAATTCCGGAAAACAATTTTCTCTTGTTCAAATGTCTTCATTTTTAATTTGACCTCTTACGTCACATTTTCATTGATCTGTAATTACCTGATTAAGATGATTTTCAACATACTTTCTGCACCTTATCATATCCTAAATTGCAAGAGATTACGGTGGGCAGTTCTCGGGGAGAAGATGTTTTCAGTCGTACATCACACTACAATATGGCCGCCAAACCGCATGACCCAGATAACTATAATTTATCTCATTCAACCTGCAATGTTATCGGGCAATAATACCCTGAAAACACAATACAAATATGCCCAGTATATGAAAGTTCAGTACATTAAGGAGTTTTATAAACCAACATGGAGACAAACCACGTGACCCTCGTAGTTCATTTTTAGTCTCCATCTATAACTTTTTGACTTACTTACCACCTATATTTTCAGATTACTACCGACAGAGGAATATATTCTTTGGAGAATTTGATTACAACCTAACAATAACAATAGGGTTCCCAGCAAGCTGTTAGCACCCCTAATAATGCTAACACTTTCAAGAGGGTATCGCCCAGAGGGCCGATCCCCTAAAAACACACATATATTACTTACGATTTATTAAACGTCACTGGTCCAGAATTACTGAAAATGTTTAGATCCCCTTACCTGAAAATGTTCAGCCGTTGTTAACATTATATACCTGCCATGTATCTAAGACAGGTGTCGACTGGGCTATATACCGGAATCCGATAAAGTTTTTATAACCAATGTGCAGACCAATTCATTACCAAACGTCAGGAGATCTCGCGGTATAATATGTATTAATGTATATATATTATTAGCCGTATCACAAGCGAAAGCAAAATATAGCTCTGATTTTTTTTTTCAAAATTAGTTCAAAATTAACTTTGGGTGTGAGCATTAGATTTGATATCATGTTTAAATTATTAAAGCCTGATAAATATGTAAATGATTTGCTAGATACTGTTAGGTATAACGGGTGTCGGAATGTCCATCACCTGATTAAAGCTGATTTTTAATCAGATATGGTGCACGTATAACGGACCGCTGTATGAAAAGTAATCCCTTAACGTGTTAATAACGTCGATTATTAATATTCACATAATAATGAACTTAATAAGGTATTATGTCACACGAACCTATACCACTGTACGTGTTTTTACACATTCTGTATAATCAGTTGTAGGATGAATGAAGAGAAAGTGGGCTGGGTCGTTAGTAACATTTTTAATATGTGCATGTTAGTTCGTTTTGCACAAGTTACCTGCGTATGTGTGACGACACAATGATTTATAACTGATCACTGTCATTGTCCGCGCTCATGACATAAATTGATAAAACGTGAGCTATAGGTACAATTTTAGACACCCCAAGTTCATAAAAAACAATACAGCTTAATTACGTGCTTTGGTCACGCTGAAAGGTTCAGTTATACAATTTCTTACTGACTCATTCAGTTCTCGTTAATCTTGTGCACTTATTAGATGCTAGTGGGGTGGCGGGGTGGGTGGGTGTTGGTGGCGTGGTGTGTGTGGGAGGGGGGTGGGGGCTGGGCGATGAAATAAATTTAAATAAAACGCTTTCCCGAGTGATGGTGGCTCGGGTCCAACCTGGGCTGACCATTGTTTAATAGCATTACATGAAGTAACAAATTTGCCAAACACGCGTCATCACAAATGTGGTAATGAACACCAGATTACACACCTCGATCCATCGCCATTCATCAGGATACTTATGTTGATGTTTGTTTTGCCCTCTTTCTGTCCTCCATTCATAACACTGAACAGATTCTGATATTATATCATTCCGGGATACATATCACATATCACAATAAAAAGAAGAAAAACTTTTGCCGTAATAAAGAATACGATTTTATTATGGACAAAATAAATATGGCACATGTGTAAAACTGCCCCAGGTAAAACCCCTGTCTTCATAAATAAAAGTCCAATTTTTATGTTAAAAAGATTGTAAAATATAAACATAACCCGGGATTGTTTTTACATGACATAGACATGAATAATATTTAAATTATCGTCATATCTCTTTGAAAATAGTTCTGTTCAGTATAATCGTGAGCTTTGTCACAGAAACAGGCCCTTTGTAATTATTCAAACATACATCAGGTGTGTCAGTGGCTGAAAGATTAAAACGCTTTTACAGTAATTCAAAGTGAATAATTTTTAACTGTAAGCCTTGCATACTTTCAACACATGTTATTGTAACTGGGCGCTGTGGAGATATTTGTTCCTCATCCGATAACAAATTCCCAGTATTATCTTAGATTATAACTAACTATCTGAACATTCCAGACAACATATTTAATTATCTGCTAATTTAGTTTGTCATTTAGTTTCATATCACAGTTGTTCCCCACAAAATATTACAATAACGATGCACATTCTAGATTGTAAACTGTCCATATTTAGCTTTGAACGAAACAAAAAGGGAAAATGAAACTAATGTTTGGACATCAAAAGTATAATTACACAAACTGTTACATAAAAACCTTTAAGAGAATATAATAATATCATATACAATAGCGTCAAGAAACTGAATGTGAAAGTCGCGTATATTGGAATGTATAAGGGGGGGGGGGGGTCATCGTAATGGTGTGTGAAAAGAAGATAAGTTACGCGTAGATAAGAAGGCTTCAAAGCAATAGTAAGCGTAAACTTACAGCTGATGTGGACTAAATTAGACTAGCCAAAAATCTGTTCTTGAAATCACACCGTTTTGATTTGTCTGTTAAAATTAGAAATTGATGGCGTTAGGGCCTTGCTGGATTAAGAGTGCACAAGTCTTTTGACACAATTATTATCAATAATTATGGTGAGGGTTATTATTAACAAACCCATTAAGTTCGTAGTGACACACGCACTGTCGTAATTAAAATATCAGATCTTCACGAAAATATCACATTGTTACACGCTGTATAAATCTGGGGACAAAAAAAAACGACTATACATATGTCATGAGATCCTATTGCCTGTCAATCACAAAAATAAATTCCATCTCATAGCGGCTCTGCGCGACGGGGATCGCTGAAGATTGGCCCCGGGAAAGGTTTTGGCAATCCTGGAAACCCGAAAGGAAAGTCTATGCCGCCGCCACAGCCCTTGAAGTCCAGTTGTTTTCCGGAGCCAGGGCAAGTTTTCCCACAGGCGTTCCTAGGTGGGTTCGTGCACTTGCGTGTCCTCGTTCGGGACCCCGCGACACACTTTGAGTATACACTCCACGACGACCATCCGCCATCAACACAGTCAGACCACTGGTTCAGATCTACTTCGGGTAAGCTTGAGCACTTGACGTTGGGATTGCTGTTAAGATGTAAAAAAAATAAATTTAATAAAACAACGTAGCTCTTCAGCTTAATACAGACATGCAAATTATTAATTATTTTGACGATTTAACCTGCAGATGGTTGTAGATAACTAATCAGATAAATAAATAAATTATGACGATTTGCTTGCTATCGCACAGACAAATATTTATGATAATGAATGTTATGGTTTAATGTAAAAGGGAGAACGATGCACACAGTCATCATCTTTTAAGAATTTTAAATCACTCTCGACTACATCGTATCTAAATCTATGTATAGGCATCTGAAATATCTAACATGCTGCAAAACTTGTCTGGTAGTAAAATTTTAAATGAAAACTATAATTTCTGGTACATGTGCCTAGCTTTCATATTTAGTCCGTGGAACTGTACTATGAAGGAGGACACAGTTAATTGAGGAGGTAAAGCGGCAATGTCATCCGACGTGAAAAACTCCAGACGAAAATTAACTTTAACATGTTCGATACCACTGAACCCTAGGTTATCACAAGATAAGCGGCGATTAGTTTGCATGCATTTTAGTCTGTTTCAAGAGAGCTTTAAATGAAATTATAAACCGAAATATTTTGTAAAATGGTTTTTATCAATAGCGTAAATACCCATTGTTGTATTTGTTAGCATTGCGCACTCCTAAATCAGTATCACCCTTAGCACTGTCACAATGTATATGCCATTCTGCACACTTCCAAACGATACGACATCATCTCTGACACTCACCTGGAGGACAACTCCTCCAAGACATCTCTGGGAAGAGAGGTGATTTCGGTGTTATCACAGATAATCCTGGCCAGGCTTGTCTTCCGGATCTCGTTAAGTTGTTCTGCAAAACGATTGAACAAAAAACGTAAAAACCACAACCCTTTTTTAATGAGACCTGCTCTCAGAGTGGAATGGTCTTTAAATTGAGCACAAGAAAGATTTGACAAGCCAGAAATGGAACTGTTTTCAAACCTCACAGAAATGGCTTTTTTTATCTCTGGAACTTGGGCAATCATTGTCCATACAATTTCTATACAACTATCATTCCAACCAAATACCTTTCTACAGTTCTCTTTAAGTTTCAAAAATTTTAATATTTTCTCCAACTTACCGATTTTGAATTTTGCTGCAGCATCGTTGGTTTCATAGTAGAACCTATCAGCGTGTTTCAGTACCCAGAACTGTCGTCCAATCAGACAAGCTCCTGTTGGTCCCACAGCGCGGCCCTCTAAGGGGGTCTCAGTGACGATTCCTGTCCACAAGTCGATGTCATCAGGGTGGCTGAAGAGTAAGAACACACAAGTTAAGTCTCTTGTCTCTGAATTCCGCCTAGCTCATGTTTTAGGAGCATCAGGCCTCAGCTAAATCAACCAGATGAGTAAAAAAATTGATACCCATTTAGTTGTCGGAAAATCCTGACTTGCCATGAAAAGACTTCCTGGATGAATAAACCAAAATAGACATATCATCCGAGAAGAAAAACATTGAAAATTTATTTACAATAACAGTTTACAATATTTTGTAAACTGTTATAATATTGTACATTTTACCATAAGCTCGTACACATGATTGGTGTGTTCCATGCTTATTGCTGCACAGTTATTAAGAAACACACAGTAAGTCTTCGCATTGGTCTAATGTTACTGTATGTTAAATGTGATGACAATGCAGCATTTTGGATAAATCTACACCAGTGACGTCCAATAAATTACAACTAACATCGCATTATTTTTACATAATTCTGCTTAAGCCATGATGTGTGCTAAGGGAACGTGAAAGATGCTATTACTTACATGAACAAAATAAGCCCTGATAAACTGACAAAAGTTCGTGTTTCAACGGTTACGTGTGAGCATTTGTCAGCTCTTTCACGATTCTCTGGTTTTACTCTCTATGTAGCATGCCTTTAATTATATTTGTAATAAAAGCCAGTCATACCTGTATACGCTTTCCAAAAGAGCGGCAACAGCAGAGCTATGGTCGATTAGTCCTCCAGGACCGGCTTTGAAGGAAGCGGCGGGAGTCAGTTTGCACCAGAGTCTCCAGATATTATAGCTGCCAATGCCGTGGTCACGTCCTCGCTGAATGTTGGTGGCGGCGAGATCAATGCCGGTTCCGGGAGCCCTCTCGAAAAGATGATTGGTGAGCTGTGTGGTCATGAGGTTGTCTGTTGTCTGTTGGTTATGGGTGTACAGATCCTTGACCAGGAAGGAAGGTCCCTTAGAGCTCTGGTACATTAGTGATGGATTCAGGAAGTGGTCTTTAAAGAGGTTTCCTGCAGCCACGTGATCTCTGACGGTGCTGTGGCCAAAACGGTAACCCGCGGCGGCAAATCCGTTACGAATGGCAGGGTTGAAGGCAGGGTTGTAACCCGTAAAGTACGTTCCCTTGGGCTGAGCAGCGAAGCCAAATCTAGATGCGAAAGTGTTTCCTAAAATCGTTGGCAGATACTCGTTGTAAGTCACGTGTTGGATCTCGGCGCCAACGATCTTTCTGGCTTCCTGGAACAGGCGCTCATCGTTCCATGAAGGATTCAGGGTCTTCAGTTCTTTCGCGATGCGGTTGTGCTCTCTCAGGAAGATCGTGTGTAATGTCATCAGGCCAGGTTGCTGGTTGGCACGAACGTCACCTTAAAAACAACAGATTATGTTACTCAGCATTTTAGCTACTTATTTATTTCTTTGTTGCTTAACAGCATATTCGAAACTTTTTCAGATATAATGTGGTGGTCATTTGGGGGGGGGGAGGCAGGGAGGTGGGGGGAGGGCTGTAGTAAAATATAATGTTCCATGCATCTTTTCCTTGTAACTGAAACTGTTGACAGCTTCTCTTTGTGTGAATCCTTTGAATTTCTTGTTTTATAGTTTTTTTATTTTAATTAGGAAAGTATATGCATTTATTTACTACCAGACAAGGAAACGTTAAATATCCTGTAAATGTGTTTATGTATGAACAGTTACCTGCTTTGAAGCAATGTTGCGATCCCGAGCTGCGGCAACCTGCTGTCCCCGTAGCTGAGGGATTCTGAAGAGGTAGATCTCCATTAGAGCTTGGTGTAACCTTGAGAAGACCTGGGAGAGAAAACATGCATTGACAACATGTTTGAAAGACTACCTCGGGGACTGACATATTAGAATGGACTGACTAATAAAACATTTAAAACCACAAACCAATTTCATATTTATTAATATATATATGATTTATGATCTTCTTAGTACATGACCGTATACCGGCACACTTAGTACATGACCGTATACCGGCACACTTAGTACATGACCGTATACCGGCACACTTAGTACATGACCGTATACCGGCACACTTAGTACATGACCGTATACCGGCACACTTCAGCGTTTTATATCAACAATTATATTAGACATCAAACAATGAAAATAGTTTTCTAAAACGGTATCACACAAGTACTTTGTTTCCCAACGATTCTTGGTCAATACAATAGGTGATTCTTAGCCTTTTACCGTTATATCATAAATATGATTTGTTGTTTGCTAAACGATTGGCTGATCTCTTACCATCTCTCTTTAGTCTGACGTCATTCATGGTTTTTGTGTCACTTCCGTACACTGTGGAGGCATCGATGTAATGTGTTACCTGGTTCAGCTGCTCTCGGAAACCTGTGAGGCAAATTAAGAAACTTAAGCCACTGACTGGTTGAGAAAAATAATTAGATAAAAGATTATCCCAAAGTTGCCAAAGAACTCCTGTTTTCAAACTGGTAAGTATTTCTTGACAGGTTAGAAGGACGTAATTGCTTTCAGCCGTTAACTATCAAAGCTTTATTGTTTTAAATTTAAAATTTTCTGCATGCAGATGTACAGATAAAAAGTTTCCAATTCAACGTGTGTCTTGCCATAATATCAATGTGTGTCTAGCCATAATATCAACGTGTGTCTTGCCATAAGATCAATGTGTGTCTTGCCATAATATCAACGTGTGTCTTGCCATTATATCAATGTGTGTCTTGCCATAATATCAATGTGTGTCTTGCCATAATATCAACGTGTGCCTTGCCATAATATCAATGTGTGTCTTGCCATAATATCAACGTGTGTCTTGCCATAATATCAATGTGTGTCTTGCCATAATATCAACGTGTGTCTTGCCATAATATCAATGTGTGTCTTGCCATAATATCAATGTGTGTCTTGCCATAATATCAATGTGTGTCTTGCCATAATATCAACGTGTGTCTTGCCATTATATCAATGTGTGTCTTGCCATAATATCAATGTGTGTCTTGCCATAATATCAACGTGTGTCTTGCCATAATATCAACGTGTGTCTTGCCATAATATTAATAACAAAAGATTCAGTAGCAAATCCCTTTCAGCCCGCAATTCTCTAAAGCGTGCTTAAATTGATAAATGTATAATTTGAGAACTTTCACTGATGATCACTAAAATGCAGATTTATATGATGTCTTCTGTGTGAAAGAATAATAACAACAATATATACTTTGAATCTGTGAAATTTTTGATTCCCAATTAAAATATTACTGGCCATGAAAATCTTACCTAAATCACAGTTGATGTCTGGGGTTGCTGAAGCCCTGACGAAATTCATGCATGTTCTCCCGTGCTTTCCGAAGAAAGGATCGTTCTTAGGCAGTTCGATTGGAAAACAACCCAGTCTATAAAAATAAAATACATAACCACTCTGTAAATACAGCTTAAAGTTGTATCGGAAAATAACCGATTCGACAGAACAACTTTAACTATGGTAATAAATAAATTTATTTAATGGATTGTTGATTAACTACACACACAACAAAAGTCCACTTTTGTGATAAATTAAGAATAAGAAAAAATCATTTAAATCAACCTAAAAATCGATAATGTGGCACTCTAAGCTAGTTAACGGGTCTCTGTAAGTGATGGGTTTTTCTGTATTTTAATTCTCCAAAATGAAGAGCACTAGGTTTTATTCGTGTATCTTACCTTTTTTTGAATGGGCTGTTGTCGACGCTACCATCAGCCTTGCAGCATGACAGACGTATTCGGTTATAACCTGTAATATGCAACATTTGAAAGCTTTAAAAAGCAAGATAAATCAAAAAAAATAAAATAAAATACTTTGTGCCTGGAGGCAAAATCGTATCTGGGTGAAAATATCTAATATCTTATTTTATGTATAGGCTTACAGGAGCTAGTATGTCAGGAAGTTGTAACTGGCGATATATACTTTTATTTACATTTAGAATTCAAGAATATTTCACTAGAAGAATATATGATGGCGGCTTATTACCATGAATATTTGTCCGTATTGTAGCAAGTAGATCGGAAGATGCAAGTATATTTTAAACTGACCAACTACCCCTTCTGTTCCACTCTTTTTACACTGCATAGTTTTTAAAGAGATGCTCCAGTTGCAAAATCAATGATTTTGTTTTCATCTTACACGGACGACTACAGCATGAAAAATAAAACCAGCACAGCGACGACAGTGTGATAGTTGGTAAATGGTCACATGCCTCTTGTCAGTTCGCGCATGTTATGTTTTATGGAATTCTGTTCGGGTTTTATTAGACGACCCCTATATACGACCAGGATATTCGACAGTTCATTTATACCTGTTCACCTGCTATATACGGTAAGTATTTTGACATATGGTGCCAGTACTGTTCCAGATGGTTTCCTCTAAGTTCAGGGGTTGGTTTCATGAGGCTCACTTAGCTAAGTAAGCCATTAACTACCATGACTGCGTGTGTTGTACAGATATAAAATGCACTTAAAGATAGACCTAACACTAAGTAGGCCTCATGAAAACGGCCCCAGTTTATGGTTTCTCCCACAACTTGAGTAGCGTTATGAACAGGAAATATTCTTGGGGAAAGGGAGGTGGAGGTCATCAGTTTTCTTACCTGACGACAATGTATTTTGGTTTACATCATGGCTGATAAGCTGGCCGAATTCCATTGTCAAGTGGGTGATATCTGGGTGCAAATTAGCTACTGTGCTTTTCTTGTGCACCTCTGTGCTGAGTACACGAGCATTCGGAAGAGGCTTGCCGGAAACGGCCTTGCTTCTGGGCGTCTGAATCCCTGTAATTAAAAAAAAAGAAGGATCAATCAACCATTTAGTTTGGGGATAACATATTTTCAACCCGACTTTTCGTCACTCGCTTTATATACATCTATGGTTAGCAAATAAACAGGCGCCTTTTGCGAAAATGCTATAACTTGTTTTATTGTGACACTATACCTGATATCTGTCCCTCAGTACATGGTAAACAATTTCTTCCTGACATATTCCAATTAACTTTCCCAGCGTTTAAACCAAAAGATAAGCTTATTCAAAAGCAGAGTTAAATTTTTTTTGAAATTCGGAAAACCGTAGTTTAAACATGGAATACTTAAATTCTTTTCATTTAGTTACATCTTTAACCATGCAGGACGACTGTTAAAATTAAAAATTTTTTGGTGTTAATAGATCTTGCTTTGGAGACTTGCTAGTATTTGCTAAAACAGGTACTTAGGTTCTAAGTATGTATATTAGATCTAACCACATTTTGTCGATGTATGGTATAGCTCTTACTCACCATCGTCATATTGGGGCACCAAAAACCTGTCAAAGGGTGTATTGGCCCTCCCCCAGATAGGATTGGCCAAATTATTACAAGAGCCATCAATTGTTCGATATTTGGAGTTTGCGTCACACTTGATAGCTACATTGAATGGACATCTTTTTAGCACGGGCCGAAATGATCTCAACCCTTTCAACCCTTCACCGTTCACATTAAGTCTGGAAATACAAAATTTAATAAGCAAATCAGTATGGTGCTGTACTATGCACGTAACGAAGGTGGATATGTAAATAATATTAATGGTGATGACGGCTTTAAGTTACGGGCTTTAAGTTACGAGCTTTAAGTTACGGGCTTTATTATCCATATCTGACAAAGAGCAGTGTACATGTAGTTTGCCCATTTTCTTCTACTTAATGTTGACCAGTGCCATATAAGCTAAAAATTCTTCTACTCAATGTTGACCATTGCCATATAAGCTAAGTATTCTCCTACTCAATGTTGACCAGTGCCATATAAACTAAGCATTCTTCTACTGAATATTGACCAGTGCCATATAAGCTAAGCATTCTTCTACTTAATGTTGACCAGTGCCATATAAGCTAAGCATTCTTCTACTTAATGTTGACCAGTGCCATATAAGCTAAACATTCTTCTACTTAATGTTGACCAGTGCCATATAAACTAAGCATTCTTCTACTCAGTGTTGACCAGTGCCATATAAGCTAAGCATTCTTCTACTTAATGTTGACCAGTGCCATATAAGCTAAACATTCTTCTACTTAATGTTGACCAGTGCCATATAAGCTAAGCATTCTTCTACTTAATGTTGGCCAGTGCCATATAAACTAAGCATTCTTCTACTCAGTGTTGGCCAGTACCATATAAGCTAAGCATTCTTCTACTTAATGTTGACCAGTGCCATATAAGCGAAACATTCTTCTGCTTAGTGTTGACCAGTGTCATATAAGGTAAGCATTCTTCTACTCAATGTTGACCAGTGCCATATAAGCTAAACATTCTTCTACTGAATATTGACCAGTGCCATATAAGCTATGCATTCTTCTACTTAATGTTGACCAGTGCCATATAAGCGAAATATTCTTCTACTTAATGTTGACCAGTGCCATATAAGCTAAGCATTCTTCTGCTGAATATTGACCAGTGCCATATAAGCTAAGCATTCTTCTATTTAATGTTGACCAGTGCCATATAAGCTAAGAATTCTTCTACTTAATGTTGACCAGTGCCATATAAGCTAAGCATTCTTCTACTTAATGTTGACCAGTGCCATATAAACTAAACATTCTTTTACTTAATGTTGACCAGTGCCATATAAGTTAAGCTTTCCTGAATGCTACTCTCTACATGTGTTATAACAGAATACATTCTAGCATCACTTAGACAAGAGACTTTCTGTTAAAATTAAGATAAGTTTTTGAGTGTTCCTTAACCATTAAAACAAATTCTTAAATAACAGGAATGCGTGTAAATGTCACAAAAAACTGAAATGTGACATGCAACTTTAAATTCATAACAGTTTCGCAGCGACAGGGTATGCAACGCATTTATAATGCTAGGTTAAACCTATCTTAAGTATTAGGAATATGTAACACTTTACAAAGTGTTTAAAAATCATATTAATACTTAAAAATGTAGAGGGATTAGCATTGGCGTTTAATAAAGTTGCACGTGAATATATTCAATTTATAAATACTATTTCACGGAACATTTCACCAGAAATTGATCTGGTGATTAGGTATGAAAGAAGGTTTGTTCAAAATCCAACTGGGTTGTCCTGCCCAAGTTTAATTGACTAAGCGACTAACGGATTGCTACATATACTCACCGCTTGGCAGCTGTGGCGCTGGCCTGGAGGAATGCTTCTCCGGCCTGTGCGATCTCCTGAGCTTCGGAATTGACCAACAGGTGAGGACCGAATGCCGTAGATTCCTGGGCGGCTTTACTGGTTTTGCTGTCTGCAAAATAACAAACGTAATTCAGTATAGTATTCCTTTAAAGGAAAAGAAAAACAACAATGACAACCATGCCTGAATTTTAATGTTTGTAATAAAGATGGCGTCTACTATCAAACTAACATCGTTTTATTTCATTTTCGAGACATAGGGTTTTTTCTAACATAGGTAGACTTTAACATTTATGGCTTACTTTCGCCGTTTAGTAGGAAACAGTTTCCTTTCTGAGCAAGTCCCTATCCAGTCAGAAATTAAACTTACCTTCTACCAAAGCCCTTTGAAACTCCTGTGCAGCTTTACTCTGGACGGATTCAATAGATTTAAGAAAGTTAGGAGTGATGGACTTCTCAAGAGCCGCTCGCCCAGGTGTCTCAAGATTAGGTCCCCCGGCAATCTTATTAAGCACCGGGAGTTGTGAGATGCTTTTGGCAGCTTCCTCCAAACGCGTCACGGAAAAACGTGACACTTTGTTAGCGACGCCTTGACTGCTGGCTGCACACGCCAGCAGCGCGACTGCAATTGTCACGCACAAGTTCCGATTCATTCTGGAAATCAACAATAACAAATGATGAGTGGATGGATTGATCGATTGACTGATTGATGAATTGAAGAATTCATTAAAGAGTTTAGATTCCTTTACATCAAATATTCAATGGCATAAGCTCATGAGACTTCAGCCCTTAAGACTGGTAATATTAACTTGATTGTTATTTATCTCACAACAACGAAACAAAGTAACAGAGTATTTGAACTTTTAGAAAAAAAAGGACTTTTACTTAAATTGGCAGAAATGTAAAACTTGTTAGGCAGTAACTTCCAGAATGGGAAAATTAAGTCACTATTACTATTTTGGACTTTACCGAATATGCATCCCTACATATATAAATGTGTATATTACTACAAAACTTGTAACCTACCTCCTCCAGATGTGGTAGTTTTACAATGCTTGTATACAGAGATCCCTGCTTGTCTGAATGATACTGAAGATGAACACCGACTCGCACGTGCATTTATACGCTTTGCAGACAACAGGTAAGAGTGCTGGAATGTGACGTCACACGCCAAATCCGGGAACGCTATATCTGTGGCTGTAAGCGACGTTTTAATTGGGCAACATAACTGTACCCGGAACCATGGGTTCGCCCACCTTAACAGCCCGCAGGTATGAGTGAGTCGTTTGTATCTATGGATATTACTAGATGCCACCTGTGTCCGGTTCATATGCACAGAGCACTCTCACATGCGTCAACATCATATATGTGCACAATACTTCAACCGCAAAAGGCGAGATAAAGGTCTGATTTATATTCATCTTTTGATTGTGTGTTTGTTTGTTTAATTGCCTCAGGTATATTTTACGCTGGTGTCCTCACCTGATCATCCGATACAGACTTAAACTGAAACATACTGCAAGGAAACATGTAAGAAAGATAAACAAGTAGGCCTGTATAAACATATAATTTGTAAAGAAATATAACCCTCAAAAGTGAAGCATAGGCGATTCATTTTCTTATCTTTTATTTAATGTTTTTTTTTCTCGTAAATTTGGAGATTTAGTCATGCATGTGATAAAGAGAATGCCATACTTTAAAGTTACGAAACTTACAAATTTAGTCAACTCTTAAATCAGCCTTAATCAGTTGTCATGAGCATGGCGTCAGCTTAGGAATGTGGGCACTAATGAAAGCAGAATGTCTAAATATACTGAAGGTGTAGAGTGCTATGTGTTTTGCAAATGTATAAACCATTACACTGTGGCATTTATAGTATTTATTTATTTATGTTATGTTATTTATTTATTTACTAATGTTATTTATGCACCAGTAATAGAAGTAGTAGTAGTAGCAACTCTGGAGTTAGTAGTAGATAACAATAGTAGCCGAGTAACTATCAATAGTAGTAATTATCATTAGTGCTAACGCCAGTAACAGTTATAGTCAGAACACCACTACCACCACCAGTAGTAGTTATAACACCACCACCACCACCACCAGTAGTAGTTATAAAACCATCACCACCACCAGTAGTAGTTATAACACCATCACCACCACAACCATCACTAGTAGTTACAGCACCACCACCATCACCACCACCAACAGTAGTAGTTATAACACCACTGCCAGCAGTAGTAGTTATAACACCCCCAGCAGTAGTTATTATAACACTACCACCTCCAGCAGTAGTTATTATAACACCACCACCCCCAGCAGTAGCTATTATAACACTAGTAGTGTAATGTGGTTAGTAGTGGTTGTAGTGTATCAGCAGTTGTAGCATTGGTTATAGTATTAGTAGTGGTTGTGGTGTATCAGCAGTTGTAGCATTGGTTATAGTACAAGAAATGCTTGTAGTGTAGCAAAAAAGAAGTACATGTATATGTGAGTGCAGTAAGTAACAATAGTAACAATAACCCAATGTTGTTTGAAGACAAAATTAAGGCGCGTTTATCGTCAGAAGCTTGATTGTTTTGTCTTAACGATGTTTTTAACGAAGATTTCTGTCTTACATACTACAATTTCTGGTTATCAGGCTTCACAATTCTCTGACTCTCAGTATAGCAGAATTCTTCTCTGGATTTCGTAATAAACGTCCTATCTTAGTGGTCTGCATGAGCGGGTAGGTCAAAGACTGGTTGTTCCGGTGTACGCTTCTAAATGAGTATAGGATGTCTGTCATGCCTGGTGTCTTCGGCATGTCATTCCAGTGAGGCAGAACTATAAGTCTGTCTGCATTGCGTCCGGCCTGCTACAACCACGCACGATCGTGGTATGCCCGAAATAGTGTGCAAAGCGGTATTAATCATGAATGATACAAACACAAACGAATATTTCTGCAAAAACAATGTCTCGTGGGTAATATTTCATCGTGATGTACATCAGTCTCACTCCTGTTACACATGACCAATCTGCAGCACGTGGTATCCAAATATAGAATACGTTTATTTACTTTTATTTTGATTCATTTCATTATCTCGTTATGCAGAAATCAAAGTATTTCACTGGTGCGTATTTCACTGACCCAAAAGTCACGAAAGCAGTCTATATAAGGCTAGCCTCGACTGGCCCAAATCATCATGACAGTTGTACATATAGAAGTCTGTATAGGGCTAGCCTCGACTGGCCCACACCAGGATGACAGTGTACATATAGCATTCTACATAATGTTAGCCCAGACTGGCCGAAAGCATCACGAAAGTGTACCTGAAGCAATCTACATAAGGCTAGCCTAGACTGGCCGAAAGCATCACGAAAGTGTACCTGAAGCAATCTACATAAGGCTAGCCTAGACTGGCCGAAAGCATCACGAAAATGTACCTGAAGCAATCTACATAAAGCTAGCCCAGACTGGCCGAAAGCATAAGGATAGTGTACCTGTGTCTGTCTACATAAGGCTAGCCCAGACTGGCCGAAAGCATCACGAAAGTGTACCTGAAGCAATCTACATAAGGCTAGCCTAGACTGGCCGATAGCATCACGAAAGTGTACCTGAAGCAATCTACATAAGGCTAGCCTAGACTGGCCGAAAGCATAAGGATAGTGTACCTGAAGCAATCTACATAAGACTAGCCTAGACTGGCCGAAAGCATCACGAAAGTGTACCTGAAGCAATCTACATAAGGCTAGCCCAGACTGGCCGAAAGCATAAGGATAGTGTACCTGTGGCTGTCTACAAAAGGTTAGCCAGACCTGGCCGAACGTATCACGAAAGTGTACCTGAAGCAGTCTACATAATGCTAGCCCCAGACTGGCCGAAAGCATCACGAAAGTGTACCTGAAGCAATCTACATAAGCTAGCCTGGACTGGCCGAACGTATCACGAATGTGTACCTGAAGCAGTCTACATAATGCTAGCCTAGATTGGCCATTTTGCATATGTATGTGTCCTGGTACACAACAATAAGTAAGTAAAGATAAATAGACTAAATTTCATCTGTTACAAATCTAAGATGTGATGGATGCTTTTTTTAAATCAGCCGGAAACTGCCAGTCCAGTCTAATTCATATATTTATTGAGATGACCTTAATTCTACATATACCGCACAATCTTAGAATAACAATAATAATGACAATACAATTACGTCACGAGTCTCACAGTAAGGTATGCAGTTAGGGCTCATGTAGACCGTAAGGTAGGCCCTATATGAAAGCTTACTGGATAGTTTGGATACACATAACTTACGCCGTGATACAAAGAATTTACAACTCCACTTACAAGCTGAATGGAAGATTTGAGTTATTTATTTGATCGGTGTTTTACGCCCATATAGTGAAAAATAGGGTTAAATTACACAAGTCGTGATGTAGTTCTGTTAACGTTGATTTTTGTCCACACCTTCAAGATGAATAGCAGTACTATATTTAACTCGAGTCTCGTCGGATAAGTGCTTTGCCGAATGGGATCCGGATGTAATAGCTAAACCAGTTGACTATAAACTGCATTATTTTGCGAGGGAAAACCGGGGGAACGGCCATTAAAATATCAGACAAGGTGAGGAGTTTTCTGAGCATCCAATCAAATCCCCACCACACTCATGACGTCACGACAAACCGGTTCTGGTCAGGTTTAAGGAGTAAACATTTGCACAAAACTGACAATAGATGCGATGTTGATCAGCGTTCACGCTTGTAATCATATTTGACCTGAGACATGAGGTGTGTGCTTAAATTACCGAACGGTGTTAATAGTAACACAAAGAAGCCGTACAGAAATGGGTCAGTTTTCTCATAACATGCACCTATACTCGATTTGCTAGAGATAAATAAGCTACAGCATTGTTAGTGATACTTCCTCTAAAAAAGAGGGTAACCCAGTAGGAATGAGATGACGGGCCAGTCAAGTGGAACAACAGTCGGCGGTTAGCAGAGAGTACATCTTACCAAGTTATGAAATTACCAGCTGTAGCTGAAATCAATCTTAAGGCGACTGGCGAGTGAAATCCGTCAATTCATCATATACAGATAGTTAAAAACTTCATATTTAAACAGAAGTTTGCCATATGCGCATATATAGGCCTATAACATCATGCAGATGCTGGGCAGGGACTCCCATCTTGACTGTTTGAAAATTAGGAAATGAAAGTGCTTGTCTTGTATTCCTGCATATGGGTGATCATTTTTAGACAAGTACTCAAGACTTTTATATTGACTTTCGTTCGGCTTTCCCATCTGGGTTATAGGACTACTGACCCGTAAAAGCAGCATGGTGAAAAATCCAGGTCAATTTTTATTTTGATTTTCACGTTTGGCTTTCACGTTTTGCTCAAGGCCTATACTAACGACCCGTAAAAGTGACATGGTGAAAAACATATTTTTCCGAGAGAAAATTAAAATAAAGAGAAAATCTATTTTCTAAATAGTTTACTCCGGGTTCAAAAATCGGGACCCCGAGTTTGAAAGCTGTTGTCCCGAGTTAAAAGCCGGATCCCCGACTTACTTGTCCAATCGTATGCAATGGTAAGGTTTACTCTAGTCAAATCTATATAGGAGGTTACTGCCGGGTCGTCAATCCCAGTACATCTGTACAATAGGAGGTTACTGCCGGGTCGTCAATCCCAGTGCATCTGTACAAATGCTGAAGCTCCGGAATTATTATGCCGTGCGTCCTAAGCTCTCCTCTTATACGATGAGAAAGGCCATCACAATCACGATTTATAGCAATCATCAACAATCCTATTACTAATAGTTTGGGCCTAATTCAACCACATAATACATTAGTGGATATATAAACAAACCGTAGGCCTATAGCGTTTCAGATTATCGTAGACGCCTTCATTTGTCACACAACGTTATACGGCCTTCGGCGAAATATTTATTTATTTATTTGATTTGTGTTTTACGCTGTACTCAAGAATATTTCACTTATACGACGGCGGCCAGCATTATGATGGGAGCAAATGAGAAATTGTCGTTGGTAATGAGAAATATACATTGCGTGCCTAAACAGAGTCTAAGTAGTGTACACTTTTGTTTTTCTATTTCACGTTAGTGTTTCTGTATAAAGACCCATCTGTGTTCGTGTAACAAAGACAAATCAGCGTAGCAGCCGAGGATGATGTGTTTTTAGAGAGACTGGAATTAACTTGTGTCAGTGATGATGCCTACCACAATCCATGTTCTTGATTTAAAATTAGTGTTATTTTTCTTATGGTAACACTTTCTCGAAATATTCCGTTATTAGTAAGAGAAACGGGGTTCCGACTTTAAAAGTCGGTGGTAAAAATAATTTGATTTTGTCTTTTTTGCTTTCTTCTCTAAAATTTTTTTTCACGATGTAATTTTTATTTCTCTTCCAAAAATTTTTTTCTCCATGTCACCTTTACCGCTCCGAACTATACAGCTGTGAATTCAATTACATACTTTCTGCTATGTCCTATACAGCTGTGAATTCAGTTACATACTTTCTGTTACGTTCTATACAGCCGTGAATTGAGTTACATACTTTCTGCTATGTCCTATACAGCTGTGAATTCAGTTACATACTTTCTGTTACGTTCTATACAGCCATGAATTGAGTTACATACTTTCTGTTACGTTCTATACAGCCGTGAATTGAGTTACATACTTTCTGCTATGTCCTATACAGCTGTGAATTCAGTTACATACTTTCTGTTACGTTCTATACAGCCGTGAATTGAGTGACATACTTTCTGCTATGTCCTATACAGCTGTGAATTCAGTTAAATACTTTCTGCTATGTCCTATACAGCTGTGAATTCAGTCACACACTTTCTGTTACGTACATATGACCTTGACTGGCTACTGTGTGCCTTAATCATGCATTGAACATCACAGGATGCAACCTTTAACCATAGTATACCTTAACAACTAAATATTTGTGCACATCAACCATCAACCACAGTGCACCTAAACACTTCACAGTAATGTCCATCAATTATTCTCATTAGTGCCCCTGAACCATTAATCAGTGAGACTCGTCTATTCACCATAGTGAACCTCTGCCGTTCACATTAATGCACCTTAAATCGTTCGCATCATAGTGCACCCCAAGCGTTCACATTAGTGCACCTCAATCGTCCACATTATAGTCCACCTCTATCTTTCACATTATAGTACGCTTCAATCGTTCACATTAGTGCACCTCAATCGCTAACATTAGTGTACCTCAATCGTTCACATTGGTGCACCTCTATCGTTCACGCTAGTGCATCTCAATCGTTCACATTAGTGCACCTCAATGGTTCACATTAAAGTGCACCTCAATCGTTCACATTAATGCATCTCAATCGTTCACATTATAGTGCACCTCAATGGTTCACATTATAGTGCACCTCAATCGTCCACATTAGTGCACTCCATCGTCCACATTAGTGCACCTCAATCGTCCACATTATAGTCCACTTCAATCTTTCACATTATTGTGCACCTCAATCGTTCACATTAGTGCTCCTCAATCGCTAACATTAGTGTACCTCAATCGTTCACATTGGTGCACCTCTATCGTTCACACTAGTGCATCTCAATCGTTCACATTAGTGCACCTCAATGGTTCACATTATAGTGCACCTCAATCGTTCACATTAGTGCACCTCAATCGTTCCCATTATAGTGCACCTCAATGGTTCACATTATAGTGCACCTTAATCGTGAACATTAGTGCACCTCAATCGTTCACATTATAGTCCACTTCAATCTTTCACATTATAGTGCACCTCAATCATTCACATTAGTGCACCTCAATCGCTAACATTAGTGTACCTCAATCGTTCACATTGGTGCACCTCTATCGTTCACACTAGTGCATCTCAATCGTTCACATTAGTGCACCTCAATGGTTCACATTATAGTGCACCTCAATCGTTCACATTAGTGCACCTCAATCGTTCACACTAGTGCATCTCAATGGTTCACATTATAGTGCACCTCAATCGTCCACATTAGTGTACCTCAATCGTCCACATTATAGTCCACTTCAATCTTTCACATTATAGTGCACCTCAATCATTCACATTAGTGCACCTCAATCGCTAACATTAGTGTACCTCAATCGTTCACATTGGTGCACCTCTATCGTTCACACTAATGCATCTCAATCGTCCACATTAGTGCACCTCAATGGTTCACATTATAGTGCACCTCAATCGTTCACATTAGTGCACCTCAATCGTTCACATTATAGTGTACCTCAATGGTTCACATTATAGTGCACCTCAATCGTCCACATTAGTGTACCTCAATCGTTCACATTATAGTCCACCACAATCTTTCACATTATAGTGCACCTCAATCATTCACTTTAGTGCACCTCAATCGCAAACATTAGTGTACATCAATCGTCCACATTGGTGAAGCTCAATCGTTCACACTAGTGCATCTCAATCGTCCACATTAGTGCACCTCAATCGTTCACATTATAGTCCACCACAATCTTTCACATTATAGTGCACCTCAATCGTTCACTTTAGTGCACCTCAATCGCTAACATTAGTGTACATCAATCGTCCACATTGGTGCAGCTCAATCGTTCACACTAGTGCATCTCAATCGTTCACATTAATGCACGTCGATGGTTCACATTATAGTGTACCTCAATGGTTCACATTATAGTGCATCTCAGTCCTGTACATTATAGTGCACCTCAATCGCTCACATTATAGTAGACCTCAATCATTAACCATAATGTGCCTCAATCATTAACCTTAGGGTGCCTAAATCATTAACCAAAGTGCTCCTCAAAAACCATCAACTATTATCAGAAAAGAACGAAGTTAATCACAGAATTTGCCCAGGCCCGTTTTGAACTAATTTATGCTGCAAGACAGACCTAAGACTTCTTATTGCCCTGCATGCCTTTACAAATGTTAAAAATCACGTCTTAGACGAAGTGTGCGTTACAATAAGATCTTCTAGTTACAGGTCATAGATTGTAAATCATGCAACGCGCTGAAAGCCTTTATTTACGCCCTAGTGTCCGTCACATACTGGCCGTCAATCGGTTGATGGAGTTTTGGAAAACGAACATGTCGTTTTCATATTCTCACTCACCGGGGAAAAAAATATTTTTCTGAAAGACATTCCTTGAATGTAAAGGAATGTCGTAGATTTGGTGGCGTTTTATTTTTTAAAGTGATTTATGTCGTGCCAAACTTCATATGTGTCACTAGTATGTGCTCCTTTTTGCCACACGGACAGCATTAGACTGATCAATTAACTACTTCTACCTAATGACGGGCAATCCATATCACGCTCTAAAGGTGTCTTCGACTACGTTCAGCCCAAGTGCAAAACGCACATAAAATGCCTTATATGTCACCAAAACAACTCATATTCGTATTATTTTACATACCTGGCATGAATATGTGTAGTTACGTCTCTAATCAGCGAATTTGTCATTATTATTAGACACACTGCGTGTCCAGAATCTATGGTGCTCTGTTTTTGTGTAATTCCGCTTTACCCGGAACTAACGGTTGCACATGACCCGTGCTTATTCATATTGCTACGTTGCATATGTGAATGATTGCAATCAGAGAACTGCTGAGACATATTTTATACACTGACTGCAGCTCATAAATTGGCCCATTTGGATACCGATTACAATTCCGCGCCAACAAAATTACTCGAGTTCTTTAATGAATTAACATCAGCTAAATCCATCTCTTTACATAACTCCCTCCTAAAGGATAAAGAAAAGAAGTGAATTTGTTAATTTTAACAGAAAGTCTTTTGTCTGAGTAATGCTATTATATTGTCTGCTATTATAACATAGTGTTATTTTATATTCAACATAGTATTCTAATAGACTAATAGAATTTTTATCTTAAATTAATAGAATATGTAAAAGAGAACAAACTGCCGAGATAACAGAATACATATTATCATCACTCAGACAACCGATTTTCTGTTAAAATTAGCAAATAATTTTTTTAGTATGCTGTACAAGAGTACAAGAGTATGATGCGTAAGGAATACGAAGAAACATATCACAGTAGCGAGAGGAAAAATCTCATTGAAATCGAAAGAGCAATAGCTTTCATTCAGTTTACAGTTGTATTGTCTCCCTGACTGAATCACAACCCTCGGGCATAGACATGTATGGGCGTTTCCGGCAGTGAAGAAAAGCACACAGAATATAAACTATATAGACTGCCACATATAACCTCATATGTCGGCTCCGTTCACGTATCCATTCACAGTGCCTGGCCAATAGAAAGCCATCTCCCCTATTGCGAAATCCCCTGTTTCTCCTACTTTAGATTTTTCCGAATTACAAGGAATACCTGCAGAATATTTTTTGTGAGACATCAAATTACAGAAGGCAACTGAAAATAATTCAAAAAAGGTTTATTTTAAAAACACTCACATAGAACTCTGCACGTGAATAGCCTATTCCGATAATCTCGTTTTCCTTCCATGAATAACATGACGTTGCCACAAGTTTAATTTTCTCCGGGCCTTCCAATTTAATCATAAAAGTGTTCCAGTTAAGGCTTTGATATATATAAATATAAAAATCACAAGAGACAAAAGGATTTCTTCGGATATACTTTTGGAATATACTGTTGAATTTGGTTCTGCATTTACTTAAAACATTTTCAACGTGTAGTTAATAAATTACCTTAGGATTAACAAAAGGATATGTCTACGCATGCGTACTTTTGGACATAAATATATATTAGATATAGCGGTGAGTACTGCTTATTATTTCCAAGCTTATTGCAGTTTAACGTCGTGCTAAAGAAATACCCACTGATATAATTATGGTCAGTTTTATGGGTGGAGGAAGCTGGACTGGCCGGAATAAACCACCGACCTTCAGCAACCTACTTACGAACATTAAAACATGCATGTGGCGCACAGATTTGCACGTCATATTGATGACTAGCGCTTGACCTCGTATACGGCTAAACGGCCTCTCTAAACGTCCACGGTTCCCATGACCACCATAAGGATTGAACCTCCATATGGTGCATACCTCATGGTTACACCTCGCATATTTTAATTTTTTTAAACGGTTGGTATTTAAAGACCAAGAAAACACTAACGTGAAGAACAAACACCCTTCAGATGACAGACCACGAAAGACTGTCCATAAAATAGTCTGATTATTTTTATTTTAATTTTTCACCTTGGTAAAATTCATTTGATACTGGATTTTATGTTTTCCGGCATTATTGTGACCAGAGACATCACATCAGGTTTTTTCCACTTAACACACAGGCTGTTAAATTTCATCATTCAAAGTGCATATAAATATATAAAGCAAACAATACGGATGTGACGTCAGTGTTATCCTCTGGGTCACTGCAAACCACTATAGAATCTGATGTTTTAAAGCCAATTTACTGATAAAATTGGGAAAAGTTGGTAAAATGCTAAAAAAAAATCGAACTATTGTTCTGAAAAGTGTATTATTGTATTTCATCTTTTATACTTCTTCTTAACGTTTTATTTACCTTTAACGACGCATCAAAGAATATGTTTTTACGCATATGATGGCGGTACAGTTTATGAATAGCTTACACCGGACTGTCCGGATTGAGCAAACCACCGATCTTTGCCAGGTATACCTGATATTTTTCCTGACACTTAGCCACGATTTAGCCAGCAAAAGGTGGATTCTAACACGCGACTTCATTGATCACAGAGATCAAGCACTTTAAACGCCTAAGCCAAAAAAAAAAAAACATGGACCTCAAAAGTTTAATGTTTGAGGATGTTTAGTAGCGGACATGATTCTGCAGTTTGAGATGCCACACAACATACAAAAGCGGCTTTTATTTTTTAGAAAAACACGTTCACCTAATAAAAACAACATTTCAGTGGAAGACAAAATCTTGAAATTCTTTATGCTTTTCGGATCCTTAAAAATCTTAAGTAAAGTGCTATTTCTTCAGTCAAATACTACAGCTGTATATGTAGGCCATATTTATCACATGCAGTTTCAGTTTCAGACACTTGTTGAGACATATAGTTCCTGATTACCATGCGTCAGACTCTCTCACTTCAGGGTCTTCTGAGAAAAAGCGTGTGAACACTGTCATAGTGCACTTACACTCAAACTGAAGGCCTAAATACCGCACAACCAGCTGTATTTATTTATTGACTATTTATCTGTTTATTTGATTTTTTGTCTTTACGTGATTTCTTATTATTTATTTATTTATTCATTTGTTTATTTGAGTGGTGTTTAACGCCGTACTCAAGAATATTTCACTTATACGACGGCTGCCAGCATTATGGTGGGAGGAAACCGGGCAGAGCACCGGGGAAACCCACGACCATCCACTGGCTAGGCTCGAGCAAGATGTGGTTTTCACCCTTTGATATTTGTGTGAGCGTCATTTCAGTGACATGAGTAAATGAAAGAGAAGCTTGGCCAATAAAATTGGTTTATACCTCCGGAAGAAAGGACAGTTACGGAATGTTTTAGGTAATGTTAACATAGCCATGCGCTGGATTCGATTCCGCGGCTTCGTTGTTCAGACGCAATCAGCTGAAACGAGAAGTGAAACCTTTTTGGCAATATAACTATACATGAAATGGCACTCAGATGATTGCTGGGAACTTCCCTGTGTCCGTGTGGCAAATTCTTACTGGCATTAAATAAAAAGACTCCTTTACAATATATAGATTTTTCTATTAGTAAGTACCTTAGTGTACATGATAACTTTCGTACATGCTGTCCGTCTTAGACGGATGAATTACGTTTATAGAATGCATGATATACAGGGTACGCTGGACCGATCCACTGATCCCAACCGCGTTCATTTTTTTTTTCTTTTTTTTTTTTTTTACACATGCTGGTGTATATTTCATTGGTATTTGTATCAGGACTGTGTGAAATGGCTATGAAAAGACATGCATATAAGGCAACGTATTCTTGTAACACCGTACACATAAGAAGGTCTGACAGCAACCTGCGGACGTTCGTGGGTTTCCCAGGGGATATGCCCTTTTCCTTCCCACCATAATGCTGGCCGCAGTCGTATTAGTAAAATATTTTTGAGTACAGCGTAAAGCACCAATCAAATCAATGAATAAATTACTTCAACAATACCTTGCTTATATGACAACACAACTGGCTGTAAATTTATGGTCTGCAGAGAGATGTTTATTCACAGGAGAATGCATGTACAGTATAACCCAAACTGCCAGAAAATTGAAATGCAAAACTGTTAACTGTTATTACAGTCCATGCTCTCCGCGCAAGGGTAAACAAATGATCTATGACAAAGTGTAAATGTCACAAATTTTACGCTGCGAAAAACAAATGAAAACAGGTATAAATCAACTCCACGCATAGGGGACATTATTCGTAAGAGGTATAATGTCATTGTGCTATATACTATGACTGTCTCACAGTATACCTTGCAAAACAGCAATCTGTATTTGGAATGCAGAAATATGTACACGAAAGCCACTTGCCTTGAAAACATACAGTAAAAATATAAGAAATTAAGTTAAGAAGAAATGGCATATCACTGTGAAATAGCGTAGGCCTCGGTTTTATTCACGCAAGCTGTATTCATTTCATTCCCTGCTTCTGTTCAACGACTTCACTTCAAAACAGTAAAAGGTCACCAGAGCGTCGAGTGTTTGGGGTTTATTACCAGAGTATCGATTACAGCTTATTGTCAACAATACACTACCCTCAGCAGGGGGAGAGCGCGGGACGCTGTTTTCAAGAACACCATCAGCCGTATTTTATATACATATAGGCCTATATGTGTGTGTCTACACAGTACAGTTGATTTGAATATGTTCATTCAGCATGCATAGAGCGCTTGTTTGTCCAAGAAAATGTGACTTTACCACGCTAGCAAAGGTATATGTGTGGTTAAGAAAAGAAAAAAAAATCAAAACTTAAGTTCAAGGCCAATCAGATTAAGTGATGAAATATAAAAGACCACCTTGCAGTTGGCCAATGAAATTAGTTTATCCTTGTGGCTAAAGGAAACACCTATGAAGCCTTTCAAAAATGTGATCCTTGTCTAATAAACCAGCATTATTGTGGAAGGAAACGCGGGGGGAAAACCACGACCATTCGCAGGCTGCTGCCAAACCTTCCCGGCCGGAGAGGAAAATATATATATGTACAAATCGGGTACACAAAGATATACAGCCAAGATTTATACATGACGAAGATACGCTAATGAGTGGACAAATAGCCTAAATTCTCTTTAAAACTTAAGGAAGGGGGGGGGGGGGGCTCCGTGTCTCAGATGGTTAGCGCGGTAGCGCAGCGTAATGACCCAGGAGTCTCTCACCAATGCGGTCGCTGTGAGTTCAAGTCCAGCTCATGCTGGCTTCCTCTCCGGCCGTACGTGGGAAGGTCCGTCATATAAGTGAAATATTCTTGAGTTCGGCGTAAAACACCAATCAAATAAATAAATAAATAAATAAACTTTAAAACTGTTGGCATTACTTTTAATTGTATATAATATATATAGCCAGTCGAATATATCTGCAGAAATTCGAGGATAAATAGGTTTATAGATGCTTTCATCGTTAAGGTAATATCTTAGTAAAGTAATGTACTGGTAGCATTTATATACAATGACAAATGACAATGTAGGAGATACCGTGCAGTGGTTACCTCTCGGCTCTGTCTTGTTCCTACAACCATAAACGAGATTGTAATCATATTAGTGACACGGTAATAAATTAACTAAATAAATAAACAAATAAATAAACAAGTGACGAGACACGGTGGAGTACTGAGTATTACTAAAGTTCAGCAGGTGATTAACGAGGCTCTTTACATTAAATCATTTCTAACTCCAAAGCAGAAGCTGGTTCTCCATATTCAAACCATGTGATGTGATAGACTCGCTTAACTTCTAAATACACTTCAGTGAGGTTAAAACAAGATTTTAAATTGTTTTACACAACTGCCTCTGGGCAGGGTATAAGGGCCTACCTATCCCACATTGTCCATTAAAAGTACCGTACAGGTGCCCTTGACCCAACAGATTTATACCCATACTTACGACGATAGTATAATAAATTGCACCTTCAACAGGGAACAATAAAACAAATATCTGAGTATCCACATTAACTTGTGCTCAGGTGTGTTTTAAGTACGTCGTAACGCGTGAATGCATGACTAATACAGTGTGTATAATGGCAGATTTTTTCAGGTAACTCTAATGTGTATACATATCTCCCAGGTGTAGTGATGTACACAAATACGTATGCAGGCAAAACCAATTAATTGTACGCCCCCTGAAGCACTGTCTACGTAAATAGGCCAACTATATGCAATTAATGTACCCATACTGATCTTCTCTATGACGCACACTGAATGGACTTGGCAAAGAACCCGGTGTAAAGTGCGCCTATAGGTTCACGGCCATAGGTTGACATAAGACAACAAAACATTAATTAGCTCACAGTGCATAATGCTTTTAACACCTTATGTACCGGAACTTACGTTACAAATATGTTACCTGTGTGTACAGGTGATCTATATTTTTATCTGACTGATATTTCGCAAGACAAACAATGTGACAATGTGAATAATGATCATTTTCTTATATCCTCGCTAGTCTGGCGCAGTACCGTATAGTATTATGGGTTGCTCCGTGAGATAACTATAGCCCTTGACGAATGAGATGTAATTAGCATCCAAACCAAAAGCTGGATTCGAACCTGTGACCTCACTGGTGGGAAGCTAACTGTCAACTAGCGGAGAAACTGCAGCTTTAGTGAACTAAGCCAGCGAAATCTCTTAGCATTTAATTATTGAAATATTTAATTACTGAGATATTAAACATGGGGTCTCCGTAGGCCAGTGGTTTATAGAGCACTGGCGCAGTACAATTGCCCATGATCCTCTTACCAATGCGTTCGCCGTCGTAAAGCAAAGATTACAGCCATGCCGACAAATATAATTTTCTAAACGCGGGTTCCCTCGCTGATGCTGGCTACCGTGGTATAAGTGAAATGTTCTTCAGTAAGGCGTAAAACACTAATCAAATAAATAAATAAATAATGAATTAAAGAAGTAAAGAAAGAAAGAAATGAACATTATAGTCTAAGTGAAATATTTTCATCAATCAAGTTAATAAATAAATAAAGAAAAAATTACAAGAAATACTTGGAGAAAGAAATAAAGAAAGAAAGAAACGGTATGATTCTTCCCAAGGACGGGAGTAAGGGGTGGGATGAGAAAAGGGATGGTTTAACACCGGGATAATCAGTAAAATATTTGTATGTTTTGATAACACTTGCATAAAAAATGACTTATTTGGCTATTTGAGTGACAACCACAAATCAGCAGTCATGAGATCTACGTAGTTACATCCACGTCCTACCATGAACTACATTATGGTGGTTTATCTTCACCTCTCTTAACACGGATCACCATATCATGTGTGCGCTAATTATTGACCCAAGTTTACGGATGCGAATATTTTAGTGTAATGTTCTGGTAACAACAAGAAAAATGAAGATCCGGTGTATATATGGGACAGGTCAACAAATAGACTATTTATAAAGTACACATCAAAACAAATAAACAAGAAAGATGAAAACATCAGGGTTTAAACATCTTGCTTCAAAATGCCATTTCAAACCAAACCCTGCTCCCCCAGTGGTCCACCCCCAGTACGCACGAATGTAGTTTGCATGTGTCAAAGAAAACGTTAACGCGAACTATTCTATCATAGCAATTAAATATATACCACCAACAGGATGTAAAGTTATAGCTAAAATGAGTGTATCGGATTCGACGGTTTATATGTAGGCCTATGTTTTAAATCAGTGCATAAATTAAGTTGAGTCTATAGTGAAAACCTGTAGAAGTTATTTGTATTTGTAACAACAAAGTAGTTGTTATAGGTCCTCTCCATGTTAGTCAGCTGGTTTAGTGAAAATACCGTTACTCGGCGGATAAAGTTACCATATTTGGCACCGGGGGTATTGATTATTGTTAGCTTAGAGGTCATCCTTAACAAATATTTTATTTTCACATGAATATAAAATAAAGCGTACGACGGGAGATTAAACCAGTTTGAGCTGGAATTGAGCTCAGAGCAACCCCATTGATGAGAGGCTCCTTGGCCTAGTGGTTAGTGGCTAGCAGCACGCTAGTTCTGCTCAGTTACTGTTTACAATTAATGTAACAATTTTTGTTAAGCAAATTAAATTGGATGAAAGAAATAAATCAGTGTCTAACACACTGGCGATTCCCAGTAAACTTCGGGGAATACACGAATTACCAGTGGACCTGAATTTTCAGATAGATGAAGCTTTATGCACTTTTTAAAATATAAAGTTTGTCTTTCTGCTACATAACTGTACATCACTTTTGAAGGGAAGATTGATTTTTTTTTAATTTAGACTCTCGCTGCGATCAAGGACGAAATCAGTATTTTTATTTTGCACTTCATTTATTATTGTCAGGTTTCCTCCCATCACATAATCCTGACCGCCAATCTTTACCAGTGAGTGAAATATCTTTAAGTATATTAAATATTATTGTCAGACAAAAAATATCTGAGATAAATGCGTTATTTCACTAATATTTTAGATTAAGTAATTGCGAACGTAACAGTACACCTACATTCCTGGTGTGACCTGCGTGTTGCTGACCTTAAGCTTGGTTTTTGCCATTCACTCGACAAACCTGCTTTTTATTCTAATCACGATAAATACCTCATTTCGCTTCCGATGGCAAATGAACTAGTTTGAAAGGATTATGTATTTGGGACACCTTAACAAGTCATTATAAGTCACGGCTCTATTATGCAGGTAACGGTTTGGACCGGCATCAAATGAATTTTAATCACCATGCCCTTTCACGCAACTAAAATCCCACGTGCATTCAGAGAGCCTTAATATGATGGCGATGTTGTAGACCATTCCAGCATTGTATATTTCATCCGACTTGTGTTAACTTAGATCGCAATCAAAACGAACATTTCATTATCAAACCCTCAAATTAAGGAATCAGCGAAGCTACCCCGGCCAAATTAAAAAAGCAGCAAAGATACCTCGGGCAGTAATTGAACCTTATTTCCAAGGCCTAGTGAACACATTTAAAAAATAACGTTTAAATACAAAGAAGGAGTACATTAAATTCATTTTTATTTTGTCCGATTGCTTTGTTATTTTAACGTTGTTTTAGAAAATGGCATTCGTCATAAGGCTCCAAAACACAAAGCAGGCCACTTTGAGCTACCCGTCCGGAAAATGAAGTATCTGTGCAATATATCTGGCCAAAACAAAAAAATCTGCGGACACAAGACAGTCTAAGTCTAGGCCTTGAAAAGGACATTCGTATACCAGCGGACAACCATAATCGCAAGACCATTTTCTGATTAACCAAGAAACCGAGAAAGTACCGCTACTTAAAATTGAGTCATGCAAAGAGAAGCAGTCAACAGTTTTCAATGATGATTGAAAGAGTCAAGTTACATGTACATATATGTTCTAGACGACTGAATTAAAAACAGAATAAAACAGGGAGTACCACGTATGCCAGATTATATTTAATGTTCATAAAATACCGTCATCGCATTAATAGAGGCTAAATACTAATTAAAGATGATTATTATTTTAGTACTGGTCGAACAAAAACTCCGTTGTAGATAAGAAGAAAATACATCGATAATATTGCAGAATATATTCCCATATTTCAAAATCTATAGTTGCTTTTTCTTCTTTCATTTAACCCAGAACTGCGGAAATATAGCTGAGTTGGTCGAACGGCAGTTCAATATCATTGGTTGATATACATGAAGGCCTAACATTTAACGTGACCACGGTACCATTTCCACTAAAGCTGCATGTAGAGAGGAGTCCATCGAAATAAACCTTGTTCAGGTTGGTCGAAGACTCAAATCTTAATACCTCTCGTGTATCGTGCACATTCAAAAAGCCCAAAACAGTCTTTTTACCACATTTTATTAAATTAGATGTCCGTATTTGAATTACCAGTGGTGGTGAATAAATTTCTTACAGAGGTCCAGTAAGGTTCGTATTTGATGAATTTAGCTACCCTATCTTGGTTAAATCTTGTGCAGAGATAATGCTAGGTAGAAGTTCAGCAATAACTTCATTCAGTATTCAGAGAATTGCCATCACCCTCCCACCAGTGCCCTCCCCCCACCCCTCCCCTCTTTAAAATGAAACACACCACCGTTTGCTACACACCACCACCATCAGACGGGGTTTCTCATTTTATAAAGCATAGCCAACGCTTCTCTAACAGCCACCATAAAACATCCCTTCTTGAGTCTGCTTAAGGCCTTCAGCTATTCTACAGGCTAGATATTTATAACAGTATATAATAATACCTCATTGCTTTTCTACAGATTAGCTATTTATAACATTATATAATAATACATCTTGCTATTCTAAAGACTACCCATATATAACAGTATATAATAATATTTCATCGCTAGTGTAAATTGACAAGTAAATAATGCTACCCTTGTATACACAATGGCTAAATTTAAATATATGCAAAATAAATCATTTCCATCATATGGCCTGTAAATCATGATTAAATGTAATCTTTCCAGGATTACAAATTGTACCCTTCATTATCTCTTCCGCCATCTTGGTCAGTAATAGTCTATTACATTTCCCGTCGTCTACTTGCCAACAAATAATCTTCCAGGTTTAAGACTTCTGAGTTTTACCCTTAATGATCTCTTCGGCCATCTTGGTCAGTGACAGTCTATCACATTTCCCGGACGTCGTCTACTTGCCTACAAGTAATCTTCCAGGTTTAAGACTTCTGAGTTTTACCCTTAATGATCTCTTCGGCCATCTTGGTCAGTGACAGTCTATCACATTTCCCGGACGTCGTCTTTGGAAAAGAGTCCATGAGCAGGAAATGTCCTGGCATGTAACCAAGACCATCTGGCGCAAGAGACGGTCTGAAGATGTCCTCTGCACGCCGCTTGATATCTTCTGTGGTTATGCGTGTGTCTGGTGTGAGCGTAATACAAGCGCAAATCTCCTGGTGCAATATGTCGTCATCCACACCAACAACAACAACTTCCTCAATCTCTTCAAAGTTTTCCTGGATCTTCCTCTCCACGAATGAGGGAAAAATTTTCACCGAAACCTGTTTAAGCATTTCAGTCTTCCTACCTATGATGACGATTCGTCCGTCTTGGTGGATTAGTGCTACATCTCCGGTATGGTACCAACCGTCTTCGTCCACAATAGGCGCTCTGGAACCGTCAAGGTAGACATAAGCTTTGGCACATGCTGGTCCACGCAAACAGAGTTCCCCCTGTGTTTCCACACAGACGACTTCACCTTTTTCATCCACCACTCTAACTTCGCAGCCAGAGCAGGGGTACCCAGCTGTACCGAGTTCAAAGCCCAGCGCTGTTGCTACCTTCAAACCGATGAAATGCAAACATTCAGAAGAGCCGTAGGCGGAGGCGACGGACTCTGAAACTCGTAGCAAACTGTCTACAAACTTCGCACTCACCCTTTGTCCTGTGGCTAGCGAGGTGGAGAGAAACGGCATCCTGTTTAACAGATCAGGCCTTCTCTGTAAGCTGTTTAGTCTATATTCCATCAGTAAAGCAGCATCTGGGCGTTCAGAAGATAAAACGTTCACGAAGAACTCATCGTCTGAGTTGACTTCCGCCTTGATGTAGACTGTAGTCAACCCGATACCAAGGTACATAGTTGGTTGGCCGCCTATCCAAGACATCGGTCTGTCGTTAGCAACAATTGTGTCCTCTTCCAACTCGCAAAAATCTCCCATTGAATACGCTCCCGCTAGGATTGAGGCATGGGTGTGCACAACGAGCTTAGGCATTCCACTACTACCAGAGGTCAACACCATCATCGCTTCGTCGTCGGCGTGTACTTCGGGAAGGTCAACATCTAGAACCTGGTTGTCCTCTGTCAAACCGAAGAGGTCAAAGGTCGTTATCTTATCTTTATGGTCCTGGAATGTTGTCAGGATGACGCTACGATGATGAGCCTTGGAAAGGTCTCCTTTAGATTGGTTCAATTCTGTTACAGTTGCCACGCATCCTATCCCTTTGGCGATCTTTGTAAATTCTTTCTCATCGAAGGATGGCGAGTTGATAACAGTGCCACCGGTCATGTTTATACCGAAATAAGTTATGGTCCAGTTTGTCGGTGTGTCCACAAGTATGGCTACTTTGTCACCTGCTCTGATGCCCTGTCTGACAAAATGTCGGGCCAACCAGTCGGACTTGTCTGCCACTTGTTTCCTTGTCAAGGTATCCCTGGGTTGTCCGGCTTGTCTGAAGACAAACGCCATTTTGTCTGGGTTGGCCTTCGCCAGCTCTCGTATTCTGTCCGGAATTGTGCGAGGTAAGTCGAACACTGCCGAGGGCGTCTGGATGTAACTCATCTTGAGGTCGCCATATCCATGTTTCTCCATGTCTGGTTCCCTGGAATAGAAATGCAAAGGAAGAAACAGTTGATATCATTTTGTTTAGGTGGAAATTAACGGTGTTTGGAACTGAACATTGTGTGCTAGTAGGCTTTGAATTAGCCGCCCAAACTTCCTGCTAAGTGTGTGCTTGGGGAAGCCAAAGGTATATTGCCTTATTTTTTCTCTGGGGTTATATACTATAGTAGTATATTACGTCAAAAGCGTGTCTGATTACAGACGAGAATGAGGGGGGATCCCCTAAGTATACTATGCTATACTATAATAGACTATGCTATAATATACTACACTATATTACACTATAATACTATGCTGTATGGCATGGCATGGCATATCATGGTAAGTCATGGTGTCCGGTCGGCTTGTAGAGTTGAGTGTTGAACTGTGGCGCGCCAAAACGGACCAGTGGGTTGGTTGGATTGTCCCAATTGGGTTTCGTTTAGTTACCTGATTAGTGCATGCATGCTTTTGCATTAATATATGGCCAATACACGAGTAATGCCTCCACGTCTCCATTATACCTTCGCCACATACATCTTAATAATGCTATCTACACGTCCACGCAAGTTACTGGTGTCCGACGCATTAGAAGTGGTAGGCAGCAAGAGGACCATTTGTTATAACCTACCGTGTGGTAGCAGTACGCCAAACTCCGTATGTTGGGCTCGGCGCGCACGACCTTGTCTGACCGGGACTGGGAATGCTTTGTTCAAACCTAAACTGTGGGCAACGTACGATGCGGAGCGGGACAAGTGGATGCCCCGACGCAACCACTACGACTTTGATAAACGCACTCCGGGGCTCTTCAGAGATCAATAGCTTGTGTTCGAAGACACTATTGTTATGGCGAGGGGTCGAATAGCAAAAACAAACTCTTCTGCACAGGCGTTAGTGCGCGGGGCTGTAGACAAGGACGTATACCTCTTCGTGTTGCGCAACCATCAAAGTGCGAGTGGAGCGAACCAAGGAATGCGCATGCGGGGAAACAGCGTGTTTTCCTACACGCAGCAGAAAGGTGGTTTGACTTACTCTTAAGTGAAGAGTAAAGTACTGCCGGACGGTGTAAGCACCACTTACCTGGACAGCTGACCTGACTGCCACCGGCTTTTGTACTATGATATTATGTGTTGCAGTGAAGGCGAAATAAATGCAAGTGAAACACACTGTATGCGAATGTCATCTCATTGACCATTCATTCATGGAATGGGGTTAATACGCCCAGAACAGGCAAACACGGAAAGGTATTACCACCAACTGGTTAGTTGAGTGATAAAAACACCAGGGCTGGCCGCCCAGTCGAACACCATGACAACGTGACGCCCTCGATCCCGCTGGGTTAAGTAATACGCGCAACACTGCCCGCACACAGCCGTGTCCAGACGCTGCCGCCGATCATTCCACGTTCAGTGGTGTGTTCTCCGGTTGAGCCAAGCGGTAATATCAGCATGCATGGGTGACAGTCCGTAAGAATCAAAGTATTCTCCCTGGAGACGGAGTGGCTTCGGGCAAACGTCAATGAAGACGCCCACCCAGTGTTGCCCGAGGCGGAGCCACTCGGCGAAGGAGGTGGTCCTGAGTGTAGACATCCCCGCATCTCCAACACTCACACGCACGGTGTCCGTGTCCGCTTGTACGGCGCGTCGCCTGTTGCGCCGTGTCTATGGTATTTAGGTGGCAAAGTCACAGAGTACGTTTCGGCTTTCCACCATAAATTTGGCAAACCGCATCTCCAGACGCAAATCTTCTTTCTGGACCAGGTAGCCCTGTGATCGTCGTGGAATTTGGGTGTCAAGTCGAAACAAAACAGCGCCCTGTCATTGGCGAACGTGGTGCGGAGGATGTTGTTCCATTCGTCGTGGAACACATTTCCCGTGTTGGTAAAGAGGTTCATGTACGTTACGACGAAATTCACGTTATCAAAGTCGGGTGTCAGGGGCTTGGCAGAAATTTGACGCCCGCCGACATGCAAGACAAGTGTTAAGAAAGTACGTCAGATGCAAGCAAGGGTCGCTCCCTGACATAACACAAGCACTAAATTGTCCCCACACTCACCCAGTTACTGCGCGCGACTTGACGTCACAGCAGCCAGACGATAGCGAAGCGATAGTTTTGAGAGTACGAAGATCCACTCTTCAGGTGAAGTGACATACATTTTCTTTTGCTAATTGACGCACAAGATTTTGGATACTTTGATACATGTGCATTTAGTGTTGCTTGATCATTTTTCGGCGCGACGTAACCAGACAGGCACATGCAAATCAGGTCATACAATAACACAGGAAGCAGTCAAAGACTGTACTCATATAAGGCATTTATCTGATATAAATGTAAACAAAGCATTTACTGAAGTGTACCCTGTACATATTTCTTCAGTTTTCATTAGTTAGATCGACCGTTGGTCTTGTTATTTCTTTGATAACTGTGGAAAATTAAAGCCTTCAAAATCTCCGTTGTAGATCATGACGTCACTCCACGCTCATGAATATGAACGAGCTGATCTATTCGATGTTTGTTGATAAATGATTTCATGTATTTTGCTGTGGAAAAATATGCTGCACTGAATTTATGAGAAATCTGTAGACCTGGGTTAGCATGTTTACAAAGTTGGAATGGCATAAGTAGTCACTTGTATTCAAGAGAATACAGTGTTTGTTAAGAAAAAATCTCCGTAGTAGTTGTTAACTTCATTACTTTCCGACCAGCAACGAAGTTTGTGTGGAAGTGCTGGAAATGGAAAGCGTTTTTATCGTAGGTCCCGTTCAAGGCCATGTTGCTCTCGCATCCCTCGAACAAACCCAAAAACAGGTTTTGCTCGTTGATGAGGGTGTGGCAAGGCAAACGGGTCCTTCAATGGGGTGAGGCGGATGCGATCTGTCACGTTTTTGAGCAGGTGACAGCGTTGCGGGAATATGTCGCAGTGAAGGCGGTCCAGTATGTCTACCGACCGATTTCGGCAATGAGGTGCACTCTTTTGGAAACGACTGGTCCTTTCATCCATCCTGTCATCCTGTACTTCCCTTTCTTGTTCACCAGCTGCAACAGCGGCACCAGCGTGTCTTCCACCACAGGTGGCTGGACAATGTCCGTGTACACGTACAGCGTTATCGTAGTCGCTTGTAAATCTTCGGTCCCGACGTGTATCAGATCCGCCGTCCCCATTATCCAGCGGTACGACAAATTCAAAAGCTGCTGCAGATGCGGGCTGAAACCGAGCCCCAATTGTTTCCGAAAGCGTTTGGCGTATTTCCGCTGCACATCATCGAAACTGGAGGGGATGTTCGTGTCGGTCAACAAGCCTGTCAGGGCCTTGGCGAGCGCGTTGGGCGATGGGTAATAACCTTCTGGTGAGGTTAACTTGTGCTTAGCGCGGTGCGGATCGTCTTTGGAATCTATGACATACCGCACTCCGCATTGCTGCACGTTGAATCAGGTGAGGGGCTACCGTATTTCTTCCAACCCACATTCCCAGCAGTCACGCAAATGCGTGGGCTGTGGCAGTTTCGTGGTGAAATGCACCAAGCTATTATTGAGGAAGTAGCGGAAAGAGTTGTTACTGGATAGCGTCACGTAAAACATGTTGGTGGAATGATTTCCTCTTTCCACCCCGCGCGGTATTTAATACGGACTCCACTTCCGCGAAGGAGCGATGGCTGGAGACGGAGTCCCGGTCGCCGCTGTTGTCGCCGCGTGGGTCGGCGTGGTGTGGTGCCGGTGGTAGTAGTAGTGGTGGTGGTGCTGAGTAGCCGAGACTGGGCGGGCAGAAATCGTGGTGTGGAGGATTTTCTAGGCCGGGGTGGTGTGTCCCTCTTTCCCCGCACTCACACACGGCAGCGATCGCTCGATCGCTCGGTGTCGACTCACTATGTCCGGCTGCGTACCCAGTCTCGCGGGATGTTAATGGCTCTCAGCCTGCAGGTGAAGTCCTCCAGACCCGTGAGTTGGAAGTGTTGTCTTTCATACAATGGTCGTAGACCAAGTCGATCATGTTACGGTCGGGGAGGGTCTTTCCATGGAAGGTAAGTTCTCCGCGGTCCGTCCACCCGCTGGTGGGGCTTTGTTTGACTTCTTTGGCAACGCTCCCGTCGAGCAGGCTCGCCTGCCATTGGCTGTCCATACCCCATACCACGACCCGGTTACGAGCGTAGCACCGTCGAGCGGACCGACACGCGTGCCAGACTCACTTTGAGTCCTTGTTGATGAGCTGCGTTGAGCAAGAGTTGAACGCCGCTGTAAGCTGCTAGGCTGTCCGGCTCATAGTGCACTGCATGGAGAGTGACATCTAAAGGGTGTTGGTCCCTGTTCGCGAGAGTGCTATAGCCCCGCCTCCCCCTGTGCTGCTGCCGGCAAGGTGGCTGGCGGCCGGTGCGAGGCATGGTCCCGTGTCTGATGATAAATATAGGTGTGGTCTGGCGGAATGCACGGTCGAGAGTGTGTTGACACCAAGACAGCGTATTTTTTAGGATTCGAATCCCAGTGTTGTCGAGTTGGGAGACGGTCTTGTCCCCTCCCCACTGCGCTGTGTGACTCAGAAGCTAGCCAGCCAGCCAGCACGGCCACACGCCATGTACGGCCGCCAGAACGGCACACAAAAATGCCGGCACCTGCGCGCTCAGCAGCCTGACAGCCGCTTTATGTGCCGTAGGTGTGTAGGCTGTGTACTACGTTGAACTGCGGCAAACCACAACACGCCACATACTTTACTACACCATACTACACTAAACTTCACTACACTATACTTAGACTATACTATACTACATGCTATACTATACTATACATAGTATTTTATATACTATGTATTATTTATGCTAAATACTATACTATAGAACACTATGTTCCATACAATACTATATAATATACTATACGACTACTATACTATACTGTGCGACTGGTATACTGTACTGTACTATACTACACTATACTATATACTATACTATATTGTACTACACTATACTACACTTTACCATACTACACTATACTGCACTACACTAAACTGCACTACACTACACTACACTATACTACACTACATCATACTACAGTATACTAAACATTATGCTGTGCTGTGCTGTGGTATGCTATGCCATGCCATGTCAAGCCACGCCATGCCATGCCATGCTATGCTATGCTATGCTTTGCTGGGCTATGCTTTGTTATGCTATGTTATACTATACGATACTATTATATTATACTACACATCAATAACGCCACCCCCGTGCGCCTCGACCGTACGTGCGAAGGCCTGCAGCAACCTGCGGATGGTCGTGGGTGTTCCCCGGGCTCTTCGCGTTTATTATTTCTTCTTTTCTGATGCCCATTGCTGCAGTCAGAATTTCCCATTCCTACCTTTAGCAGTTTCTTGTACTTGCTGTCATTGGACGCTTCCTTTCCCTATCACCATCTTTGTCTCTCCTGCGTGAAGAATAAAGAGCTAATGGTTTTGTCGAACAGGCAAACAAGATCTTGCAGATATCGGCAACAGTTAATGCCGGTTACAGTGCTGTTTGCTATTCAGTGTGCTGCATGGCACAGTATAATATCCAGGTAGGGTGGTAACGTTACCCCGCCCGCAACAATGGGCTGGTCGTGTAGCTTGTGGACAATTAACAAGACGTTAGTAAGGAGATCCACAGTCCATTTCGTGTCTGGGCGCTGTTGCTGGGACCAGGTGAGCGGGTCAGAGGAGTGCACTCATGTCAGCCCGCCTCCCCACGCGATGCACGGCCGACAGAACGGCGGACACTCAGACCGGTGTGTCTCGACTCCGGAGACTTACTCTATACTACACTACAGTATACTTATACTACACCATACTTACACTATACTACACTATGCCACACTACACTCTACTTGTAAAATATACACTGCACTATAGCTGTGCTATACTACACTACACTATAGTTGGTCTATGCTAAATTATACTTATACTACACTATACTACACTACACTATACTATACTTGTACTGTACGACACTAAACAACACTACACTACAGTTGTACTATACTACACTACACTACATTCCACTACACTATAGTTGTTCTATACTATACTACACAATACGGCGGAAAACACCGATCAAATAAATAAATATACTACACTGCACTACACTATACCTATACTACACTACACAACACTAAACTATACCTATACCATGCTACATTATACTACACTACACTGAACTATGCGTAAACTATACTATTCTACACTACACTACACTACACCACACTACACTACACTACACTACACTACGCTACACTACACTACACTACATTACAATGCACTACACTTCACTATACCTATACTATACTACACTACACTACACTACACTACACTACACTACACTACACTACACTACACTACACTACACTACACTACACTGCACTACACTACACTACACTACACTACACTACACTTATACTACACTTATACTATACTACACTACACTACATAATACCTATGCTTTACTACACTATAGTTGTACTATACTATAATACACTACACAACACTATACCTATACTATACTACACTACACTACTCAACAATACACTACAGTACACTATACCTATACTACACTACACTACGCCGCGCCGCGCCGCGCCACGCCACGCCACGCCACGCTGCACTGCACTGCACTGCACTACACTACACTTACACTACACTACACTACACTACACTACACTATACTTATACTCTACTAAACCAGTGAAGTACACCAGAGTACAGTGTAGCGCAGTGTAGTGTAGTACATACTGTGGCGTGATGTTGTGTAGTCTGTGATGTTACACAGTACAGTGTGTTATGCAGTGTTGTCTGTTTTCAGTATACTACACACTATAGTATAAATATAGTACAGTATACTGTATGGTATAGTATACTCTATAGTATTTTTAGTATAGTGCTTTTTGCTACTGTTTGTTATTTGTTACAGTATACGTCAATGTTTTGTACGATAGGGACAAGGAGAGGTAATCCTTGTGGATTACAAAACATGGCTTGGAGCGTGGAGTTATATATGCACTTTTGTGAACCTCTCCTATATATTTTTTGTGAATTTCCTCTATACAGGCCAACATAGAGCGCGCGTAACAGAAGAGACTAATGTATGATATAGGATTTTGGATGTGCACCAAATGTAAAGTTGATCAGTGGTGGCATTACTTAGATGTATGTCGTGTTGGAACCAAATGGCTCCCGTTGTAATATACACCGAGTGCATGTATAAGACAAATGGTGTCCATACTGGTACATTTGTATATGTTATTATACACCTAAGTGTCCAGCGCCTAATATATTATGTAGTAAACACAACTGTACAATATTTTTAATATATTGGACAGTTGTAACTGTGACGTCACACATACGGACTACTTTTTGTTTGTCAACAAGCAGACGACACAGCACGATGTTCGTCCATGCTCGTCCTGAAAAATCTGTCTCCGGACAGTCCGTTCTACCTTACACAAATTCTCGAATGTCGCCTCAAACCTGATGCAGCTGTGTGGTATTACTCCTCTCCATTGGGAGAGCATGCTTTGGGAGAGATAATAAAGAGGGCAGCCGAGGCTGCTGGACTGAAAGACCGAAAAACTAATCACTCGGTCCAAAACTCAAAACTCAACTCCACAAGCCGACCAGACAGTGTACCATGCTATAAAAAAAGGCCACTAAACTGACAACAAGCACATCGAATTTCTCCACGGACTGGATTGCTGTTCTACACATGGCTGTAAAAAGAGGTCGTCGCAAGCTCAACTTTGCAGACGACTTGGCTCCCAGGGAGGCGTGGATTTATAGCACAAGGCGAAAGGATGTTGTACAGACCAAACCAGTTTTACCTGCTCTCGTTGTTTCACAGCTGAAAGCTACGAGAAGAACGCAGCTGAATTTCCACAATGGTATCTGCACATAGTTGTTACAAAATACTATTAACTGAACTGAAACTGATGGATAGTACATTTGTGTAGGCTAACGCCCACTTCCACATCGTACAAGTACTTATATTATACACGACGATAAGCATAGCTTATACGGAATGACAATAACATGTACCTGTAGTTGTCATCGCATATATGTATGACGTTAGAATCACCAGGAGAATAGAATGATATTTATTCTGTAGCAGACATAGGGAATGAATAGTAAATACACATTAAATTTTAAACTTAAAACACAAAATTACCAATGTAACACCACTGGCAAATGGACATGCCTGGTCAAAATTCAAATTCAACGTTTGAAAATTGGAAATCTGAAGTCTGGCTAGATTTGTCCGTGTCATAAATCGGAACTTCAACGTCGTCCACCTTGGGCTCAAATTGATGCGGCAGCATATTTTCTTATATGTAGTTAGAATTCAAATAAAAAATGACATCGCTTTGATACGAATTTTCATGTTATTTAAGCCGGCTGGATTGGGTTGGCCATCTGTGACGAAACTGGCTGAACCGCTCCGAGCGGCCGGCTGGAGATCGGCTAGGGCGTTACATCTATTCTTTTTGAAGGATTTAAAGTCATTATTACGTTTCTCAGAAGCCCTCCAAGTAGCATACTATTTAAACAGGTTATAATCTTTATAATTAGGACAAGTAGCTAAATCTGAACACTAATCCTTCAACACTGACAGCCTTGCCGTTTCAAATACGAGTCAAAATTAGGAAAATGTTATGCGTTTCCACATCAGAATGAAACTGAACTTCCAAACTCAGAAAAAAGAAAAGAGGTCTCCATTCAAATTCAACTGAAAATCCTTTCTATACGAAAAATCTCATTAAATATATATATTTTTTTCTTATAAAATATCATATCAAGGTAACCTTTCATTGATTTATTTACAGCCTCACTGACGAGCATATTCTGTTTACCAGGCCCACACAGAAAAGCTTGGGTTAGTCGTTTTTTTACGACAAACTTGCCGAGCTGAGGTCGTATTCTGTCCATCCAAGAGACCCCAGACCCCAGACCCCACAGGTGTAAACAGGACAGGTGCACAATGTTTAACAAACATTCAAACTTTTAAAACAGAGGCTTATGCGTTTTACAAGGACGTGTATAAGCTGATGACTGCTTTGCTGTTCCGCTATATAATGATTGTCAAATAGGCCTTTTTGTATTTAGATGGGTACTCCTGGCCGTTTTTGTGTACATTTGTTGTTAAGTAACGAACTTGCTCGAGATAGGGTTTGCTCTTAATCCACTGGCAAAAGATAAACGGTGGAAATAGCACTAGTTTGACATTTGAATTGGATGTCATGACTATAATATATCGACGTTCGTTGTAAGGTCTTCCAGCAAGCTACGGATGGTCGTGGATTTCCGTGGGCATTGCCCAATTTCCTCGCATCATAATGCTGTCCGCGGTCGTCTGTCGTATAGGTGAAATGTTCCATCAAATAAATAAAAAAATATATAAATAAATATTACACATCCTTGTAATATATAATACCTTCTCACATCGTTGGAAACTAAAGGCCCATTCCTTCTTACAGCTCTGTTCAGTATTTATGTATCATTTGTGACATATTCATTTGGGAATTTGTATTTAACTTTGCTTTTGGAAATCTTTCTTGGAATTATAAACATTAAATACCCATTCATGGTTTACGAGCAGTGAACGATTGTCGGACAAACTGACCTTCATATTTTCGCTAACCAGAGCTCTCATTTCTGCCACTTCTTTACCATAACTGTAAATGTTTTTATGGCTATGTTTTTTTAGCTGATGACAAAAATCTAGGTGATAACTCTATTAGAAAAGCCTTTGACACACACCAGACTCTTTGTCTTCCTTCAACCATTTTGACAGATCAGTCTTATGGATTTCAGAGAAAGCGATCAAATATGCGACATTTTGTCTCAACACAACACTAACAATTATCTGACTAACCACAAATGTTAACTTCATGGAAATCAGAATAAATCCATTACCTTATTCTCCCAATGTCTGGTTCAGTCGGCTCGATCCGCTAAAGTGTGAACACTTTTATTACCGTTACCAGTCCTAGAATCTCTAACTCGTCTGATCTGGATGCATCTGGTCTAACTTCATAAACATATATTACTTTCAGCATTGAGAAATGCAAAGTCTGGATACAAGTTAAGTAAAAGATGCATCAATTATTGCTCAGACACGCCTGGTCACTATACCATTAACGGTTTGTGCGTGCGTGCGTGCTTGGGGTTTAACGTCGTACTCAACAATTTTTCAGTCATATGACGACGAAGGAATCATTTGGGTGCATGTACGTGTAATGTGCCTCCTTGTTTCCACCGCTCTTTTATTTAGTGCTGCTTCACTGAGACGACTTACCGAAGGCAAGTAAGCCACCCCCGCCCGAGCCATTATATTGATACGGGTCAACCAGTCGTTGCACTAGCCCCTTCATGCTTCCTGCTTGAAAGTCTTAGGTGTGACTCGATCAAGGAGTGATCCTTGATCTACCGGTCCCGAAGCGGACGCTCTGCCAACTGTGCTATCCGGGCTGGTTTAACGGTTTGTCATCTGTCTGATAGTTTTCAGCCCACGGTCTCTCGCCACGATGCGCTGAAAGCCCATAGGCTTAAATGCTCGTTTCATGTACTGCTATCGGTCTGTCATCTTCTATCCTTCAATCCAGAAATGCCACGTCCATTTGTCCGTCATAATCCGTCTACTCCAACAGCGTCCTTCCGTCCGTCTGTCAACGTGTTTCCACGTCTGTCCTTCCGTCTGTCTGTCATCCTGTTTCCCTCTGTTTACCATTGATTGTCCATTTGTCCGTCATCACTCATATACTTGCTCCACAGCGTCCTTCCGTCTGTCTCTCATCGTGTTTCCTTTTGTTCACCATTGGTTGCGGTCCATTTATCCGTCATCATCCATCTTCTTGTCCCACAGCGTACTTCCGCCTGTTCGTCATCGTAGTTCAGTCTGTTTACCGTGATTTTCCCTTTGTCCATCATCATCCATCTACTTGTCCTTACACACCAGTCCCGATAGCTCAGTTGACAGTGCGTCCGCTTCGAGTGGGCGGTAGATCCAGGATCAATCCAGGGTGAGGTTACATCTCAGGCCTAAGCTCCTTCATCATCACTCACTCACTCCTTCCCTCCACCATTGTCCTTCAACGTTGTTCTATATTTTCATCATGACATTTGCTTTTCACCTGCACATTATTATTTTTTATCATCTTTTGCCAGGTAAATATTGTAAGAGACATGTCTTACTTCACTAGTGTTATCAGATAAAGCATGTTATAAATACTTACTGCAAGAGTAAGCTTACTCATTCCATGTGGGGTCTGCATTCTTCCTGCTGGTGACCTTCGACTTTCTTAGTTTTGCATCTCCCAAACCTACTTTTTAGTCTAATCACGACCATTACCTTTTTCTTGCGATGACATATGAACTGAATTTAAAACATTGTGCATTCTGTTACATATCATATTGTACTCTTCATCTTTTTAATGCAAAGTCATACAACTATCAACTAACCATTCTGGCCGTAATCAAATAGACTTTAACTGTATCTAATCACAGCTAAATAATGCGAGGGCTCGCCATGTCTTGTGAAAAGACAATACTGTAGTCTTAAACAGTGGCCATACTTCTTGTGGTCATTAAACTACTGTTTTCCCGCGCAAATTGTTTAAAGACTGCCGTCAGTTCATTACGAGGTGCTGTTTCCATCCGCAGTATAGAGCCTAGGAACACAGTTCTTGCGACCGAAGCACTAAATACCACAGACACTGGACGATTGTAGCAGGGATACTACAAAGTTTTGGCTACAGATATATAATCCAATGTTCCTCCTGCTCTTTGGACAATAATAAAGGTGATGTCACAGAGTAGCCTATTTCCTTTCTTAAAACATGTTTTCAAACCATATGCTCGCCATTTCGCCAGCATATAAGGTTAAGATTAAATAAATCTGAAGGATATCTTGGCTCCGACATCTGTAGTTTACGGTCTCAGATTGCTGCCCATGACCTCCGGGGTCAAGGCCACTGTTAATGATAACGCGGGATGGAATCCAGCCAACCCCGATGATAGTGCACGGGCTCGGTATAAAGATTTGTGGGTATTTGGCTAGTTGCTGAAATTGCCTCCTCCCGTGATTTCCTCAGCTGTGTCAGTGAAATGAACAACTTAATCCTTAGCTAACAACTGTCAACATAATTTCACCATCTTGTTTATTTATTTCGTTCTTGATTTAGGCAATATTCAAGAAATTGCCACATATCGCCATGACTTGTCCCTCATTTGCGTTTAGAAAACACTGTTTAGATACTCTAAATGCTGGTTTCTGTCTGACCATATGCTCATACAATCAACCGAATGAGAAAAGCCAGTTACATGAATAATTTTATGTCTGTGGTTAATATATAGAGAGTAGAAAGCAAACAGTTACATTTCTCTCCCGTTTTTTTATTTCGGAAAGTAAAGATAGGTATATGTTGTTCATCACATATGCTAATCATGCGAAAAAAGTAAAACTGTGTCTTCATGATACATTTACAACAATACGATTAAAAAGAGCAGACAAAATGTCCTAAAACTGATAAGATGATTTTTGTCACCCAACTGGTCGGAATAGTAAAGCATTCCACATACTTCTAACTGGTCAAATTGACGTCGCCCAAGCACATGACATTTATCCAAAAGTGTTTGTGGGGTACAGAAGAAACAACTGCTGACTGCTTTTACAAGCCTCCATCCTAACTTCCTCCTTTAAAATCATTCTTATTTTGTCCGATGGCTTTGTTATTGTAACATTGTTTCAGAAACTGGCATTCGTCATAAGGCCCAAAATGGAAAGCAGGCCACTTTGCGTTACCCGTCCGGAAAATGAATTATCGGTGTAATTTAACTGGCCAAAACAAAAAAACCTGCGGAGATAAGACAGTCTAAATCTACGCCTTGAAACGGACATTCGTATATCAGCTGTCAACCATAACCGCAAGGCCAATTTCTGATTAACAAAGAAACCAAGAATGTAATGCTACTTTAAACTGAGTCATGCAAAGAGAAGCAATCAATAGTTTTCAATGATGACTGAAAGAGTCAAGTTACATGTACATATATGTTCTGTTATGTATGACTATTTAACGTTTTCATGTACTGTTAGTCTGCGGATCTTTGTGAAAGGGGGGGGGGTTATTTGCACTGGCGCTTTTCCGGCCCAAAGGGCCGATGCGCGCCAAAACTTGGCGTCATTGAAAATGCTTTTAAGCTGGATAGTATATAAAGGAAGAGTATATTATTTAGGACAAGAAGAAGAAGTTTCAATACTAGTGCTATGGACATTGTAGCATTATAGCCGACGAATCTTGGGCTTGATGACTAAAAGAAGAAAAAAAAAAGTGTTTGCAGAGGGTCATTATTCACTATGATGACCGTTTCTTAATGTACAATCCATATTTACAGTACAAGATGGGCAGGTACATGGGTTAAAGAGAGATTTTGGGAAAGGTGGGCGTTAGAACACTCAAGATGTTATAACATATACGGAACACAGAGTATAGTACAGGAAGAGCTGAACAGTATACATACACAATACCTGGACAAAAAAACAGTAGAAGCGTCAGCTCATATCAGTTCTGTTCGGGTAAAAAAAAACGACAACAACCACTTTAAAAGCAACAGATAGGCCGATCTAACCATGTTAAAAAAAAAAAACAAAAAAAAAACCGATTTTTAAAAACGACGACATCTGCTAAGAAAATTGGCCAGGGCCTGGAAAGTCTTATTTCGGTTCGCTTTAGGATTTAAAACAGATGCTAACGTAAAATGCCGAAGGCCAATGGAGCGTAAGTCCCGGTAAAGAACACGACGAGCGTTAGAGTGCCGGGTACACGTAAATAAGAGATGAGCGATATCATCGTTAACTAGGCATATGTCACATAACCCAGATGGGTGCAGATTCATTCTGAACAAATAGGTATTTGTAGGTACATGTCCAGAAATAAGGCGGAAAACTAGCGTTTCATCTCGTCGGGAACGTAATGATATTGGCGAATTTAACAAGACAGAACGATTATACTCGTGAAAAAACCTCCCCTTATTAGCTTCATTCCACTGCCGCGGCCAAATATCCACAAACTTAGGTGCGACATGACTCATAATTTCATTAATGTTCAAGGGCACGTGTATGGATATATCTAAAAAGGATAAAGCTCTCTTCGCCAGGGAGTCTGCCATTTTGTTCCCCACAATACCGACATGAGCTGGTACCCAGTCAAAACTCACAGAGACGCCCTGGTAACGAAGAGTGGTGCATAAATGTAGTATTTCAAACACAAGTGATGAAGAATTATACCAGACATAATTTGACATGGCCTGCAAGGAAGATAAAGAATCGGTAAGTATAACAGCCCTGGAAGGTTTTAGGTCGAGGAGAAACTGAAGAGCACAGATGATAGCTGTAAGTTCTGCTGTAAATACTGAGACAAAATTGGATAATCTAAAGGATTTGGAATATTTTAACTCTGAAACACAAAAAGCTGCACCAACTCTGTTGCTGTCTGGACACTTGGAGGCATCAGTGTATACCTGCAAGTACTGGGATAGGCTTGTATGTATATATTCCGTAGCACATAGTAAGGAAACATTCGGATTATCAGATTTTTTTCTATCATCGTTCAGAGTAGTCGAAATATAGGGAGGTTCTAGATTCCATGTGGGGAAATCAGGAACACGGGATGACTGCAAAGCAACATTATCACAATCTAAAGACGAAGATATGTTCTTTGATCTCAAACTAAATGGTAACGCAGCATAACTATTTAAGTCAAGCAAGTTGTCATAAAAGGAAGGTTCGAGCAAATGAGACGAAGCATTATTAACCGAACATTTGAGCCTGAAAAAGAACTTGAGGGTGCGCAGGCGCCGACGGATAGACAATGGCCACTCGTTACAGAATACCTGTAGAACGTTAAGTGGTGTGGTGCGCATGCCTCCTGTACATATCCGCAGCGCTGCGCACTGAACAGAATCTAATTTTTCTTTAAGCGTAATGCAAGCAGAATCATAGGCTTCACAACAATAATCAAGTTTGGTACGGATGAGAGAGCGATATAGCAGTAGTAATGATTTTTTCTCAGCCCCCCAAGATTTGCCCGATACACACCTCATTAAATTTAGAACTTTATCACATCTTGCTATCAAATAGTCAATATGTCTACCCCAAGTAAGCCTATTATCGAATATAACCCCGAGATACTTAAAAGAAGAGGAGATTTTGATGGTCGAGTTATTAAGGGTTAGACAAACATTACCAGTATGGCGCCGTGTAAACACAACAGCTTCTGTTTTAACAGAAGAAAACTTAAACCCCCAGTCCCGGCTCCATGTCATTATATCATCTAGACCTTGCTGAATATGCTTGACACAAGAGGCAAGGGACCTAGAGCAAAACCACATGGATTTATCATCAGCGAAAACCGTGCAATTTAATTTAGGGGATATGGCATTGGGTAAGTCATTTATGGCTACATTAAATAAAGTGGGAGATAAGACACTTCCCTGGGGAACCCCATTCTCCACCGGAACCATGCGAGAATAACTCTGTCCCACTCCAACTTTAATAAAACGTCCGGACAGGAAATCTTTTAAAAAACCCAACATTTTCCCACCAATGCCAATATTACGCAGCTTAATTAACACCCCAGTCCTCCAAACCATATCGTACGCTTTTTCTATATCGAGAAACACGGCAAGTAGATAATCTTTATATTTAAAAGAGTGTCTGATGGAGGTTTCTAAATTAACCACATGGTCAGTAGTACAACGTTTGTTTCTAAAACCGCTCTGTACTGGACTAAGTATATTGTGTTTCTCCAAAAACCACATCAATCTAGAATTTATCATACGCTCCATGACCTTGCAGAGACAGGACGTGAGGGCTATAGGCCTGTACGAAGATGTGAACGAGGGATCCTTACCTGGTTTAGCAACGGGAACAACAATTGCCGTTTTCCATTTAGCAGGGAGTTTCATACTAGACCAAACGGCATTGCAGAGCAATAGTAATATAGTCATACAGTGATATGGCAAACTGTACAACATGGAGTACGTAATAGTATCCTCACCCGGTGACGAATCCGAACATGAGGATAAGGCCTGCTTTAATTCTAGTAAAGAAAAATCATTGTTAATTGGCATGTCATCAAAAAGAATATTATTAAAAGGATGCATTTCTTCAATATTTTCCTTATGGGATATAAACTCAGGAGAATAATTGTTTGAACTGGAAACGAAAGAGAAACTGTCTGCCAAAATATTGGCTTTGTCAATATTAGTAACATAATTACTATTATTATGAACAATAGTTGGGATGTTATTTGATTTTCTTTTACCTTTAATCGAGTTTATTTTATTCCAGACTTCTTTGGTATTTGTATTTTCAGATAAATTCGAACAGTATTGTCGCCAGTGATCTCTCTGAGCTGTTTTAATCACCCGCTGTGCTACAGCTTTAGCTCGTTTAAATAAAACAATGTCTTGGTATAGGCGAGTGCGTTTTGCACGACTTTTTAAACGTTTCCGATTTTTTATAGCATTAGAACAATCGTCGTTCCACCAAGGAACAGGTATTTTACTAGACACCTTACCTGAGGATTTTGGAATGTATTTTTGTGCAGCCACATCAAAGGCATTAAGTACATTATCTGCAAAAATATCAACATCATTATTATACACATCCTGAGAAAAAGACCTCAAACATTCTTCTTTGTATACATCCCAGTTTGCCCTTTTCACACACCATCTGGGAGGCTGGCCTACAGGATTCACATGGTGGTCTATATTACAGGTGACTAGAACTGGTAAGTGGTCGCTAGGACAAGGGCTTATGGTATCAACGAACCAATTAAAAGACAGACCTATATCTGCTGAGCAAAGAGTAAGGTCTAAGTGAGACAGATTACCAGAATGAGGATCTACACGAGTGCCCGTCCCATCATTTAAAACACACATTTCATAATCATTAACTAAAGCAGTCATTACCCTTCCACTGAAATTCGTTGTAATGCTACCCCATAAGGGTCCGTAAGCGTTAAAATCCCCACACAATATATAAGTGCTATTAATATAAGACATAAGAGTATCAAAATCTTTTCTATCAATACGACTAGAAGGATTGTATATATTAACAACACTTGTGGGTGCACCAGACCTCGTAGCAATATTAAAACATTGTGCCTCAATACTGTTAAAGGGAGGTAACTTTAGTTCTGAAAAGGATAGGCCGTCTTTTAGAAGCATGGCCAGGCCCCCTCTCCCGTCTGTATTCCTATCCATTCTACCTATAAAATACCCAGGGTAAGTAAAATCCATATGTGGCTTTAAAAAAGTTTCTTGAAGACATATAACATGAGGAGCGGGCTTAAGATTTTGAATATAACACTTGAATTCCTCTCCATGAGCGCCAAGACCGCAAATATTCTGATGTAACATGTTAAAAGTCATTGATAAAAAAGGTAAAACAAGATAGGAATATATATTTATATTATATAAAGGATACATTATGAATGTTCATCATCCGAGGACACAGTAAATAGAATATTGTTCAGTCTTTTAAAATCAACAGCCTCAGAGCCAAGACGACTCTGAGCGATGCTAAACACTACTTGTACCAAACTCTTAGGGTCTTCGATTTCGAAGACTTTTATTGGTATTTCCGAAAAGATAGCAATAAGCCTTGTGGCCATGGTGAAAGACATATCGTCTGTCTGAGTGGGCTCACCACGTGGGGTTTGAGTAGCTATGGACCTAAGGATTGGCTTTACGGGTGTAATCGTAATAGAATGGGGCTGTTCAGGGGGGTATCTACTACCGGCCCTTCTGTTAGAGCTCGCTCATTTGATCCCTCTGGGTAAATTCTATGGGGGTTATCTTCTTCACGTACTGATTTTAAAGCATCAGCAAAAGAAATTTTCTTGGTAACCTTTATGAACTGCGCTTTACATACCTGCTTTCTATATGGGCAACCCATATACGCCGAGCTATGGCTCAGGGACCCGCAGTTGACACATTTGGGGCGATCCAGGTTGTGGCATTTATCAAATGTATGGGGGCCGCCACATCTTGGGCATCGCTGGCGCCCCCTACATTCCCCTGAAATATGCCCAAAGGACTGATATTTGAAGCAACGTATGGCGGGTGGAACATATTGCTTGACAGGAAATATTTCGTAACCGAGAGAAACTTCTTCCGGAAGTGCATCCGAATTAAAATATAACAACATACATTTGGTTTTAGTTTTTTCCTTCCCTTTAGTCAGACACTGTGCTTTCGTTACTTTGTATTTTTTCAGTGCTTGTTGTACTTCTTCTTCAGTGATGTCTTCCCCTAACCCATAAATCACCCCACGTGACAGGGTGATATTGGAGTGCAGCCTGCAGGAGGCATCTCTTCCCATCAGCGTTGTTATGCTGAGTGCCTTTTTGACTTGAGTGGCACTATTACAAACAATCATTAGGTCTTTACCGTTAATTTTCTTTACTTGTTTTACATTGCCAATTGCTTGTTGTAAACTCTGACCAAATTTAATTGGGTTCCACCCAGTGACGGGTAAGCCCCCCATAGATGAAATTACAACATTGTTATTGTTATTTCCCTGCTTCTGACCCACCTGCTTTGCTTTCTTCCCTTCTATCGGTTGAAAAATCGCGCGTTCGTTTTGTAGTGGATCGCGTTTCCACGACTTCCATGTCGTCTCCTTCTGCGTCATCCATGGCTGTAACTAATGACTATAGTGGTGTATGCACAGGGGAGTTATTACAAGACGACAGTTAAAAATAGCAGAAGTTGCTCGGGAGCTGCTCCGAGCCAGGGAGAAAATACGAAAGGCGCTCTGTTAGGTGTGGAAGAGACAGTGTAAGTACAGGATTTCCTATCCCACAATTGTACACTATACCTAAAGTATAGTAACTTATAGCCCTATGCTACTATATAATACTAACGATATTACTATTATACACTATATATTACTATATACACTATATATTACTATATATACAATCAATTATAGAACTTTTTTCTATGGATTAACTATATTTCTAATATCAGATGTGACTGCTTATCAGCAAAAAAAAAAAAAAAAAAAAAAAAAAAAAAAAAAAAAGAATTGATTGTCAAAAAGCCCAATACTAAGCAACAAACGTGTATTATTAATTTAGAATTTACAAGACCGAAAGCTATCACAAATAAATCCAAAAAATATCAAATATACAACACTATGAAAACCACTCTCAATGAACGCCTGTACAAGAAAGGGGGTTAAGTTGACCTTTGCCTCCTTTACCGCGTCCAGAGATATCTATACCTTCTATCGAGCTGAGCAAGTAGAAATATCTTTGTGAAAGCATAACAGGCCCTGTTATATCTGTACAGCGCGGACCTGATCGAAAGCACCTTGTTCAATGCTTCGTTTATTTCATTGGCTGTTAATTCTGTGTTTAAGAATAGTTGAATCCACCTGGAACGTATATAAGCCGTGTTTTCTGTGCAGAGAGGAGGTATTTTTGCTGCATCCACTGGGAGCCAGGAGAGTGTGCGACGCTTTCGTATCGAGTCCATTATATTGATATGAACTGGTGATGCCAGTTTCGTTTGGGAGGACAGATGTTTATGCCGGCACCGTTTGTGTACCACAGTAGTACTGATGTCTGGTTTATGTGAATTTCTGCTGAAGTCACGTTTATTGGTGTTCGGATCTTTATTATGATTATACAGTGTTGACTGTGTAATTTGTTTAACAAGCTGACCTCACCTGACCGACAAGGTCGTCAAGGACTCTAACCTGAAGTTTTCAGTTTTGCAAAGGACGTTCGTTCTGCCACAAGGTGACATTACTCTACGTCTCTGAACGGCTCGTTTGTGAGTTTCTGCGGGAGCTGTGACTGTTCTATGCCTGTATTTACCCTGTGTTGTGCTCTGTGGGTGTGACGTCATTCAAAGGCTTGACTGTTCCAGTTCTGTGTAACCTGTGTACTGTGTTCGCGTTCGCTAACCTAGCGAAGTACCTGACTGAGACAATTTGTGACTTGTGTGAATTGTGTGTTTAACCCATGGTCTTTACGTTGGATCTCCTGGAATACGTTCCTTGGGATGCAAAGGTGAACTGGAAACTTTTAAAGACCGGTAATACTGATGTGTATGTTTTTTTATGTTGTTGCTGTTGAACTGTCTGTAAAACTGTACGTCTCATTTTATATATAAAACATTGTTTACATTGTAATATTGAGTCACTGAGTCTGTTTTCTGTTGCTGTTTTCAATACCGTAACAGAAATTGGGGGCTTGTCCGGGAACTGATTGTTTCCCTTTTGTTTTGCACCGGATATTTGAAGTTAAACACATGTGAGAAGCGATTGCTTAATTTTAACGGTGAATGATTCAGTGGCTAAATATTTACAATGGGAAATTTTGATCCTAAACAGTTTGTTAATGCGCCCGATCAGGATGTTTTTGAGAGTTTAAAGAAGGAAGACTTGGTTAAGTTAGGGACATTTTTAGGTTTGTCCGTAAAGTCTTCATGGAGGAAAAGAGATATGCAGTATACTTTGTTGAAACATTTAGTGGAGATAGGTAAGTTTGATAGTTCTGCAGTATCTGATTATGAGTTCGAGGGTCAGTCTGATGCCGAGCTTAAGATTAAGCAGTTTGAGTTAAAGTTGAGATTGGAAAGAGAGAAAGAGAAAGAGAGGGAACATGAGATACAGTTAGAAAAGTTGAAAATGCAGAAAGATGAAAGAGAGAGGGAAGTGCAGAGAGAGGAAAGAGAGAGGGAAGTGCAGAGAGAGGGAAGTGCAGAGAGAGGAGAGAGAAAGGCAAGAAAGAGAGAGGGAAAGAGAATTGGAGTTCCAAATGAAAAAAGTTAGAGGTTGAGAGAGGTGAGAAACCGGGTCCTTCCGGTAGACAGGATTCAGGATTTGATGTGACCAAATACATTCGGTTAGTTCCATCCTTTCAGGAAAAAGGGTTGGATAAATATTTTCTGCATTTTGAGAAAATTGCAAATAGCTTGAAGTGGCCTAAAGAGGTCTGGACTATGTTATTACAGAGTGTGCTAATCGGAAAGGCTAGGGAAATTTACACTCAGTTAAGTGTAGAGAATGCTTCCAATTATGACTATGTGAAAGAGGTAATTTTGAAGGGTTACGAATTGGTGCCTGAAGCTTACCGCCAGAAATTTCGTAACTGTGAAAAAGGTAGAGATCAGACATACGTTGAGTTTGGTCGAGCTAAGATGCAGTTGTTTGATTGCTGGTGTATAGCCAAGAAAATAGGCAAGGATTTTGAAAGTTTGCGTCAGCTTGTGCTGGTAGAAGAGTTCAAGCGTTGTATTCATAATGATGTAAAGGTGTTCATTGATGAGCAGAAGGCGAGTACACTTGAAGAGGCAGCCAGTTTAGCTGATGATTATTCCTTGACACATAAGGGGTTACATACACGGGTAAGCCATTTAATTCACTTACACGTAGAAATACCCAGTCACATGCAACAGGTAGAGGTAGCTCTACACAGAAGAGTTCTACACCAGGCTCCAGTGGTTCTACAGCTCATGGTTCACGTAGTTCAGATTGGAATGGTAGTCCTCGAAATAGGGTCATTTGTAATTTTTGCAAGCGGGGAGGTCACGTGATGAGTGAATGTTACAAGTTGAAAAGGAGACGGGAAGCTCAGAATGAGTCTAAGCCCACAGGTCTTTGTGTTACAATGCACAAAACATTGCCGGAAGTTACATCAGCAGTTAAAAGCAGATCTGAGTTAGCTGATACGGGATTGGATAAGATTCCCAAATGCTCTATGGATAGCTTCGCTCCGTTTATCAATTCTGGTTCAGTGTCGCTTAGAAGCGACATGTCTTGTGCTACCCCTATAAAGATATTAAGGGATACTGGGGCATCTCAGTCTCTGTTGTTGATGAATACTCTGCCCTTTTCTGAAGAGTCATACTCTGGGGTTCGTGCCCTTATTAGAGGTGTAGAGTCTAGTGACTTTGTCAGTGTTCCCCTTCATGATATTTATTTGTCATCAGATTTGATATCTGGGCCTGTCAATGTAGGCATTAAGCCTTCATTACCTTTTGAGGGTATTCATTTGTTGTTAGGAAATGACTTAGCACATGATAAAGTTACTGTTGATCCCTTAATGGTTGATAAGCCTTCTCTGAATTCAGTCACAGAGCCAGTTGAAAGCGAGATAGCGGGTTTATATCCGTCCTGTGTTGTTACAAGAGCTATGTCTAGAAAAGTCAGTACAGACCAGGGTAGTACTGTTGATTTGAGCGAGACTTTCTTCAACAACATGTTGGATGGAGATTCTTCCAAATTAGACAGCCAGCAGGAAGTAGATACTAATTCTGTTAGTGGTGATCAGCCATTTTGTAGGACTGAGTTGATTGCTGAACAACACAATGATCCAAGTATTTCTTGCTTGTTTAATGATGCAGCTAAAGATGGGGAATCTTTACCTGACCCATGCTACTACTATGTCAAGTCTGGCATATTGATGCGGCAGTGGAGGCCTCCCGATGTTTCGTTGGAGGATGAATGGGCAGTTAAGCATCAGGTAGTTGTGCCCAAGTCTTATCGTAAAGACATACTGACCATAGCGCATGAAACGCCGTTAGCAGGTCATTTAGGTGTTAATAAGACCTATCATAAGATTCTCAGTCATTTTTATTGGCCAGGAATAAGGAAAGATGTTACTGAATTTTGCAGGTCTTGTCATGCATGTCAGTTAGTGGGGAAACCTAACCAGACAATCCCCAAGGCAGCCTTGAGGCCTATTCCTGCAATCGGTGAGCCATTCAGTAGAATCTTAATAGATTGTGTTGGTCCGCTACCTAAGACAAAGTCTGGAAATCAGTATATGTTAACTATAATGTGTACTTCAACTCGTTTCCCTGAGGCAATTCCACTAAGGAATATTACTGCCAAGACTGTAATTAAGGCTTTAGTTAAGTTCTTCACCATGTTTGGTCTGCCTAAGTCAGTACAGTCAGACCAGGGTTCAAATTTCATGTCTGGTGTGTTCCAACAAGTTATGCATGAGCTAGGTATTAGCCAGTATAAGTCCTCAGCTTATCACCCACAAAGTCAAGGAGCACTAGAGAGATTCCATCAGACACTGAAAAGTATGATAAGAACTTACTACTTTGAGACAGGGAAAGATTGGGACGAGGGTGTACCTTTGTTAATGTTTGCTGTAAGAGAGTCTGTACAAGAGTCACTTGGATTTAGTCCATTTGAGCTTGTGTTTGGCCATACTGTGCGTGGTCCACTACAGTTGTTCAAGGAAAAGTCTGTGTCTGGTGATAGTGACAATGTTAACCTATTACAGTATGTGTCAAGTTTTCGTACTAAGCTCAACAGAGTATGTGAGTTAGCCAGAGAGAATCTTACAGCTTCTCAGAAGAGTATGAAAACTAAGTATGACAAAGAGACAGTAAGACGCAGATTTGAAGTTGGTCAGAAGGTATTGGCCTTACTTCCAGTTAATGGTAAGCCACTTGAGGCTCGTTATTTTGGACCTTATGTAGTAGACAAGAGGCTAAGTGATCTTAATTATATTATTTTCACTCCTGATCGGCGCAAATCTAGACAACTTTGTCACATTAACATGTTAAAGCCATATGTAGACAGAGATAGCACTGATCTCAATGTTGTACATCCTAGTGGAGTTGTTACCTCTAACTTAGGCCCTGATTCAGCTGTTAGGGATGATCAAGATTTTGACTTAAGGTTCCGGTCCGCCAAACTCCAGAATTCAAGTATTCTTGAGGACACTGATTCTGTGTTGGGTCATCTGGAATATCAGCAACGCCAGCAGTTGAAGGATTTGGTTCGTCGATATGAACATTTGTTCCCTGATGTTCCAACCAGGACTGAATCCATCTACCATGATGTTGAAGTTGGAGACTCCAAACCGATTAAACAGCACCCATACAGGCTGAACCCAACTAAAACTGAATACTTGAGAAAAGAAGTTCAGTATTTACTAGAAAATGATCTGGTCGAGCCCAATAACAGTAATTGGAGTTCACCTTGTATTCTTGTGCCAAAACAGATGGGACTTACCGTATGTGTACAGACTATCGCAAAGTGAATGCCGTCACTAAAGCGGACAACTTTCCCATTCCAAGGATTGACGACTGTATCGATGCCGTGGGAAAGTCCAACGTTGTCTCCAAGTTTGACCTATTGAAAGGATTTTGGCAAGTACCGCTCACGCAGCGCGCTCGTGAGGTGTCAGCATTTGCTACCCCAGATGGTTTATACCAGTACAAAGTCATGCCCTTTGGGATGAAGAACAGCCCTGCCACCTTTCAACGACTTGTGAACAAAGTTACATCAGGCCTTAAAGAGTGTCGTGTTTACATCGAAGATGTAATTATATTCAGCGACACTTGGGAGGAACATTTAACTATCATGGAGGCATTATTTGCGAGACTATCGCAAGCCAATCTTACAGTAAATTTGGCCAAGTGTGAGTTTGGTTGTGCTTTTGTGACATGTCTAGGGCATGTTGTCGGACAGGGTCAGGTAAAACCTGTTAATTCTAAAATCAGTGCTATCTCTTGTTTTATGCAAAACTTTCTTTCCCTGAAGGGTGGGGGTGTTATGTATGACTATTTAACGTTTTCATGTACTGTTAGTCTGCGGATCTTTGTGAAAGCATAACAGGCCCTGTTATATCTGTACAGCGCGGACCTGATCGAAAGCACCTTGTTCAATGCTTCGTTTATTTCATTGGCTGTTAATTCTGTGTTTAAGAATAGTTGAATCCACCTGGAACGTATATAAGCCGTGTTTTCTGTGCAGAGAGGAGGTATTTTTGCTGCATCCACTGGGAGCCAGGAGAGTGTGCGACGCTCTCGTATCGAGTCCATTATATTGATATGAGCTGGTGATGCCAGTTTCGTTTGGGAGGACAGATGTTTATGCCGGCACCGTTTGTGTACCACAGTAGTACTGATGTCTGGTTTATGTGAATTTCTGCTGAAGTCACGTTTATTGGTGTTCGGATCTTTATTTATGATTATACAGTGTTGACTGTGTAATTTGTTTAACACGCTGACCTCACCTGACCGACAAGGTCGTCAAGGACTCTAAACTGAAGTTTTCAGTTTTGCAAAGGACGTTCGTTCTGCCACAAGGTGACATTACTCTACGTCTCTGAACGGCTCGTTTGTGAGTTTCTGCGGGAGCTGTGACTGTTCTAAAGTGGATTATACCTCCATGCCTGTATTTACCCTGTGTTGTGCTCTGTGGGTGTGACGTCATTCAAAGGCTTGACTGTTCCAGTTCTGTGTAACCTGTGTACTGTGTTCGCGTTCGCTAACCTAGCGAAGTACCTGAATGGGACAATTTGTGACTTGTGTGAATTGTGTGTTCTTTACGTTGGATCTCCTGGAATACGTTCCTTGGGATGCAAAGGTGAACTGGAAACTTTTAAAGACCGGTAATACTGATGTGTATGTTTTTTTATGTTGTTGCTGTTGAACTGTCTGAAAAACTGTACGTCTCATTTTATATATAAAACATTGTTTACATTGTAATATTGAGTCACTGAGTCTGTTTTCTGTTGCTGTTTTCAATACCGTAACAGTTCTAGACGACTGAATTAAAAACAGAATAAAACAGGGAGTACCACGTATGCCAGATGATATTTAATGTTCATAAAATACCGTTATCGCATTAATAGAGGTTAAATACAAATCAAAGATGATTGTTATTTTAGTAGTGGTCGAACAAAAACTCCGTTGTAGATAAGAAGAAAATACATCGATAATATTGGATAATTTATTCCCATATTTCAAAATCTATAGTTGCTTTTTCTTCTTTCATTTAACCCAGAACTGCGGAAATACAGCTGAGTTGGTCGAACGGCAGTTCAATATTATTGGTTGATATACCTGAAGGCCTAACATTTAACGTGACCACGGTACATTTTCACTAAAGCTGCATGTAGAGAGGAATCCATCGAAATAAACCTTGTTCAGGTTGGTCGAAGACTCAAAGCTTAATACCCCTTGTGTATCGTGCACATTCAAAAACCCAAAACAGTCTTTTTACCACATTTTATTAAAATTTTATTAAAATGTCCGTATTTGATACCAGTGGTGGTGAATAAATTTCTTGCAGAAGTCCAGTAAGGTTCGTATTTGATAAATTTAGCTACCCAATCTTGGTTAAATCTTGTGGAGAGGTAATGCTAGGTAAAAGTTCAGCAATAACTTCATTCAGTATTCAGAGAATTGCCATCACCCTCTCACCACTGCCCTCCCCCATCCCTCCCCTCTTTAAAATGAAACACACCACCGTTTGCTACACACCACCATCATCAGACGGGGCTTCTCATTTTATAAAGCATAGCCAACGCTTCTCTAACAGCCACCATAAAACATCCCTTCTTGAGTCTGCTTAAGGCCTTCAGCTATTCTACAGGCTACATATTTATAACAGTATATAATAATACCTCATTGCTTTTCTACAGATTACCTATTTATAACATTATATAATAATACATCTTGCTATTCTAAAGACTACCCATATATAACAGTATATAATAATATCTCATCGCTAGTGTAAATTGACAAGTAAATAATGCTACCCTTGTATACACAATGGCTAAATTTAAATATATGCAAAATAAATCATTTCTATCATATGGCCTGTAAATCATGATTAAATGTAATCTTTCCAGGATTACAAATTTAACCCTTCATTATCTCTTCCGCCATCTTGGTCATTAATAGTCTATTACATTTCCCGGACGTCGTCTACTTGCCAACAAATAATCTTCCAGGTTTAAGACTTCTGAGTTTTACCCTTAATGATCTCTTCGCCCATCTTGGTCAGTGACAGTCTATCACATTTCCCGGACGTCGTCTTTGGAGAAGAGTCCATGAGCAGGAAATGTCCCGGCATGTAACCAAGACCATCTGGCGCAAGAGACGGTCTGAAGATGTCCTCGACACGCCGCTTGATATCTTCTGTGGTTATGCGTGCGTCTGGTGTGAGCGTAATACAAGCGCAAATCTCCTGGTGCAATATGTCGTCATCCACACCAACAACAACAACTTCCTCAATCTCTTCAAAGTTTTCCTGAATCTTCCTCTCCACGAATGAGGGAAAAATTTTCACCGAAACCCTTTTAAGCATTTCAGTCTTCCTACCTATGATGACGATTCGTCCGTCTTGGTGGATTAGTGCTACATCTCCGGTATGGTACCAACCGTCTTCGTCCACAATAGGCGCTCTGGAACCGTCAAGGTAGACATAAGCTTTGGCACATGCTGGTCCACACAAACAGAGTTCCCCCTGTGTTTCCACATAGACGACTTCACCTTTTTCATCCACCACTCTAACTTCGCAGCCAGAGCAGGGGTACCCAGCTGTAACGAGTTCAAAGCCCAGCGCTGTTGCTACCCTCAAACCGATGAATGCAAACATTCAGAAGAGCCGTAGGCGGAGGCGACGGACTCTGAAACTCGTAGCAAACTGTCTACAAACTTCGCACTCACCCTTTGTCCTGTGGCTAGCGAGGTGGAGAGAAACGGCATCCTGTTTAACAGATCAGGTCTTCTCTGTAAGCTGTTTAGTCTATATTCCATCAGTAAAGCAGCATCTGGGCGTTCAGAAGATAAAACGTTCACGAAGAACTCATCGTCTGACTCTGAGTTGACTTTCGCCTTGATGTAGACTGTAGTCAACCCGATACCAAGGTACATAATTGGTTGGCCGCCCATCCAAGACATCGGTCTGTCGTTAGCAACGATTGTGTCCTCTTCCAACTCGCAAAAATCTCCCACTGAATACGCTCCCGCTAGGATTGAGGCATGGGTGTGCACAACGAGCTTAGGCATTCCACTACTACCAGAGGTCAACACCATCATCGCTTCGTCGTCGGCGTGCACTTCGGGAAGGTCAACATCTGGAACCTGGTTGTCCTCTGTCAAACCGAAGAGGTCAAAGGTCGTTATCTTATCTTTATGGTCCTGAAATGTTGTCAGGATGACGCTACGATGATGAGCCTTGCAAAGGTTCTCTTTAGATTGGTTCAATTCTGTTACAGTTGCCACGCATCCTATCCCTTTGGCGATCTTTGTAAATTCTTTCTCATCGAAGGATGGCGAGTTGATAACAGTGCCACCGGTCATGTTTATACCGAAATAAGTTATGGTCCAGTTTGTCGGTGTGTCCACAAGTATGGCTACTTTGTCACCTGCTCTGATGCCATCTCTGACAAAATGTCGGGCCAACCAGTCGGACTTGTCTGCCACTTGTTTCCTTGTCAAGGTATCCCTGGGTTGTCCGGCTTGTCTGAAGACAAACGCCATTTTGTCTGGGTTGGCCTTCGCCAGCTCTCGTATTCTGTCCGGAATTGTGCGAGGTAAGTCGAACACTGCCGAGGGCGTCTGGATGTAGCTCATCTTGAGGTCGCCATATCCATGTTTCTCCATGTCTGGTTCCCTGGAATAGAAATGCAAAGGAAGAAACAGTTGATATTCTTTTGTTTAGGTGGAAATTAACGGTGTTTGGAACTGAACATTGTGTGCTAGTAGGCTTTGAATTAGCCGCCCAAACTTCCTGCTAAGTGTGTGCTTGGGGAAGCCAAAGGTATATTGCCTTATTTTTTCTCTGGGGTTATATACTATAATAGTATATTACGTCAAAAGCGTGTCTGATTACAGACGAGAATGAGGGGGGATCCCCTAAGTATACTATGCTATACTATAATAGACTATGCTATAATATACTACACTATAATACTATGCTGTATGGCATGGCATGGCATATCATGGTAAGTCATGGTGTCCGGTCGGCTTGTAGAGTTGAGTGTTGAACTGTGGCGCGCCAAAACGGAGCAGTGGGTGGGTTGGATTGTCCCAATCGGGTTTCGTTTAGTCACCTGATTAGTGCATGCATGCTTTTGCATTAATATATGGCCAATACACGAGTAATGCCTCCACGTCTCCATCATACCTTTACCACATACACCTTAATAATGCCATCTACACGTCCAAAATTCTATGATGAACATTAGTTTCATTTGTTCAGCGTACAACATAATACAAAATGATATATAGGAAAGGTCCACAGAAAGTGCATATGTCACTCCATACACCAAGCCACGATCTATAATCCAAAGGATCACCTCTCCTTGTCTCTATCTTCATACTATTGAAGTATACTGCAACAAACAACAACCAGTAACAAACACCATACGCTACTCTACTCTACTCTACTCTGTTATACTATACTATGCTATGCTATGCTATGGTATGCTATACTATACAGCGTACTGTACTGTATTGTATAGTTATACTATACTATGCGGTCTACTAAATAGCAGCCAACACTGCAAAACACACTGTACTATATAACAACACAACACTACATACTACACTACATTGCGCTGCACTGCACTCTGATATACTTTGCTGATGTAATGTAGTATAATGCAGTATAGTGTAGTGTGATGTAGTGTAGTGTAGTGTAGTGTAGTATAGTGTAGTGTAGTATAGTGTAGTGTAATATGTGGCGTGTCATGGTGTGGTGCAGTATAACGCAGTACACACCTACGGCACATGACTCTGCAGTCAGGCTGTGAGCGTATCGGTGCCCGCCTGGGTGTCCGGCGTTCTGGCGGCCGTGCATCCAGGTAGGGAGTCGGGTTGACATGAGTCCACTCCTCACCCAGCTCTCCCACCAATGACCCGCTAAAAATAGCTCCCCGACAAGAAATGGACAGGGGAACGTGTTGTTTATTGTTCACAAGCTACGCGATTTGCCCATCGGTGCGAGCGGAGCAATGTTTCCACCCTACCTGGAATGTGGGGGACTGCATGTGTTAGTGAAAGGGAGTCATGGAGCTTTTAGGGGCCGTTTGTGTTTGTTTTGATGTTTGGCCAACATTACCACTGAGCTTATCTTCAGGCGGTAGATATGGAGCCCAGGCATTTCCGCGGGTCGCTCTCAGTGCGCTGGACACGGTGGATTGTCTACTCGACATGAACATTACAATGAACCAATTCGTCCAGTGGAGAGCTTTTACTCGACTCTGCTCTTCCATCGCAGTCCGCAGCGTCATTCTACCAACACGCAGTTGAGCCTTCACGATCATCATTTCAGCTATCTCAAGGGCCCGACTCGTCACGATAAATCCTGCACGTACGAAGTGTGCTATTGTTGGGAAATTCCAGCTATGTCAAAACCGTGATAAACCAAGACCGACACGTAGATGTAAAAGTCTGTGGCCTGGCGAAGGCACGCAAGTTACTGGTGTCCGACGCCTTAGAAGTGGTAGGCAGCAAGAGGACCATTTGTTATAACCTACCATGTGGTAGCAGTACGCCAAACTCCGTATGTTGGACGCGCACGTCGGCGCGCACGACCTTGTCTGACCGGTACTGGGACTGTGGGCAACGTACGAAGCAGAGCGGGACAAGTGGTTGCCCCGACGCAACCACTACGACTTTGATAAACCCACTCCAGTGCTACCTGGACAGCTGACCTGACTGCCACCGACTTTTGTACTATGATATTATGTGTTGCAGTAAAGGCGAAATAAATGCAAGTGAAACAAACTGTATGCCAATGTCATCTCATTGAGCATTCATTCATGGAATGGGGTAAATACGCCTAGAACAGGCAAACACGGAAAGTTATTACCACCAACTGGTTGTGATAAAAACACCAGGGCTGGGCCTGGTCCGCCCAGTCGAACACCATGACAACGTGACGCCCTCGATCCCGCTGGGTTAAGTAATACACGCAACACTGCCCGCACACAGCCGTGTCCAGACGCAGCCGCCGATCATTCCACGTTCAGTGGTGTGTTCTCCGGTTGAGCCAAGCGGTAATATCAGCACGGATAGGTGACAGTCCGTAAGAATCCAAGTATTCTCCCTGGAGACGGAGTGGCTTCGGGCAAACGTCAATGAAAACGCTCACCCAGTGTTGCCCAAGGCGGAGCCACTCGGCGAAGGAGGTGGTCCTGAGTGTAGACATCCCCCCACCTCCAACACTCACACGCACGGTGTCCGTGTCCGCCTGTACGGCGCGTCGCCTGTTGCGCCGTGTCTATGGTATTTAAGTGGCAAAGTCACAGAGTACGTTTCGGCTTTCCGTCATTAATTTGGCAAACCGCATCTCCAGGCGCAAATCCCCTTTCTGGACCAGGTGGCCCTGTGATCGTCGTGGAATTTGGATGTCAAGTCGAAACAAAACAGCGCCCTGTCATTGGCGAACGTGGTGCGGAGGATGTTGTTCCATTCGTCGTGGAACACATTTCCCGTGTTGGTAAAGAGGTTCATGTACGTTACGACGAAATTCACGTTATCAAAGTCGGGTGTCAGGGGCTTGGCAGGAATTTGACGCCCGCCGTCATGCAAGACAACTGTTAAGAAAGTACGTCAGATGCAAGCAAGGGTCCCTGACATAACACAAACACTAAATTGTCCCAACACTCACCCAGTTACTGCGCGCGACTTGACGTCACAGCAGCCAGACGATAGCGAAGCGATAGTTTTGACAGTACGGAGATCCACTCTTCTTTCGCTAATTGACGCACAAGATTTTGGATACTTTGATACATGTGCATTTAGTGTTGCTTAATCATTTTTCGGCGCGACGTAACCAGACGGGCACTTGCAAATCAGGTCACACAATAACACAGGACGCAATCACAGACTGCACTCATATACGGCATTTATCTGATATAAATGTAAACAAAGCATTTACTGAAGTGTACCCTATACATATTTCTTCAGTTTTCATTAGTTAGATCGACCATTGGTCTTGTTATTTCTTTGATAACTGTGGAAAATTAAAGCCTTCAAAATCTCCGTTGTAGATCATGACGTCACTCCACGCTCAAGAATATGAACGTGCTGATCTATTCGATGTTTGTTGATAAATGATTTCATGTATTTTGCTGTGTAAAAATATGCTGCACTGAATTTATGAGAAATTTGTAGACCTGGGTTAGCATGTTTACAAAGTTGGAATGGCATAAGTAGTCATATATTGTTTTCCTTTTGTATTATGTAAGAGAAAACGTTACATGTTTGTAATATTACTTACCGAACGTTACCGATGTTGTTTGTGTTAATGTGTTTGTATTAAGATTGTGTAGTACACTGACATAGTGTTTATTTCATCAGTTTGTGATACGATTATTAATGCTATTTTATCTCTTTCTGTTTTTACAGAACGCACGTTTATTCAAGAGAATACAGTGTTTGTTAAGAAAAAATCTCCGTAGTAGTTGTTAACTTCATTACTTTCCGACCAGCAACGAAGTTTGTGTGGAATTGCTGGAAATGAAAAGCGTTTTTATCGTAGGTCCCGTTCAAGGCCGTGTTGCTCTCGCATCCCTCGAACAAACCCAAAAACAGGTTTTGTGCTCGTTGACGAGGGTGTGCCCTGATGCCTTTGGGCATGGGGACATACTTGGCCAGCAAGTGACGGATGCGGTGCTTGGCAGGGGCTTTGTCCAACATCAAGGCAAACGGGTCCTTCAATGGGGTGATTCGGATGCGGTCGGTCACGTTTTTGAGCATGTGACAGCGTTGCGGGAATATGTCGCAGTGAAGGCGGTCCAGTATGTCTACCGACCGATTTCGGCAATGAGGTGCAGTCTTTTGGAAACGACTGGTCCTTTCATCCATCCTGTCATCCTGTACTTCCCTTTCTTGTTCACCAGCTGCAACAGAGGCACCAGCGTGTCTTCCACCACAGGTGGCTGGACAATGTCCGTGTACACGTACAGCGTTATCGTAGTCGCTTGTAAATCTTCGGCCCCGACGTGTATCAGATCCGCCGTCCCCATTATCCAGCGGTACGACAAATTCAAAAGCTGCTGCAGATGCGGGCTGAAACCGAGCCCCAATTGTTTCCGAAAGCGTTTGGCGTATTTCCGCTGCACATCATCGAAACTGGAGGGGATGTTCGTGTCGGTCAACAAGCCTGTCAGGGCATTGGCGAGCGCGTTGGGCGATGGGTAATAACCTTCTGGTGAGGTTAACTTGTGCTTAGCGCGGTGCGGATCATCTTTGGAATCTACGACATACCGCACTCCGCATTGCTGCACGTTGAACCAGGTGAGGGGCTACCGTATTTCTTCCAACCCACATTCCCAGCAGTCACGCAAATGCATGGGCTGTGGCAGTTTCGTGGTGAAATGCGCCAAGTTATTATTGAGGAAGTAGCGGAGAGAGTTGTCACTGGATAGCGTCACGTAAAACATGTTGGTGGGACGATTTCCTCTTTCCACCCCGCGCGGTATTTAATACGGACTCCACTTCCACGAAGGAGCGATGGCTGGAGACGGACGCAGTCCCGGTCGCCGCTGTTGTCGCCGCGTGGGTCGGCGTGGTGTGGTGCCGGGGGTGGTAGTAGTGGTGGTGGTGGTGCTGAGTAGCCGAGACCGGGCGCGCAGAGATCGTGGTGTGGAGGATTTTCTAGGCCGGGGTGGTGTGTCCCTCTTTCCCCGCACCCACACACGGCAGCGATCGCTCGATTGCTCGGTGTCGACTCATCATGTCCGGCTGCGTACCCAGTCTCGCGGGATGTTAATGGCTCTCAGTTGGAAGTGTTGTCTTTCATACAATGGTCGTAGACCAAGTCGATCATGTTACGGTCGGGGACGGTCTTTCCATGGAAGGTAGGTTCTCCCCGGTCCGTCCACCCGCTGGTGGGGCTTTGTTTGACATACTTTGTCAACGCTCCCGTCGAGCAGGCTCACCTGCCATTGGCTGTCCATACCCCATACCACGACCCGGTTACGAGCGTAGTACCGTCGAGGGGACCGACACGCGGGCCAGACTCACTTTGAGTCCTTGTTGATGAGCTGCGTTGAGCAAGGGCTGCACGCCGCTGTAAGCTGCTAGGCTGTCCGGCTCATAGTGCACTGCATGGAGAGTATCATCGACAGGGTCTTGGTTGTTGATCGCGTGGCTGACCCCGCCTCCCGCCCCCTCTGCTGCTGCCGGAAAGGTGGCTGCCGGCCGGTGCGAGGCATGGTCCCGTGTCGTTCCTGCGTGTGTCTGATGATAAATATAGGTGTGGTCTGGCGGAATGCACGGTCGAGAGTGTGTTGACACCAAGACAGCGTATTTTTTAGGATTCGAATCCCAGTGTTGTCGAGTTGGGAGACGGTCTTGTCCCCTCCCCACTGCGCTGTGTGACTCAGAAGCTAGCCAGCCAATCAGCACGGCCACACGCCATGTACGGCCGCCAGAACGGCACACAAAAAGGCCGGCACTGGCTATACTATACTATAGTATACTATTTACCATACAACACTATATAATATACTATACGACTACAATACTATACTATACGACTATTATACTATACTGTGTGACTGGTATACTATACTGTACTTTGCACTATACTATACACTATACTATACTACACCATTCTATATATTATACTACATTGTACTACACTGTACTACACTATACCATACTACACTATACTAAACTACACTACATTACATTGCACTACACTACACTACACTACAATATACTACACTACAATATGCTACACTACAATATATTACCGTATACTAAACACTATGTTGTGCTGTGCTGTGCCTGCCATGCCATGCCATCCCATGCCATGCTATGTTATGCTATGCTATGCTGGGCTATTACATGCTAAGTATGCTATGTCATGCCATGCTATGCCATGCTGCGCTATGCTGGGCTATGCTGTACTATGCTGTGCTATGCTATGTTATACTATACGATACTGTTACATTATACTACACATCAATAACGCCACCTCAATGCGCATCGACCGTACCTGGGAAGGCCTGCAGCAACCTGTGGAAGGCCGTGGGCCTCCCCTGGGCTCTGCGCGGTTTCCTCCAACCATTATGCCTGCCGCCGTCGTATAAGTGAAATATTCTTGAGAACGGCTTAAAACACTAATCGAATAAATAAAAAAATAAATGCAAAAACGGCTATGGAAAAATATACTACTATACTACACGACAATTCACTATACTATTCAAGTCCAGTTCATGCTGGCTTCCTCTACGGCCGTACGTAGAAAGAACTGACAGCAACCTGCGTATGATTGTGGGTTTTCCACTGCTCTGCCCGGTCGAAGTACGGCGTAAAACACCAATCAAATAAAAAAATATATACGCTACACTATACCTATACTATACTATCATATGCTATACTATACTATACTATACTTATACTACACTACAGTATACCACACTACACTACACTAAACTACAATATACCTTAATATATCATACTATACTATACTATTCTTTACAAGATTAGACTAGACCAGACCAGACTAGACTAGACAACACCACACCACACCACACTATAGTTCTATACTATACCACACTACACTTCTACTACACTACACTACACTTATACTACACTTATACTACACCATACTATACTTCTACTATAATACACTACACTATACTTATACTATGCTATACTATACTACACTATACTTATACTATACTACACTACACTATACTTATACTACACTACACTTCACCACACTACACTATACTTTAGTATACTATTCTCTACTCTACTCTACTACACTCTGCTACACTCTACTCTACGCTACACTACGCTACGCTACACTACACTACACTACACTACACTTATACTAAACTTATACTACACCATACTATACTTCTACTATAATACACTACACTATACTTATACTATCCTATACTATACTACACTATACTTATACTACACTACACTACACTATACTTATACTACACTACACTTCACCACACTACACTATACTTTAGTATACTATTCTCTACTCTACTCTACTACACTCTGCTACACTCTACTCTACGCTACGCTACGCTACGCTACACTACACTACACTTTAATATACCATACTATACCATACCATATTATACTATACTATAATATAATATACTATACTTCTGCTACACTACAATTATAATACACTTATACTACACCACACTATACTTCTACTATACTACACTACACTACACTATACTAACTCTATGCTATACTATACTACACTACACTACACTATACTTAAACTACACTACACTTCACGTTACCACACAACACTATACCTCAAGACACCTTAATATACCATACTATACTATACCTTAAGATACCTTTATATACCATACTATACTATACCTTAAGATACCTTAATATACCATACTGTAGTATACCTTAAGATAATTTAATATACCATACTATACTATACCTTAATATACCATACTATACTATACCTTAAGATACCTTAATATACCATACTATACCATACCATACCATACCATATCATACCACACTATACTATACTATACTATACTATGCTATACTATACTATGCTATACTATACTATGCTACACCACACTATACTTTTACTACATTTATTCTACACCACACTATACTTCTACTATAATACACTATACTACACTATACTTATACTATGCTATGCTATACTACACTACACTACACTATACTAATACTTTTGTATACCATACTATACTACACTTTACTATACTCTTCACGGCTCTACTATACTCTAGTCTACTCTACTCTACAATAGTCTACTCTACTGTAGTCTAGTCTACTCTAGTCTAGTCTACTCTAGTCTAGTCCACTCTAGTCTACTCTACTCTAGCTACACACTACACCACACTATATTATACCATACCACACTATATTATACCATACTATACTATACTATACTATACTATACTTATAAGTATAAACGTCAAGTCCGACATTCCTATACCATTCGTAGTCCGTAAAGGGCGTTCCAAGTCGATAATCGCAAGATCCATTTCCACAACAACGTTTAACACTATCTCCCGAAGACAAAGGTATGTAAGAAATTATACAAATAAGAAATAAAGCCGGTAACACACAAGAGAGAAGCGGTCATCAATTTTCAATGATGCCGGGCAGACAATGAATATTCCAGGCATGAATTCCATATCAAAGTTCAAATTCGTAGTCCGTGAATGAGTTCCATGTCAAATAACAGCTAAACAAGTATCTCAGTCGCGCTTTCATTGCCACTGTTCATAAAGGCATCATGCTGATGTAATTAGCATGGCTACCTTTACGGCCCCTAGCCCCAGGTTAAGCGGTATTAGATAGGCCTACAGTTTGAAAATGACGAGCATTACAGACCCTAACCGATCAGATTATGATTCAAAAGTAACGGGCGATTATGTCTTTCCCGTTAATATGTAAAGCTCTCATGCTACAAGAGGCGCCATCTATGGTGTTACACATGACATACAAGATAGACGGTTACACTGGGTAACCAGCGCCATCTATGTTGTTAAATACCATGTACGTGATAGATATGTACATAGGGATAACAGCGACGTCTATGTGGTTGATAACAGCGCCGTCTGTACCATACTATGCTATACAACACTATACTATACCATACTATACTATACTATTCTGTACTATACTATTCTATACTATACTATCTAGACTGGACTATACTAGACTATATTACCCTCCACTACACTACACTACAATACAATACACTACACTACGCTACACTACACTACACTACACTATACTATACTTTGCTATACTATACTATACTATACTTTACTATACTATACCATACCATACCATACCATACTATATTATACCATACTATACTATACTATACTATACTATACTATACTATACTATACGACACTACACTTATACTACACCACACTATACTTCTACTATTATACACTATACTACACTATACTTATACTATGCTATACTATACTGCACTACACTACACTATACTTTTACTACACTACACTTAACTTCACCACACTAAAGCATACTTTAGTATACTATACTATACTATACTATACTATACTATACTGTACTGTACTGTACTGTACTACACTGTACTGTACTGTACTGTACTGTACTGTACTGTACTATACTATACTATACTATACTATACTATACTATACTTTGCTATACTATACTATACTATACTATACTATACTTTACTATACTATACCATGCCATAGGATACCATACCATACCATACCATACTATACTATACTATACTATACTACACGACACTACACTTAAACTACACCACACTATACTTGTACTATTATGCACTATACTACACTATACTTTTACTACACTACACTCAACTTCACCACACTACAGCATACTTTAGTATACCATACTATACTACACTTTAATATACCATACTATGCTATGCTATGCTATGCTATACTATACACTACACTGCAATGCACTGCACTGCACTGTTCTGCACTGCACTATACTATACTGTACTACACTATACTATACTGTACTGTACTGTACTGTACTGTACTATCTAGACTGGACTATACTAGACTATACTATACTATGCTATACTACACTACACTACACTACATTACACTACATTACACTACACTACACTACACTACATTACACTACACCATACCATACCATACCATACCATACCATACCACACCATACCATACCATACCATACCATGTCCCTGTCTGGCCGTGGAACTAGTCTTTGTGCTCTCAGTTTTGTATTTAGTGTTTACCCAGTTTGAGGGTGGTGCGACTTTACGTTCTGTCGCTCTTACCGGCAGGACGTATTCACTAGCCTCTCTGTAAATAGCCTGAATATAGTTTATTGCATTTCCACTTTGTAATGCCGTATCTATTTTGCACTCAGTACCCACACTGTTCCAAACGCATAGTTGTGGTCCTCTCTTTAGGGTAGTAGTTCTTGCCCTGGCCCACAATGTTGTGGTCAGGGCGAGTAAATAGACCCTTAAGCCTTAAGCTTGGAATACAGGGAGGTGTACAACCGGTTGATGTATACAAACGGCTGAAGGAGATAGTGGGAAGTGGGCCTAATGTCTTATAGGGACAAATCAATGTCTCTAGAGATGTCTGGAATGTTATAGTGGCTACGCAAACTGTGAAGGACCAGCTGTGGGCTAGCGGCTTCACATTCAAAGGGGTAGATTGTCCAGTATATGATGTGGAGGAACAAAGGTTCCTGGTTAGATCTCGATGTCCGATTGAGGTGCCCGATGACACTATTCGAGGTTTGATGTCCCAGTATGGCACGGCCCATCACGTCAGCCGGGAACATTACCTTTTTGATAGGTCACTTGAGAATGGTATGCGCCGTATTTACATGAGTGGTGTGACCGAGATCATTCTACAATCAATTCCGGTTGGGAATTTTAGAATTCCTATGTGGTACAAAGGTCAGGACCGTGCCTGTCACATCTGTGATAGCAAAGAACATTTCAAGGCCGACTGTCCTTTAAAGGATAAATGCCTCAAGTGTAAACAGGCAGGCCACTTTCAAAAGGACTGCCCGTTGAGCGATGAAAATGACAATGGCGATAATGACGATAACGATTGCAATGATAATGATGATGATGATAAAGACAGTAATAATTATGAAGTTGAAGGTGACAATAAAGATGAGAATGAAGGTCGAGGAGATGATGATGGTAATTATAGTGAGGGACATGGGGATGATGTGGAAATTGGGGTTTCTGGCGAGTCTGTTCCTTCCAGTCAATAAAATAAGGGGACTTCGGATAACTCTGCTGCTGACAACGAGGAAGCTGGAGAGTGGCAAGTTGTCACTAACTCCATGTCCTCCAGCAAAAAGATTCGAAATAAGCGCATTGATGATACAAATAAGGTCAGGAAGTTAAGCAAATCGCCAGTAGTAGGTGGGCCCCAGAGCCTTTGCGAGGCATCTCAGACGTCAAATAGCCCGGAGTGGGTTGTCGGTATGAGTCAAATCTCGAATTCCTCCTCACCCCCTAGATCGTCAGAAATTTCGAATACTACGCCATCCTGCATTAAGGAGACGCAAACCAGTAGCGTGACCCCCTTCAAAGGTGCACTTGGTAAGAGCCCGTCCTTATGGGGTAGCACGCTCAGCCCTGACCCATCTACAATGTCACAGTTAGACACTAGAGATATAGCAGATTGTCTTGATCCTCAGAGAAGCTCTCAGCAATCTGATATGTCTAGGGCTGGTGGAGAATCCAATATGGAGGAATCTCTTCCGGAAATGGATGCATCCGAAGACTTGCCTGCCTATACCAGTGGCAAGGGTGAGGTCTTGGTACCTGTCTCAACATTCCTGGGGTCGTATTATCGCACATTGCGACGCGATTCTAAAGTTGACAAGGTTAAAAGCAGAGGAAGTTGATAACGTTGTCACAGGAGGATTTTGCTGAGCGTAGGGCAGCGATGTATAAAAAGTCCAGGAAAAAAAAAACAAGTAAATATTAATAATGGCTACTACAAAGATCTTACAGTGGAACTGTAGAGGATTGAGGTGTAACCTCGCAGAGCTCCAGATGTTAGCTCAAGACCTCAATCCTATAGCTTTTAGCTTGCAGGAAACTCTAATGACTGATCCTAGTTATCAATGTCGAGGTTATGTATCTCATCACGCTGTTGCCACGTCTACGAACGGAAAGGCATCAGGCGGTTCTTCTCTTTTGATCAGGCAGGGCGTAATACACAATAGACTGGAACTGAACACCGACTTGCAGGCGGTGGCGGTGCGTATCACACTGGGTATAGTGTTAGCAATCTGTTCTATTTATATACCACCTTCTTCTACTCTTCACCAACAAGAGCTGCAAAATTTATATGATCAATTACCTAAACCGTGTCTTCTTTTGGGTGACTTTAATGCCCACAGTGTTCTCTGGGGTGACTTTGAACGTAACCAGACGGGCTCTGTATTGGAGGATTTTATATCTAATAACTTTCTATGCGTCTTAAATGATGGCACACATACTTACCTTCATCGTGCAAAGGGCACTTATTCGGTCTTTGATTTGGCTCTGGCTGATGCAGGGCTAAGGTCGGAATTCAGCTGGAGCGTCCATGGTGATCTGTGCGGAAGCGACCACTTCCCCACCATACTTACCCTTGAGGAGCCGATATCTTCCTCCCTTCCACGCTTTAATTATGATAAAGCAGACTGGCCCAGCTTTGCTGTTCTGTGTGGTGAAACACTTACTAGCGACCTTTTTCTTCATGCAGTTGATCCTGTCCAGTTATTCTCGGATCAGCTAATCGATATAGCTTCCAAATGTATCCCGAAATCATGTGCAGTTCCCCGTATTAAGAAACCGTGGTTCACGGAAGACTGTAAACGAGCTAGGCGTTTCAGAAAACGTGCTGAGCGGGTGTACCGATGTAGACCATATCCCGGTAATTTTTTAGACGATGTTAGGCGTAGTCGAACTAAAGCCCGTAGGACTATCAAACAGTCCAAACGTGACTCTTGGAAACGTTATCCCTATCGTACCCCCTATGTCAAAAGTCTGGAATATGATCCAACGCATCAAAGGCAAGGGATCCAATGTCACTGTCAATCATCTTAAAGACGGGAATAATTCTTTGACAGAAAAACCTGACATAGCCAATAGGTTGGGCGCTTCTTTTGCGCACCATTCGTCTTCAGATAATTACTTGCCTCAGGTCCAGCGGAACAAGGAACGGAACGAGGCAAGTCCTCTTGATCCTCAAATGAAGAATCCTACAATGCTACATTTTCTCTACATGAACTATCCGCATCCCTGAGCAAGACCCATAACTCAGCTCCAGGACCAGACGATATCCACTATCAGCTTTTACGACACCTTCCAGAATCTTCGTTGAGGGTGCTTCTCGGAATTTTTAAAACCATTTGGATTTCCGGGAATTTTCCTGCCTCATGGCAAAACGCTATTATTGTCCCCATCCTAAAGCCCGGAAAGGATTCTACCGATCCAAATAACTATCGTCCTATTTCCTTAACCAGTTGTGTATGCAAGACTATGGAGAGGATGATTAACGATCGCTTAGTCTGGTTTTTGTAGACTAACGAGTTGATAAGCGACATTCAATGTGGATTTCGAATCCACAAAAGAATCGCAGTACTGTTGATCATCTTGTTCGTCTAGAATCCTTTATTAAGAACGGTATCGTTAATCGTGACCCTGTCCTATCTGTCTTTTTTCATCTGGAAAAGGCATATGACACTACTTGGAAATATGGCATTATGAAAGATATGCATGGATTTGGACTTAGAGGTCGGCTTCCTGACTTTATTCGTAAATTCTTAGACCATTGACACTTCCAAGTTCGGGTTGGGGCTACCCTATCTGACTAATTTGAACAAGATTAGTGAGTTCCTCAAGGAAGCATTTTATCAGTTACTCTCTTTAGCATTAAGATTAATAGCCTTGCCACAGTTTTATCTCCTGGTATGAATGCGTCCCTTTTTGTGGACGATCTTGGTATCTCTTGTCGAGGCAAAGGTATGAACACTATTTAGAGACAGCTGCAGCTTTGTCTTAATAAAATCCATGCCTGGGCACTGGAGAACGGATTTAAGTTCTCCAAGTCGAAGACTAACTGTGTACACTTTTGTCGGAAGTACTTCCCCCATGAAGACCCCAAGGTATTTTTAGATTGGTCCCCCATCAAGGTTGTGCCGGAGGCAACATTCCTCGGGGTGATCTTCGATAAGCACCTTACATTTAAATCTCACATTAATTATCTTAGAGCCAGATGCCTAAAGGAGCTTTGTATTTTGAAGGTTGTCTCTAGTGCTCGATGACCCTACTTTAGCTCTATCGAGCACTTATTTGTTCTCAACTAGACTATGCCTGCAGTGGCTATGGAGGTGCGTCACGCTCCCAATTGAAGAAACTCAATACTGTATATCACTAGGCCTTACGGTTGTGCTTAGGTGCTTTCCGCGCCTGTCCTGTGGAGAGTCTGTATGTTGAGGCAATCGAGCCTCCCCTGGAGCTTCGAAGAACTAAACTATCTTTACAGTATATCACGAAGCTTAGACCCAATCCATCCAATCCAGCCTTTGATTGTGTCTTCCATCCGGAATTTGAAGACTTATATGCTCAGAGGCCATCCATTGTTCCTCTACTGGGTGTCCGCATCCAGGAACATGTGCAAGCAGCTAGAGTTGGGCTGGATCCAGGAAGAACCACCGTGGTTATGTGCTGAGCCTCAGGTTGATACCTCGCTCTCCTCCCTAAAGAAATCTTCCACCAGTCCTCTAGTATACCAACAGGAGTTTAGTAATATGTGCTCAAAGTAACCATTTTATCACCGTATATTCACTAACGGTTACAAGGATGATGATGGCGTGGCTTCTGCCGCTGTCCTTGGGCCCAGAACCATTTCAACTCGGTTTCCAAATTCCTCCTCTGTATTTACTGCGGAAGCCAAGGCAATTTTGTGCGCACTCCGGTACATACCAGATCTCGGAGATGGCAGATTTCTCATCCGCTCTGACTCCCTTTCCTGCCTCCAGGCAATTCGGACTAGTTCGCCTGTACATCCAGACATTCTGTCTATCAGGGAGATGTTCAAACAACTTAATGAAGATTTTATCATTGTCTTTTGTTGGGTGCCCGGGCATATGGGCATCCCAGGGAATACTGCTGCAGATGAAGCCGCTAAGGCGGCTCTGCATTCCGTTACTACCCAAACTGACTTTCCGTATTCGGACTTGCGTTCACTTATTTGCTCCTATATCAAGCGTTTGTTTCAGGCTCAATGGGATGACCGGACAACCAACAAACTCCATGATATTCGTCACTTTGCTGGTCCATCACCTTCCCTTTCACGGCATCGTCTCCGCTCTTCCATTTTGAGGAGGTGTCGTATCGGTCACACACGTGCTACGCATGGGTATTTCTTGTAAGGAGAAGATGCTCCTCATTGCTCTGCTTGTGATCAACGGTTCACAGTCAAGCACATATTGCTTGACTGGGGCAACTTTCCTCCTGCACGAGATTCCTTTTATCACGTGAGCTCTCTTGCAGAACTTAGAAAGTGTCAATGCTGTAGAAAGTGATACTATTTTTGATTTTCTCTCTACCATTGGTATGACAGGAAAGCTATCATTTTAGACTACCGTCTGTGTTTGTTATGTGACTTCCGATGTCCTTTTTGACAGACTAGTAAATGAATTATCCCTTGTAGATCGACTACTTGACGTTTTATTGTCGCGATAAAACTAAAATATTGTTGAAAACGACGATAAAACTTTCACTCACTCATTCAATCCTATACTTCTACTACGCTACACTACACTACACTACACTACACTACGGCCTCTCGCCACGATGCGCTGTACGTCCCTAGGCTTAACTGCTCCTTTCATCTACTGCCATCGGTCTGTCATCTTCTATCCTTCAATCCAGAAATGCCCCGATCATTTGTCCGTCATCACTCATATACTTGTTCCACAGCGTCTTTCCATCTGTCTGTCATCGTGTTCCAACGTCTGTCCGTCATCCTGTTTCCGTCTGTTCACCACTTATTTTCCCTTTGTCCGTTATTACTCTGTCAGACCTCGTGTTTTCGTCTGTTTACCATTGATTGCCGTCCATTTGTCCATCACCATCCACCTACTTATCTCAGCCCGTCCTTCTGTCTATCTGTCAACGTGTTTCAACGTCTGTATATCATCTGTTTCTCTCTCTTTACCACTGATTGTCCATTTGTCCTTTTGTACGTCATCACCCATCTACTTGTCCCACAGCGTCCTTCCGTCTGTCAGACCTAGTGTTTCCGACTATTAAGCATTGATTGTCCATTTGTCTGTCATCATCCATCTTCTTGTCCCACCGCGTCTTTCCGTCTGTTGGTCATCGTAGTTCCGTCTATTTACCAATGATTTCCCATTTGTCCATCATCATCCATCTACTTGTCCTTCCCTCCACACACCGGCCAGGATAGCTCAGTTGGTAGAGCGTCCGCTTTGAGTGGGCGGTAGATCCAGTGTCAATCCTGGGTCCGGTCACACTTAAGACCTTAAAAGAGGAAGTTGTAGCTCCAGCATCGCCTTCAGCATTAAGGAAATAGTGCAACGACACGTTGACCCGTGTCACTATAATGGCGCGGGTCGGGTAAATTACTTACCTTTGGTAAGTCGTCTCAGTGAAGCAGCACTAGATAAAAGAGGGGTGGAAATCCGTCCTACAACTAGGAGGCACAATACACGTATATGCACTCTCTTGACTCCTTATATGACTGGAAAAATTGTTAACTTTGACGTGAAACCTTAAGCACTCACTCACTCACTCACTCCTTCCCTCCACCATTGTCCTTAAACCTTGTTTTATATTTTCATCATGACATTTGCTTTTTACCTGCACATTATTATTTTTTATCATCTTTTGCCAGGTAAATATTGTAAGAGACATGTCATACTTCACTAGTATTATCAGATAAAGCATGTTATAAATACTTACTGCAAGAGTAAGCTTACTCATTCCATGTGGGGTCTGCATTCTTCCTGCTGGTGACCTTCGACTTTCTTAGTTTTGCATCTCCCAAACCTACTTTTTAGTCTAATCACGACCATTACCTTTTTCTTGCGATGACATATGAACTGAATTTAAAACATTGTGCATTCTGTTACATATAATATTGTACTCTTCATCTTTTTAATGCAAAGTCATACAACTATCAACTAACCATTCTGGCCGTAATCAAATAGACTTTAACTGTATCTAATCACAGCTAAATAATGCGACGGCTCGCCATGTCATGTGAAAAGACAATACTGTGGTCTTAAACAGTGGCCATACTTCTTGTGGTCATTAAACTACTGTTTTCCCGCGCAAATTCTTTAAAGACTGCCGTCAGTTCATTACGAGGTGCTGTTTCCATCCGCAGTATAGAGCCTAGGAACACAGCTTATGCGACCGAAGCACTAAATACCACAGACACTGGACGGTTGTAGCAGGGATACTACAAAGTTTTGGCTACAGATATATAATCCAATGTTCCTCTTGCTCTTTGGACAATAATAAAGGCGATGTCACAGAGTAGCCTATTTCCTTTCTTAAAACATGTTTTCAAACCATATGCTCGCCATTTCGCCAGCATATAAGGTTAAGATTAAATAAATCTGAAGGATATCTTGGCTCCGACATCTGTAGTTTACGGTCTCAGATTGCAGCCCATGACCTCCGGGGTCAAGGCCACTGTTAATGATAACGCGGGATGGAATCCAGCCAACCCCGATGATAGTGCACGGGCTCGGTATAAAGATTTGTGGGTATTTGGCTAGTTGCTGAAATTTCCTCCACCCGTGATTTCCTCAGCTGTGTCAGTGAAATGAACAACTTAATCCTTAGCTAACAACTGTCAACATAATTTCACCATCTTGTTTATTTATTTCGCTCTTGATTTAGGCAATATTCAAGGAATTGCCACATATCGCCATGACGTGTCCCTCATTTGCGTTCAGAAAACACTGTTTAGATACTCTAAATGCTGGTTTCTGTCTGACCATATGCTCATACAGTCAACCGAATGAGAAAAGCCAGTTCCATGAATAATTTTATGTCTGTGGTTAATATATAGAGAGTAGAAAGCAAACAGTTACATTTCTCTCTCGTTTTTTTTATTTCGGAAAGTAAAGATAGGTATATGTTGTTCATCACATATGTTAATCATGCGAAAAAAGTAAAACTGTGTCTTCATGATACATTTACAACAATACGATTAAAAAGAGCAGACAAAATGTCCTAAAACTGATAAGATGATTTTTGTCACCCAACTGGTCGGAATAGTAAAGCATTCCACATACTTCTAACTGGTCAAATTGACGTCGCCCAAGGACATGACATTTATCCAAAACTGTTTGTGGGGTACAGAAGAAACAACTGCTGACTGCTTTTACAAGCCTCCATCCTAACTTCCTCCTTTAAAATCATTCTTATTTTGTCCGATGATTTTGTTATTTTAACGTTGTTTCAGAAATTGGCATTCGTCTTAAGGCCCAAAATGGAAAGCAGGCCACTTTGAGCTACCCGTCCGGAAAATGAATTATCGGTGTAATTTAACTGGCCAAAACAAAAAAACATGCGGAGATAAGACAGTCTAAATCTACGCCTTGAAACGGACATTCGTATACCAGCTGTCAACCAAAACCGCAAGGCCAGTTTCTGATTAAAAAAGAAACCAAGAATGTAATGCTACTTTAAACTGAGTCATGCAAAGAGAAGCAATCAACAGTTTTCAATGATGACTGAAAGAGTCAAGTTACATGTACATATATGTTCTAGACGACTGAATTAAAAACAGAATAAAACAGGGAGTACCACGTATGCCAGATTATATTTAATGTTCATAAAATACCGTCATCGCATTAATAGAGGTTAAATACAAATTAAAGATGATTGTTATTTTAGTACTGGTCGAACAAAAACTCCGTTGTAGATAAGAAGAAAATTCATCGATAATATTGCATAATTTATTCCCATATTTCAAAATCTATAGTTGCTTTTTCTTCTTTCATTTAACCCAGAACTGCGGAAATACAGCTGAGTTGGTCGAACGGCAGTTCAATATTATTGGTTGATATACCTGAAGGCCTAACATTTAACGTGACCACGGTACATTTTCACTAAAGCTGCATGTAGAGAGGAATCCATCGAAATAAACCTTGTTCAGGTTGGTCGAAGACTCAAATCTTAATACCCCTTGTGTATCGTGCACATTCAAAAAGCCCAAAACAGTCTTTTGACGACATTTTATTAAATTAGATGCCAGTATTTGATACCAGTGGTGGTGAATAAATTTCTTGCAGAAGTCCAGTAAGGTTCGTATTTGATAAATTTAGCTACCCAACCTTAGTTAAATCTTGTGGAGAGGTAATGCCAGGTAAAAGTTCAGCAATAACTTCATTCAGTATTCAGAGAATTGCCATCACCCCCTCACCACTGCCCTCCCCCATCCCTCCCCTCTTTAAAATGAAACACAACACCGTTTGCTACACACCACCATCATCAGACGGGGCTTCTCATTTTATAAAGCATACCAACGCTTCTCCAACAGCCACCATAAAACATCCCTTCTTGAGTCTGCTTAAGGCCTTCAGCTATTCTACAGACTACATATTTATAACAGTATATAATAATACCTCATTGCTTTTCTGCAGACTACCTATTTATAACATTATATAATAATACATCTTGCTATTCTAAAGACTACCCATATATAACAGTATATAATAATATCTCATTGCTATTGTAAATTGACAAGTAAATAATGCTACCCTTGTATACACAATGGCTAAATTTAAATATATGCAAAATAAATCATTTCCATCATATGGCCTGTAAATCATGATTAAATGTAATCTTTCCAGGATTGCAAATTTTACCCTTCATTATCTCTTCCGCCATCTTGGTCAGTAACAGTCTATCACATTTCCCGGACGTCGTCTACTTCCCTATAAGTAATCTTCCAGGTTTAAGACTTCTGAGTTTTACCCTTAATGATCTCTTCGGCCATCTTGGTCAGTGACAGTCTATCACATTTCCCGGACGTCGTCTTTGGAAAAGAGTCCATGAGCAGGAAATGTCCTGGCATGTAACCAAGACCATCTGGAGCAAGAGACGGTCTGAAGGTGTCTTCTGCACGCCGCTTGATATCTTCTGTGGTTATGCGTGCGTCTGGTGTGAGCGTAATACAAGCGCAAATCTCCTGGTGCAATATGTCGTCATCCACACCAACAACAACAACTTCCTCAATCTCTTCAAAGTTTTCCTGAATCTTCCTCTCCACGAATGAGGGAAAAATTTTCACCGAAGCCCGTTTAAGCATTTCAGTCTTCCTACCTATGATGACGATTCGTCCGTCTTGGTGCATTAGTGCTACATCTCCGGTATGGTACCAACCGTCTTCGTCCACAATAGGCGCTCTGGAACCGTCAAGGTAGACATAAGCTTTGGCACATGCTGGTCCACGCAAACAAAGTTCCCCCTGTGTTTCCACACAGACGACTTCACCTTTTTCATCCACCACTCTAACTTCGCAGCCAGAGCAGGGGTACCCAGCTGTACCGAGTTCAAAGCCCAGCGCTGTTGCTACCTTCAAACTGATGAAATGCAAACATTCAGAAGAGCCGTAGGCGGAGACGACGGAATCAGAAACTCGTAGCAAACTGTCTACAAACTTCGCACTCACCCTTTGTCCTGCGGCTAGCGAGGTGGAGAGAAACGGCATCCTGTTTAACAGATCAGGTCTTCTCTGTAAGCTGTTTAGTCTATATTCCATCAGTAAAGCAGCATCTGGGCGTTCAGAAGATAAAACGTTCACGAAGAACTCATCGTCTGACTCTGAGTTGACTTTCGCCTTGATGTAGACTGTAGTCAACCCGATACCAAGGTACATAATTGGTTGGCCGCCCATCCAAGACATCGGTCTGTCGTTAGCAATGATTGTGTCCTCTTCGAACTCACAAAAATCTCCCACTGAATACGCTCCCGCTAGGATTGAGGCATGGGTGTGCACAACGAGCTTAGGCATTCCACTACTACCAGAGGTCAACACCATCATCGCTTCGTCGTCGGCGTGTACTTCGGGAAGGTCAACATCTGGAACCTGGTTGTCCTCTGTCAAACCGAAGAGGTCAAAGGTCGTTATCTTATCTTTATGGTCCTGAAATGTTGTCAGGATGACGCTACGATGATGAGCCTTGCAAAGGTCTCCTTTAGATTGCTTCAATTCTGTTACAGTTGCCACGCATCCTATCCCTTTGGCGATCTTTGTAAATTCTTTCTCATCGAAGGATGGCGAGTTGATAACAGTGCCACCGGTCATGTTTATACCGAAATAAGTTATGGTCCAGTTTGTCGGTGTGTCCACAAGTATGGCTACTTTGTCACCTGCTCTGATGCCATGTCTGACAAAATGTCGGGCCAACCAGTCGGACTTGTCTGCCACTTGTTTCCTTGTCAAGGTATCCCTGGGTTGTCCGGCTTGTCTGAAGACAAACGCCATTTTGTCTGGGTTGGCCTTCGCCAGCTCTCGTATTCTGTCCGGAATTGTGCGAGGTAAGTCGAACACTGCCGAGGGCATCTGGATGTAGCTCATCTTGAGGTCGCCATATCCATGTTTCTCCATGTCTGGTTCCCTGGAATAGAAATGCAAAGGAAGAAAGAGTTGATATTCTTTTGTTTAGGTGGAAATTAACGGTGTTTGGAACTGAACATTGTGTGCTAGTAGGCTTTGAATTAGCCGCCCAAACTTCCTGCTAAGTGTGTGCTTGGGGAAGCCAAAGGTATATTGCCTTATTTTTTCTCTGGCGTTATATACTATAGTAGTATATTACGTCAAAAGCGTGTCTGATTACAGACGAGAATGAGGGGGGATCCCCTAAGTATACTATGCTATACTATAATAGACTATGCTATAATATACTACACTATATTACACTATAATACTATGCTGTATGGTATGGCATGGCATATCATGGCATGGCATGGCATATCATGGCATGACATGGCATATCATGGTATCTGGTCGGCTTGTAGAGTTGAGTGTTGAACTGTGGCGCGCCAAAACGGACCAGTGGGTGGGTTGGATTGTCCCAATTGGGTTTCGTTTAGTTACCTGATTAGTGCATGCATGCTTTTGCATTAATATATGGCCAATACACGAGTAATGCCTCCACGTCTCCATCATACCTTCGCCACATACACCTTAATAATGCCATCTACACGTCCACGCAAATTACTGGTGTCCGACGCCTTAGAAGTGGTAGGCAGCAAGAGGACCATTTGTTATAGCCTACCGTGTGGTAGCAGTACGCCAAACTCCGTATGTTGGACTCGGCGCGCACGACCTTGTCTGACCGGGACTGGGAATGCTTTGTTCAAACCTAAACTGTGGGCAACGTACGATGCGGAGCGGGACAAGTGGATGCCCCGACGCAACCACTACGACTTTGACAAACGCACTCCGGGGCTCTTCAAAGATCAATAGCTTGTGTTCGAAGTGTTGTTATGGCGAGGGGTCGAATAGCAAAAACAAACTCTTCTGCACAGGCGTTAGTGCGCGGAGATTTAGACAAGGACGTATACCTCTTCGTGTTGCGCAACCATCAAAGTGCGAGTGGAGTGAACGAAGGAATGCGCATGCGGGGAAACAGCGTGTTTTCCTACACGCAGCAGAAAGGCGGTTTGACTTAATCTTAAGTGAAGAGTAAAGTACTGCCGGACGGTGTAAGCACCACTTACCTGGACAGCTGACCTGACTGCCACCGACTTTTGTACTATGATATTATGTGTTGCAGTGAAGGCGAAATAAATGCAAGTGAAACACACTGTATGCGAATGTCATCTCATTGACCATTCATTCATGGAATGAGGTTAATACGCCTAGAACAGGCAAACACGGAAAGTTATTACCACCAACTGGTTGGTTGAGTGATAAAAACACCAGGGCTGGGCCTGGTCCGCCCAGTCGAACACCATGACAACGTGACGCCCTCTATCCCGCTGGGTTAAGTAATACACGCAACACTGCCCGTACACAGCCGTGTCCAGACGCTGCCGCCGATCATTCCACGTTCAGTGGTGTGTTCTCCGGTTGAGCCAAGCGGTAATATCAGCATGGATGGGTGACAGTCCGTAAGAATCAAACTATTCTCCCTGGAGACGGAGTGCGTTCGGGCAAACGTCAGTGAAGACGCCCACCCAGTGTTGCCCGAAGCGGAGCCACTCGGCGAAGGAGGTGGTCCTGAGTGTAGACATCCCCGCACCTCCAACACTCACACGCACGGTGTCCGTGTCCGCCTGTACGGCGCGTCGCCTGTTGCGCCGTGTCTATGGTATTTAAGTGGCAAAGTCACAGAGTACGTTTCGGCTTTCCACCAACAGGTGGCCCTGTGATCGTCGTGGAATTTGGGTGTCAAGTCGAAACAAAGCAGCGCCCTGTCATTGGCGAACGTGGTGCGGAGGATGTTGTTCCATTCGTCGTGGAACACCATTTCCCGTGTTGGTAAAGAGGTTCATGTACGTTACGACGAAATTCACGTTATCAAAGTCGGGTGTCAGGGGCTTGGCAGAAATTTGACGCCCGCCGACATGCAAGACAAGTGTTAAGAAAGTACGTCAGATGCAAGCAAGGGTCGCTCCCTGACATAACACAAGCACTAAACTGTCCCCACACTCACCCAGTTACTGCGCGCGACTTGACGTCACAGCAGCCAGACGATAGCGAAGCGATAGTTTTGAGAGTACGGAGATCCACTCTTCAGGTGAAGTGACTTACATTTTCTTTCGCTAACTGACGCACAAGATTTTGGATACTTTGATACATGTGCATTTAATGTTGCTTGATCATTTTTCGGCGCGACGTAACCAGACGGGCACATGCAAATCAGGTCATACAATAACACAGGACGCAGTCAAAGACTATAATCATATACGGCATTTATCTGTTATAAATGTAAACAAAGCATTTACTGAAGTGTACCCTATACATATTTCTTCAGTTTTCATTAGTTAGATCCACCGTTGTTCTTGTTATTTCTTTGATAACTGTGAAAAATTAAAGCCTTCAAAATCTCCGTTGTAGATCATGACGTCACTCCACGCTCATGAATATGAACGAGCTGATCTATTCGATGTTTGTTGATAAATGATTTCATGTATTTTGCTGTGGAAAAATATGCTGCACTGAATTTATGAGAAATCAGTAGACCTGGGTTAGCATGTTTACAAAGTTGGAATGGCATAAGTAGTCACTTGTATTCAAGAGAATACAGTGTTTGTTAAGAAAAAATCTCCGTAGTAGTTGTTAACTTCATTACTTTCCGACCAGCAACGAAGTTTGTGTGGAAGTGCTGGAAATGGAAAGCGTTTTTATCGTAGATCCCGTTCAAGGTCGTGTTGCTCTCGCATCCCTCGAACAAACCCAAAAACAGGTTTTGCTCGTTGATGAGTGTGTGGCCTTTGGGCATGGGGACATACTTGGCCAGCAAGTGACGGATGCGGTGCTTGGCAGGGGCTTTGTCCAACAACAAGGCAAACGGGTCCTTCAATGGGGTGAGGCGGATGCGGTCGGTCACGTTTTTGAGCAGGTGACAGCGTTGCGGGAATATGTCGCAGTGAAGGCGGTCCAGTATGTCTACCGACCGATTTCGGCAATGAGGTGCAGTCTTTTGGAAACGACTGGTCCTTTCATCCATCCTGTCATCCTGTACTTCCCTTTCTTGTTCACCAGCTGCAACAGAGGCACCAGCGTGTCTTCCACCACAGGTGGCTGGACAATGTCCGTGTACACGTACAGCGTTATTGTAGTCGCTTGTAAATCTTCGGCCCCGACGTGTATCAGATCCGCCGTCCCCATTATCCAGCGGTACGACAAATTCAAAAGCTGCTGCAGATGCGGGCTGAAACCGAGCCCCAATTGTTTCCGAAAGCGTTTGGCGTATTTCCGCTGCACATCATCGAAACTGGAGGGGATGTTCGTGTCGGTCAACAAGCCTGTCAGGGCCTTGGCGAGCGCGTTGGGCGATGGGTAATAACCTTCTGGTGAGGTTAACTTGTGCTTAGCGCGGTGCGGATCGTCTTTGGAATCTATGACATACCGCACTCCGCATTGCTGCACGTTGAACCAGGTGAGGGGCTACCGTATTTCTTCCAACCCACATTCCCAGCAGTCACGCAAATGCATGGGCTGTGGCAGGTTCGTGGTGAAATGTACCAAGCTATTATTGAGGAAGTAGCGGAGAGAGTTGTTACTGGATAGCGTCACGTAAAACATGCTGGTGGGATGATTTCCTCTTTCCACCCCGCGCGGTATTTAATACGGACTCCACTTCCGCGAAGGAGCGATGGCTGGAGACGGAGTCCCGGTCGCCGCTGTTGTCGCCGCGTGGGTCGGCGTGGTGTGGTGCCGGGGGTGGTAGTAGTGGTGGTGGTGCTGAGTAGCCGAGACTGGGCGGGCAGAAATCGTGGTGTGGAGGATTTTCTAGGCCGGGGTGGTGTGCCCCTCTTTCCCCGCACCCACACACGGCAGCGATCGCTCGATCGCTCGGTGTCGACTACCTATGTCCGGCTGCGTACCCAGTCTCGCGGGATGTTAATGGCTCTCAGCCTGAAGGTGAAGTCCTCCAGACCCGTGAGTTGGAAGTGTTGTCTTTTATACAATGGTCGTAGACCAAGTCGATCATGTTACGGTCGGGGACGGTCTTTCCATGGAAGGTAAGTTCTCCCCGGTCAGTCCACCCGCTGGTGGGGCTTTGTTTGACTTCTTTTACAACGCTCCCGTCGAGCAGGCTCGTCTGCCATTGGCTGTCCATACCCCATACCACGACCCGTGGGTCGTGGGTGTTCCCCGGGCTCTTCGCGGTTATTATTTCTTCTTTTCTGATGCCCATTGATGCAGTCAGAATTTCCCATTCCTACCTTTAGCAGTTTCTTGTAATTGCTGTCATTGGACGCTTCCTTTTCCTATCACCATCTTTGTCTTTCCTGCGTGAAGAATAAAGAGCTAATGGTTTTGTCGAACAGGCAAACAAGATCTTGCAGATATCGGCAACAGTTAATGCCGGTTACAGTGCTGTTTACTATTCAGTGTGCTGCATGGCACAGTATAATATCCAGGTAGGGTGGTAACGTTACCCCGCCCGCAACAATGGGCTGGTCGTGTAGCTTGTGGACAATTAACAAGACGTTAGTAAGGAGATCCACAGTCCATTTCGTGTCTGGGCGCTGTTGCTGGGCCCAGGTGAGCGGGTCAGAGGAGTGCACTCATGTCAGCCCGCCTCCCCACGCGATGCACGGCCGACAGAACGGCGGACAGTCAGACCGGTGTGTCTCGACTCCGGAGACTTAGTCTATACTACACTACAGTATACTTATACTACACCATACTTGCACTATACTACACTATGCCACACTACACTATACTTGTACAATATACACTACACTATAGCTGTGCTATACTAAACTACACTACAGTTGTACTTTGCTATATTATACTTATACTACACTATACTACACTACACTATACTATACTTGTACTGTACGACACTAAACCACACTACACTACAGTTGTACTATACTACACTACACTACATTCCACTACACTATAGTTGTTCTATACTATACTACACAATACGGCGGAAAACACCGATCAAATAAATAAATATACTACACTGCACTACACTATACCTATACTACACTATACAACACTAAACTATACCTATACCATGCTACATTACACTACACTACACTGAACTATGCGTAAACTATACTATTCTACACTACACTACACTACGCTACACTACACTACACTACGCTACATTACAATACACTACACTTCACTATACTTATACTACACTACACTACACTACACTACACTACACTACACTACATAATACCTATACTTTACTACACTATAGTTGTACTATACTATAATACACTACAAAACACTATACCTATACTATACTACACTACACTACTCAACAATACACTACAGTACACTATACCTATACTACACCACACTACGCCGCGCCGCGCCGCGCCGCGCCGCGCCACGCCATGCCACGCTGCGCTGCACTGCACTGCACTACACTACACTTACACTACACTACACTACACTACACTACACTACACTACACTATACTTATACTCTACTAAACCAGTGAAGTACACCAGAGTACAGTGTAGCGCAGTGTAGTGTAGTACATACTGTGGCCTAGTGTTGTGTAGTCTGTGATGTTACACAGTACAGTGTGTTATGCAGTGTTGGCTGTTTTCAGTATACTACACACTATAGTATAAATATAGTACAGTATACTGTATGGTATAGTATACTCTATAGTATTTTTAGTATAGTGCTTTTTGCTACTGTTTGTTATTTGTTACAGTATACGTCAATGTTTTGTACGATAGGGACAAGGAGAGGTAATCCTTGGGGATTACAAAACATGGCTTGGAGCGTGGAGTTATATATGCACTTTTGTGAACCTCTCCTATATATTTTTTGTGAATTTCCTCTATACAGGCCAACATAGAGCGCGCGTAACAGAAGAGACTAATGTATGATATAGGATTTTGGATGTGCACCAAATGTAAAGTTGATCAGTGGTGGCATTACTTAGATGTATGTCGTGTTGGAACCAAATGGCTCCCGTTGTAATATACACCGAGTGCATGTATAAGACAAATGGTGTCCATACTGGTACATTTGTATATGTTATTATACACCTAAGTGTCCAGCGCCTAATATATTATGTAGTAAACACAACTGTCCAATATTTTTAATATATTGGATAGTTGTAACTGTGACGTCACACATACGGACTACTTTTCGTTTGTCAACAAGCAGACGACACAGCACGATGTTCGTCCATGCTCGTCCTGAAAAATCTGTCTCCGGACAGTCCGTTCTACTTTACACCAATTCTCGAATGTCGCCTCAAACCTGATGCAGCTGTGTGGTATTACTCCTCTCCAATGTGAGAGCATACTTTGGGAGAGATAATAAAGAGGGCAGCCGAGGCTGCTGGGCTGAAAGACCGGAAAACTAATCACTCGGTCCAAAACTCAAAATTCAACTCCACAAGCCGACCAGACAGTGTACCATGCTATAAAAAAAGGCCACTAAACTGACAACAAGCACATCGAATTTCTCCACGAACTGGATTGCTGTTCTACACATGGCTGTAAAAAGAGGTCGTCGCAAGCTCAACTTTGCAGACGACTTGGCTCCCAGGGAGGCGTGGATTTATAGCACAAGGCGAAAGGATGTTGTACAGACCAAACCAGTTTTATCTGCTCTCGTTGTTTCACAGCTGAAAGCTACGAGAAGAACGCAGCTAAATTTCCACAATGGTATCTGCACATAGTTGTTACAAAATACTATTAACTGAACTGAAACTGATGGATAGTACATTTGTGTAGGCTGACGCCCACTTCCACACCGTACAAGTACTTATATTATACACGACGATAAGCATAGCTTATACGGAATGACAATAACATGTACCTGTAGTTGTCATCGCATATATGTATGACTTTAGAATCACCAGGAGAATAGAATGGACATGCTTGGTCAAAATTCAAATTCAACGTTTGAAAATTGGGAATCTGAAGTCTGGCTAGATTTGTCCGTGTCATAAATCGGAACTTCAACGTCGTCCACCTTGGGCTCAAATTGATGCGGCAGCATATTTTCTTATATGTAGTTAGATTTCATATAAAAAATGACATCGCTTTGATACGAATTTTCATGTTATTTAAGCCGGCTGGATTGGGTTGGCCATCTGTAACGAATCTGGCTGAACCGCTCCAAGCGGCCGGCTGGAGATCGGCTAGGGCGTTACATCTATTGTTTTTGAAGGATTTAAAGTCATTATTACGTTTCTCAGAAGCCCTCCAAGTAGCATACTATTTAAACAGGTTATAATCTTTATAATTAGGACAAGTAGCTAAATCTAAACACTAATCCTTCAACACTGACAGCCTTGTCGTTTCAAATACGAGTCAAAATTAGGAAAATGTTATGCGTTTCCACATCAGAATGAAACTGAACTTCCAAACTCAGAAAAAAGAGGTCTCCATTCAAAATCAACTGAAAATCCTTTCTATACGAAAAATCTCATTAAATATATATATTTTTTCTTATAAAATATCATATCAAGGTAACCTTTCATTGATTTATTTACAGCCTCACTGACGAGCATATTCTGTTTACCAGGCCCACACAGAAGAGCTTGGGTTAGTCGTTTTTTTGCGACAAACTTGCCGAGCTGAGGTCGTATTCTGTTTATCCCAGAGACCCCAGACCCCACAGGTGTAAACAGGACAGGTGCACAATGTTTGACAAACATTCAAACTTTTCAAACAGGGGCTTATGCGTTTTACAAGGACGTGTATAAGCTGATGACTGCTTTGCTGTTCCGCTATATAATGATTGTCAAATAGGCCTTTTTGTATTTAGATGGGTACTCCTGGCCGTTTTTGTGTACATTTGTTGTTAAGTAACGACCTTGCTCGAGATAGGGTTTGCTCTTAATCCACTGGCAAAAGATAAACGGTGGAAATAGCACTAGTTTGACATTTGAATTGGATGTCATGACTATAATATATCGACGTTCGTTGTAAGGTCTTCAAGCAAGCTACGGATGGTCGTGGATTTCCGTGGGCATTGCCCAATTTCCTCGCATCATAATGCTGTCCGCGGTCGTCTGTCGTATAGGTGAAATGTTCCATCAAATAAATAAAAAAATATATAAATAAATATTACACATCCTTGTAATATATAATACCTTCTCACATCGTTGGAAACTAAAGGCCCATTCCTTCTTACAGTTCTGTTCAGTATTTATGTATCATTTCTGACATATTCATTTGGGAATTTGTATTTAACTTTGCTTTTGGAAATCTTTCTTGGAATTATAAACATTAAATACCCTTTCATGGTTTACGAGCAGTGAACGATTGTCGGACAAACTGACCTTCATATTTTCGCTAACCAGAGTTCTCATTTCTGCCACTACTTTACCATAACAGTAAATGTTTTTATGGCTATGTTTTTTTAGCTGATGACAAAAATCTAGGTGATAACTCTATTAGAAAAGCCTTTGACACACACCAGACTCTTTGTCTTCCTTCAACCATTTTGACAGATCAGTCTTTATGGATTTCAGAGAAAGCGATCAAATATGCGACATTCTGTCTCAACATAACAATAACAATTATCTGACTAACCACAAATGTTAACTTCATGGAAATCAGAATAAATCCATTACCTTATTCTCCCAATGTCTGGTTCAGTCGGCTCGATCCGCTAAAGTGTGAACACTTTTATTACCGTTACCAGTCCTAGAATCTCTAACTCGTCTGATCTGGATGCATCTGGTCTAACTTCATAAACATATATTACTTTCAGCATTGAGAAATGCAAAGTCTGGATACAAGTTAAGTAAAAGATGCATCAATTATTGCTCAGACACGCCTGGTCACTATACCATTAACGGTTTGTGCGTGCGTGCGTGCTTGGGGTTTAACGTCGTACTCAACAATTTTTCAGTCATATGACAACGAAGGAATCATTTTGGTGCATGTACGTGTAATGTGCCACCTTGTTGCAGGACGGATTTCCACCGCTCTTTTATTTAGTGCTGCTTCACTGAGACGACTTACCGAAAGCAAGTAAGCCACCCCGCCCGAGCCATTATACTGATACGGGTCAACCAGTCGTTGCACTAGCCCCTTCATGCTTCCTGTTTGAAAGTCTTACGTGTGACTCGATCAAGGAGTGATCCTTGATCTACCGGTCCCGAAACGGACGCTCTACCAACTGTGCTATCCGGGTCGGTTGAACAGTTTGTCATCTGTCTGACAGTTTTCAGCCCACGGTCTCTCGCCACGATGCACTGAAAGCCAATAGGCTTAAATGCTCGTTTCATGTACTGCTATCGGTCTGTCATCTTCTATCCTTCAATCCAGAAATGCCACGTCCATTTGTCCGTCATAATCCGTCTACTCCAACAGCGTCCTTCCGTCCGTCTGTCAACGTGTTTCCACGTCTGTCCTTCCGTCTGTCTGTCATCCTGTTTCCCTCTGTTTACCATTGATTGTCCATCTGTCCGTCATCACTCATATACTTGCTCCACAGCGTCCTTCCGTCTGTCTCTCATCGTGTTTCCTTTTGTTGACCATTGGTTGCGGTCCATTTATCCGTCATCATCCATCTTCTTGTCCCAGAGCGTACTTCCGCCTGTTCGTCATCGTAGTTCCGTCTGTTTACCGTGATTTTCCCTTTGTCCATCATCATCCATCTACTTGTCCTTACACACCAGTCCCGATAGCTCAGTTGGCAGTGCGTCCGCTTCGAGTGGGCGGTAGATCCAGGATCAATCCAGGGTGAGGTTACATCTCAGGCCTAAGCTCCTTCATCATCATATAACTGAAAAAAATGTTAAGTTCTAGGTAAAACCTTAAGCACTCACTCACTCAGTCCTTCCCTCCACCATTGTCCTTAAACGTTGTTCTATATTTTCATCATTACATTTGCTTTTCACCTGCACATTATTATTTTTTATCATCTTTTGCCAGGTAAATATTGTAAGAGACATGTCTTACTTCACTGGTGTTATCAGATAAAGCATGTTATAAATACTTACTGCAAGAGTAAGCTTACTCATTCCATGTGGGGTCTGCATTCTTCCTGCTGGTGACCTTCGACTTTCTTAGTTTTGCATCTCCCAAACCTACTTTTTAGTCTAATCACGACCATTACCTTTTTCTTGCGATGACATATGAACTGAATTTAAAACATTGTGCATTCTGTTACATATAATACTGTACTCTTCATCTTTTTAATGCAAAGTCATACAACTATCAACTAACCATTCTGGCCGTAATCAAATAGACTTTAACTTATCTAATCACAGCTAAATAATGCGACGGCTCGCCATGTCATGTGAAAAGACAATACTGTGGTCTTAAACAGTGGCCATACTTCTTGTGGTCATTAAACTACTGTTTTCCCGCGCAAATTCTTTAAAGACTGCTGTCAGTTCATTACGAGGTGCCGTTTCCAACCGCAGTATAGAGCCTAGGAACACAGCTCTTGCGACCGAAGCACTAAATACCACAGAAATTGGACGATTGTAGCAGGGATACTACAAAGTTTTGACTACAGATATATAATCCAATGTTCCTCTTGCTCTTTGGACAATAATAAAGGCGATGTCACAGAGTAGCCTATTTCCTTTCTTAAAACATGTTATCAAACCATATGCTCGCCATTTCGCCAGCATATAAGGTTAAGATTAAATAAATCTGAAGGATATCTTGGCTCCGACATCTGTAGTTTACGGTCTCAGATTGCAGCCCATGACCTCCGGGGTCAAGGCCACTGTTAATGATAACGCGGGATGGAATCCAGCCAACCCCGATGATAGTGCACGGGCTCGGTATAAAGATTTGTGGGTATTTGGCTAGTTGCTGAAATTGCCTCCTCCCGTGATTTCCTCAGCTGTGTCATTGAAATGAACAACTTAATCCTTAGCTAACAACTGTCAACATAATTTCACCATCTTGTTTATTTATTTCGTTCTTGATTTAGGCAATATTCAAGAAATTGCCACATATCGCCATGACGTGTCCCTCATTTGCGTTCAGAAAACACTGTTTAGATACTCTAAATGCTGGTTTCTGTCTGACCATATGCTCATACAGTCAACCGAATGAGAAAAGCCAGTTCCATACATAATTTTATGTCTGTGGTTAATATATAGAGAGTAGAAAGCAAACAGTTACATTTCTCTCCCGTTTTTTTTATTTCGGAAAATAAAGATAGGTATATGTTGTTCATCACATATGCTAATCATGCGAAAAAAGTAAAACTGTGTCTTCATGATACATTTACAACAATACGATTAAAAAGAGCAGACAAAATGTCCTAAAACTGATAAGATGATTTTTGTCACCCAACTGGTCGGAATAGTAAAGCATTCCACATACTTCTAACTGGTCAAATTGACGTCGCCCAAGCACATGACATTTATCCAAAACTGTTTGTGGGGTGCAGAAGAAACAACTGCTGACTGCTTTTACAAGCCTCCATCCTAACTTCCTCCTTTAAAATCATTCTTATTTTGTCCGATGGCTTTGTTATTTTAACGTTGTTTCAGAAATTGGCATTCGTCATAAGGCCCAAAATGGAAAGCAGGCCACTTTGCGTTACCCGTCCGGAAAATGAATTATCGGTGTAATTTAACTGGCCAAAACAAAAAAACCTGCGGAGATAAGACAGTCTAAATCTACGCCTTGAAACGGACATTCGTATACCAGCTGTCAACCATAACCGCAAGGCCAATTTCTGATTAACAAAGAAACCAAGAATGTAATGCTACTTTAAATACAAATCAAAGATGATTGTTATTTTAGTACTGGTCGAACAAAAACTCCGTTGTAGATAAGAAGAAAATACATCGATAATATTGCAGAATATATTCCCATATTTCAAAATCTATAGTTGCTTTTTCTTCTTTCATTTAACCCAGAACTGTGGAAATATAGCTGAGTTGGTCGAACGGCAGTTCAATATTATTGGTTGATATACCTGAAGGCCTAACATTTAACGTGACCACGGTACATTTTCACTAAAGCTGCATGTAGAGAGGAATCCATCGAAATAAACAGGTTGGTTCAGGTTGGTCGAAGACTCAAATCTTAATATCCTTGTGTATCGTGCACATTCAAAAAGCCCAAAACAGTCTTTTTACCACATTTTATTAAATTAGATGCCAGTATTTGATACCAGTGGTGGTCAATAAATTTCTTGCAGAAGTCCAGTAAGGTTCGTATTTGATGAATTTAGCTACCCAATCTTGGTTAAATCTTGTGGAGAGGTAATGCTTGGTAAAAGTTCAGCAATAACTTCATTCAGTATTCAGAGAATTGCCATTACCCTCTCACCACTGCCCTCCCCTCTTTAAAATGAAACACACCACCGTTTGCTACACACCACCATCATCAGACAGGGCTTCTCATTTTATAAAGCATAGCCAACGCTTCTCCAACAGCCACCATAAAACACCCCTTCTTGAGTCTGCTTAAGGCCTTCAGTTATTCTACAGACTACATATTTATAACAGTATATAATAATACATCATTGCTATTCTACAGATTACCTATTTAAAACATTATATAATAATACATCTTGCTATTCTAAAGACTACCCATATATAACAGTATATAATAATATTTCATCGCTAGTGTAAATTGACAAGTAAATAATGCTACCCTTGTATACACAATGGCTACATTTAAATATATGCAAAATAAATCATTTCCATCATATGGCCTGTAAATCATGATTAAATGTAATCCTTCCAGGATTGCAAATTTTACCCTTCATTATCTCTTCCGCCATCTTGGTAAGTAATAGTCTATTACATTTCCCGGACGTCGTCTACTTGCCTACAAATAATCTTCCAGGTTTAAGACTTCTGAGTTTTACCCTTAATGATCTCTTCGGCCATCTTGGTCAGTGACAGTCTATCACATTTCCCGGACGTCGTCTTTGGAAAAGAGTCCATGAGCAGGAAATGTCCTGGCATGTAACCAAGATAATCTGGCGCAAGAGACGGTCTGAAGATGTTCTCTGCACGCCGCTTGATATCTTCTGCGGTTATGCGTGTGTCTGGTGTGAGCGTAATACAAGCGCAAACCTCCTGGTGCAATATGTCGTCATCCACACCAACAACAACAACTTCCTCAATCTCTTCAAAGTTTTCCTGAATCTTCCTCTCCACGAATGAGGGAAAAATTTTCACCGAAGCCTGTTTAAGCATTTCAGTCTTCCTACCTATGATGACGATTCGTCCGTCTTGGTGCATTAGTGCTACATCTCCGGTATGGTACCAACCGTCTTCGTCCACAATAGACGCTCTGGAACCGTCAAGGTAGACATGAGCTTTGGCACATGCCGGTCCACGCAAACAGAGTTCCCCCTGTGTTTCCACACAGACGACTTCACCTTTTTCATCCACCACTCTAACTTCGCAGCCAGAGCAGGGGTACCCAGCTGTACCGAGTTCAAAGCCCAGCGCTGTTGCTACCTTCAAACCGATGAAATGCAAACATTCAGAAGAGCCGTAGGCGGAGACGACGGACTCTGAAACTCGTAGCAAACTATCTACAAACCTTGCACTCACCCTTTGTCCTGCGGCTATCGAGGTGGAGAGAAACGGCATCCTGTCTAACAGATCAGGTCTTCTCTGTAAGCTGTTTAGTCTATATTCCATCAGTAAAGCAGCATCTGGTCGTTCAGAAGATAAAACGTTCACGAAGAACTCATCGTCTGACTCTGAGTTGACTTTCGCCTTGATGTAGACTGTAGTCAACCCGATACCAAGGTACAACATTGGTTGGCCGCCTATCCAAGACATCGGTCTGTCGTTAGCAACGATTGTGTCTTCTTCCAACTCCCAAAAATCTCCCATTGAATACGCTCCCGCTAGGATTGAGGCATGGGTGTGCACAACGAGCTTAGGCATTCCACTACTACCAGAGGTCAACACCATCATCGCTTCGTCGTCGGCGTGTACTTCGGGAAGGTCAACATCTGGAACCTGGTTGTCCTCTGTCAAACCGAAGAGGTCAAAGGTCGTTATCTTATCTTTATGGTCCTGGAATGTTGTCAGGATGACGCTACGATGATGAGCCTTGCAAAGGTCTCCTTTAGGTTGCTTCAATTCTGTTACAGTTGCCACGCATCCTATCCCTTTGGCGATCTTTGTAAATTCTTTCTCATCGAAGGATGGCGAGTTGATAACAGTGCCACCGGTCATGTTTATACCGAAATAAGTTATGGTCCAGTTTGTCGGTGTGTCCACAAGTATGGCTACTTTGTCACCTGCTCTGATGCCATGTCTGACAAAATGTCGGGCCAACCAGTCGGACTTGTATGCCACTTGTTTCCTTGTCAAGGTATCCCTGGGTTGTCCGGCTTGTCTGAAGACAAACGCCATTTTGTCTGGGTTGGCCTTCGCCAGCTCTCGTATTCTGTCCGGAATTGTGCGAGTTAAGTCGAACACTGCCGAGGGCGTCTGGATGTAGCTCATCTTGAGGTTGCCATATCCATGTTTCTCCATGTCTGGTTCCCTGGAATAGAAATGCAAAGGAAGAAAGAGTTGATATTCTTTTGTTTAGGTGAAAATTAACGGTGTTTGGAACTGAACATTGTGTGCTAGTAGGCTTTGAATTAGCCGCCCAAACTTCCTGCTAAGTGTGTGCTTGAGGAAGCGTGCGTATATATATACCGAAGGTATATTGCCTTATTTTTTCTCTGGGGTTATATACTATAATAGTATATTACGTCAAAAGCGTGTCTGATTACAGACGAGAATGAGGGGGGATCCCCTAAGTATACTATGCTATACTATAATAGACTATGCTATAATATACTACACTATATTACACTATAATACTATGCTGTATGACATGGCATGGCATATCATGGCAAGTCATGGTGTCTGGTCGGCTTGTAGAGTTGAGTGTTGAACTGCGGCGCGCCAAAACGGATCAGTGGGTGGGTTGGATTGTCCCAATTGGGTTTCGTTTAGTCACCTAATTAGTGCATGCATGCTTTTGCATTAATATATGGCCAATACACGAGTAATGCCTCCACGTCTCCATCATACCTTTACCACATACATCTTAATAATACCATCTACACGTCCAAAATTCTATGATGAACATTAGTTTCATTTGTTCAGCGCACAACATAATACAAAATGATATATAGGAAACGTCCACAGAAAGTGCATATGTCACTCCATACACCAAGCCACGATCTATAATCCAAAGGATCACCTCTCCTTGTCTCTATCTTCATACTTTTGAAGTATACTGCAACAAACAACAACCAGTAACAAACACCATACTCTATTCTACTCTACTCTGTTATACTATGCTATGCTATGCTATAGAGCGTACTGTACTGTACTATACTATGCGGTCTACTAAATAGCAGCCAACACTGCAAAACACACTGTACTATATAACAACACAACACTACATACTACACTACATTGCGCTGCACTGCACTCTGATATACTTCGCTGGTGTGATGTAGTGTAGTGTAATATGTGGCCTGTCATGGTGTGGTGCAGTATAACGCAGTACACTGCCTACACATCTACGGCACATGACGCTGCAGTCAGGCTGTGACCATATCGGTGCCGGCCTGGGTGTCCGGCGTTCTGGCGGCCGTGCATCCAGGTAGGGAGTCGGGTTGACATGAGTGCACTCCTCATCCAGCTCCCGCACCAATGCCCCGCTCACCTGGGCCTAACAACAGCGCCCCGACAAGAAATGGACAGGGGATCTCCTGACTAACGTGTTGTTTATTGTTCAAAAGCTACACGATTTGCCCATCGGTGCGAGCGGGTCAATGTTTCCACCCTACCTGGATGTGGGGGACTGCATGTGTTAGTGAAAGGGAGTCATGGAGCTTTTAGGGGCCGTTTGTGTTTGCTTCGATGTTTGGCCGATATTACCACTGAGCTTATCTACAGGCTGTAGAGATGGAGCCCAGGCATTTCCGCGGGGCTCTCTCAGTACGCTGGACACGGTGGATTGTCTACTCGACAGGAACATTACAATGAACCAGTTCGTCCAGTGGAGAGCTTTTACTCGACTAAGCTCTTCCATCGCAGTCCGCAGCGTCATTCTACCAACACGCAGTTGAGCCTTCACGATCATCATTTCAGCTATCTCAAGGGCCCAACTCGTCACGACCAATCCTGCACGTACGAAGTGTGCTATTGTTGGGAAATTCCAGCTACGTCAAAACCGTGATAAACCAAGACCTACACGTAGTTGTAAAAGTCTGTGGCCTGGCGAAGGCACGCAAGTTACTGGTGTCCGACGCCTTAGAAGTGGTAGGCAGCAAGAGGACCATTTGTTATAACCTACCGTGTGGTAGCAGTACGCCAAACTCCGTATGTTGGACTCGGCGCGCACGACCTTGTCTGACCGGGACTGGGAATGCTTTGTTCAAACCTAAACTGTGGGCAACGTACGATGCGGAGCGGGACAAGTGAATGCCCCGACGCAACCACTACGACTTTGACAAACGCACTCCGGGGCTCTTCAAAGATCAATAGCTTGTGTTCGAAGATATACTGTTGTTACGGCGAGGGGTCGAATAGCAAAGACAAACTCTTCTGCACAGGCGTTAGTGTGCGGAGGTGTAGACAATGACGTATACCTCTTCATGTTGCGCAACCATCAAAGTGCGAGTGGAGTGAACCAAGGAATGCGCATGCGGGGAAACAGCGTGTTTTCCTACACGCAGCAGAAAGGCGGTTTGACTTAATCTTAAGTGAAGCATAAAGTATTGCCGGACGGTGTGAGCACCACTTACCTGGACAGCTGACCTGACTGCCACCAACTTTTGTACTATGACATTATGTGTTGCAGTGAAGGCGAAATAAATGCAAGTGAAACACACTGTATGCGAATGTCATCTGACCATTCATTAATGGAAAGAGGTAAATACGACTAGAACAGGTAAACACGGAAAGTTATTACCACCAACTGGTTGGTTGAGTGATAAAAACACCAGGGCTGGGCCTAGTCCGCCCAGTCGAACACCATGACGACGTGACGCCCTCGATCCCGCTGGGTTAAGTAATACACGCAACACTGCCCGCACACAGCCGTGACCACACGCAGGCGCCGATCATTCCACGTTCAATGGTGTGTTTTCCGGTTGAGCCAAGCGGTAATATCAGCATGGATGGGTGACAGTCCGTAAGAATCAAAGTATTCTCCCTGGAGGCGGGTTGGGTTCGGGCAAACGTCAATGAAGACACCCACACAGTGTTGCCCGAGGCGGAGCCACTCGGCGAAGAAGGTGGTCCTGAGAGTGTGAGTCAACACACGCTCGGTGTCCGTGTCCGCCTGTACGGCGCGTAGCATGTTGCGCCGTGTCTATGGTATTTAAGTGGCAAAGTCACAGAGAACGTTTCGGCTTTCCGCCAATAATTTGGCAAACCGCATCTCCAGACGCAAATCCCCTTTCTGGACCAGGTGGTCTTGTGATCGTCCTGGATCGTCCAGACAGGCACTTGCAAATCAGATCACACAATAACACAGGGCGCAGTCAAAGACTGTACTCATATAAGGCATTTATCTGATATAAATGTAAACAAAGCATTTATAGTAGTGTACCCTATAAATATTTCTTCAGTTTTCATTAGTTAGATTGACCATTGGTCTTGTTATTTCTTTGATAACTGTGGAAAATTAAAGCCTTCGAAATCTTCGTTGTAGATCATGACGTCACTCATCACTCATGAATATGAATGAGCTGATCTATTCGATGTTTATTGATAAATGATTTTATGTAATTTGCTGTAGAAAAATATGCTGAATAGAATTGATGAGAAATCTGTAGACCTGGGTTAGCATGTTTACAAAGTTGGAATGGCATAATTAGTCATATATTGTATTCTTTTATATTATGTAAGAGAAAACGTTACATGTTTGTAATATTACATACCAAACGTTACCGATGTTGTTTGTGTTAATGTGTTTGTATTGCATAGTACACTGACACAGTGTTTATTTCATCAGTTTGATCATTTGTGATACGATCATTAAAGCTATTTTATCTCTTTCTTTTTTACAGAACACACGCGTATTCAAGAGAATACAGTGTTTGTTAAGAAAAAATCTCCGTAGTAGTTGTTAACTTCATTACTTTCCGACCATGATTTCTAAAGAGTGGGAATTCTGAGGAGGAGAATTCCCAGGAACTTTCGACCCCTGTAGTGTGGTGAAAGTACTGAAGTTCAGACAGAGACACGATGAGTGAGCAAGAAGCCAGTGACAGTGAGCAACTAGATGGCCCACATGGGCAAGAAACCAACGAAGTGAGTGATACAGGAGCGGTAATTGAAACCGCACAGGCCAGTGGCGGCAATCATGTTTCTGACGAAGAAGCTGTCATCAAAAACAGAAGGAAACAGCTACGTAACAAATTCACCAGGGCAATCAATAGAGGGTCCATCAGTGACAGAGAGGACAACAGACGACGGCTAATGAAGGAAATGCAAGGCATTCGGCAACTATATGAAGCCGCGGGCGAAACACACAGTGAGCTGTATGACTTTGTAGCAGATGGAGAAACCAGAACTCTTGACCAGTGGGAGGCAAACTTAGCAAATGACTTCTATGACATTGAGATAGCAGTAGAGGACTATTTAAAAACTTTGGGTCCAGCTGATCACCAGATACCATCTGCTAGAGTTCACCACAGAGTAGTTACAAGAGGCTTGAGTGAAAGGGATAATGTTAATCATTTACCTGTATTAAATCAGGCCTGTAGCTTACATGTCACAAGAACAGGGAAATGTACAATTACAAGGTGTACAAGTGGCACAATCCGGTCATGAAATAGGGGCTAAAAGTCAAGTTTCTGGGGCTAGCAGTCTGGGGTCAGAATCAGTCATGGGGATAGCAGACAACACATTGTCTACAAATCAAACAAGTAATAATGATGAAAATCAAAGAGAGACCACATTGGGAAAACCCTTTGATAACTGGATAGATGAGCTTGTTGAATTTCAAGCCACAAATGTTACAGCTAAAAATTCACAAAACATGTCAATTGCAGATGCACTCAATTAGTTAGAAGCCAACCGGGACATCCCTGCAATTGAGCTTTCAAAGTTTAGCGGTAGCCCCCTAGATTACGTTGAATTTACATAGAAATTCAAGATACACATACGTGACAAGCAAAATATTACTGATGACATGAGAATGATTAAGTTAAAAATGCATGTTACCAGAGAGTCAGAGCGTGCCACATCAGGCTTGGGATCAGTGGGGATTATGTATGTCACCGCCTTGAAGCTGATCAAAGATCAGTTCGGTCAAAAAAGCGTTATCGCGTGCGGATGTTAATCGGCTAACAAAAGCTGCAAAGATCGCGGCGAGCGACAGGCAAGCGTTGCGCCATTTTTCCATCGACATCAATAATTCCTTGACCATGTTGCAACAGATGAAACATTTCGCGGATCGGTTGAAGTTTAACCAGTTTGAAACAATTCAAGCGCCTAACTGTTTCTGCCCAGCGACGGCGATGTCACCAGACGATAAGCCACCACTTGACTTGTTTGAATCCTCCTGTACTAAGAATGGAAATCGTTTTGTTATTGGTCTGCCTTGGAAGCGAGACCCATCATGTCTAGCAGACAACTACGACTTGGCAAGAAGACGACTCCTGTCCCTGGAGAGCAGCCTGCAGTGGAATGAGTCAAAAGCAAGCCTGTATGACAAGGCGATCATGGAGTGTGAAAATAAAGGGTGGGCAAAAAAGGTGAGTGAGGAAGAAACAAAATCTGACGAAGACAGGCCTGTGTATTACCTTCCTCACCATGGCGTGTACAGACCGGATAAAGTGAGTACACTACTGCGCATGGTTTTCGACCCAACGTGTCAGTTCAGAGGATTAATTCTATACTTTTAAAGGGACCTTGCTTCACTGGCAATCTCTTTGCAGTTCTCCTCCGATTTCGAGAAGTTCATGTCGCTTTCGCAGGGGATATTTCAAAAATGTCCTTCAGATATGCTTGCCAGAAGCAGATACACACGTTCATCGTTTCCTATGGCGAAACATGGACACAACTAGAGAGCCTGATGTGTACAGGTTGATGAGAGTCACGTTCGGAGACAAACCGTCTCCAGATATGGCGAGTCTCGTTATGTTGAAAATCGCCAAGGAGAGCGAAGAGAAACTTCCACATGCTGCCACAATTCTTGGCAGAGACAGATATATGGACGACCTGATCTATTGTTGCACCACACAAGAAGAAGCCGTTCAACGGACGGCAGAAGTAGACCAAGCTTTAGCTACAGGTAGCTATGAAATAAAGAGGTGGATTCTCTCAGCTGAAAAGTCCAATTCGTCAGTCTTGCGTGATAGGACTGTATCAGATGCAGAAGACAGTTCGGAGGATGCAAAACCCGAGGTTAGCATTGATGAGGAAGACGTGAAAACCTTGGGTGTTTGCTGGAATCCGTCTACGGACACAATCAAGTTCGTAGTCAACAACATCAATACGGATCGGTTGACTAAGATGGCAATATTATCTAAGATCTCTACACTGTTTGATCCTATCGGATTAGTTTCAGTCGTGACTATCAAGGCAAGAATTGCCATGCAAGACATCTGGCGATGTAAACACCTGGATTGGGATGATTCTCTTCCTCCAGAAATGGTGAGAACATGGGAGCAGATCTTTCTAGAACTCAAACAACTAGACGGAGAACGATTTCCAAGATGTCTGAAACCAACTGATGCAGCTGGTGCACCTGAGATGCACATATTCGAGTGGGTAAGCATAGGGTGCAGTAGCGTATTTGAGATGGCCGACAGAATGTTGGGTGGACATTCGTCTCATTTCGGCAAAGGCACGTGTTGCGACTCTTAGGCATACGACAGCTCCTCGCTTGGAGCTTATGGCTGCTTTTGTGACGTCTGGATTGGGCAAGACTATATTTGAGGAATTCAAAGTCAAGCCAGCTTCCGTTGTATTCTGGTCAGACTCGCAAATAGTTTTGCATTGGTTGTAGTCTGAATCAATAAAATTGAAAGTTTTCGTAGGTGTGCGGGTGGCTGAGATACAGTCTACGTGGGACGCCAGTAGATGGCGATTTATGCCAACAGAGCTAAACCCAATGGATGATCTGAGTCGAGGTATCTCCGTTGATAAAATGAAAGGTCGATTGAAGCACGGACCAGACTTCCTGAGAAGGCCCGAAAACGAGTGGCTGGGAATGGCAGCTATCAACGTAACTGACGATCCTGAAACAAAAAGGTGCACAACTGTAGGGACAGTCGTCAGAGAGGGCCCAATCATTGCTTATGCAAATTACTCGAGCTGGCAGAAATTGGTTAGAGTAACAGCATCCGGCCTTCAGATTTTCTAGGCCGGGGTGGTGTGTCCCTCTTTCCCCGCACTCACACACGGCAGCGATCGCTCGATCGACTCACCATGTCCGGCTGCATACCCAGTCTCTCGAAATGTTAATGGCCCTCAGTCTGCAGGTGAAGTCCTCCAGACCCGTGAGTTGGAAATGTTGTCTTTCATACAATGGTCGTAGACCAAGTCGATCATGTTACGGTCGGGGACGGTCTTTCCACGGAAGGTAAGTTCTCCGCAGTCCGTCCACCCGCTGGTGGGGCTTTGTTTGACTTCTTTGGCAACGCTCCCGTCGAGCAGACTCGGCTGCCATTGGCTGTCCATACCCCGTACCACGACTCGGTTACGAGCGTAGCACCGTCGAGCGGACCGACACGCGTGCCAGACTCACTTTGAGTCCTTGTTGATGAGCTGCGTTGAGCAAGGGCTGGGCGCCGCTGTATGCTACCAGGCTGTCGGGCTCATAGTGCATGGAGAATGACATCTAAAGGGTCTTGGTCGCTGCTTGTGAGAGTGCTCTAAGCCCGCCTCCCCCTCTGCTGCTGCCGGCAAGGTGGCTGGCGGCCGGTGCGAGGCATGGTCCCATGTCGTCCCTGCGTGTGTCTGATGATAAATATAGGTGTGGTCTGGCGGAATGCACGGTCGAGAGTGTGTTGACACCAAGACAGCGTATTTTTTAGGATTCGAATCCCAGTGTTGTCGAGTTGGGAGACGGTCTTGTCCCCTCCCCACTGCGCTGTGTGACTCAGAAGCTAGCCAGCCAATCAGCACGGCCACACCCTATGTACGGCCGCCAGAACGGCACACAAAAAGGCCGGCACCGGCGCGCTCAGCAGCCTGACAGCCGCTTTATGTGCCGTAGGTGTGTAGGCTGTGTACTACGTTGAACTGCAGCAAACCACAACACGCCACATACTTTACTACACCATACTACACTAAACTTCACTACACTATACTTAGACTGTACTATACTACATACTATTCTATACTATACATAGTATATTATATACTATGTATTATTTATACTAAATACTATACTATAGTACACTATGTTCCATACAATACTATATAATATACTATACGACTACTATACTATACTGTGCGACTGGTATACTGTACTGTACTATACACTATACTATACACTGTACTATACTATACTACACTATACTATATACTATACTATATTGTACTACACTATACTACACTTTACCATACTACACTATACTACACTACACTAAACTGCACTACACTACCCTACACTATACTACACTACACCATACTACAGTATACTAAACATTATGCTGTGCTGTGCTATGGTATGTTATGCCATGCCATGTCAAGCCACGCCATGCCATGCCATGCTATGCTATGCTATGCTTTGTTATGCTATGTTACACTATACGATACTATTATATTATACTACACATCAATAACGCATCCCCCGTGCGCCTCGACCGTACGTGCGAAGGCCCGCAGCAACCTGCGGATGGTCGTGGGTGTCCCCCGGGCTCGTCGCGGTTATTATTTCTTCTTTTCTGATGCCCATTGCTGCAGTCAGAATTTCCCATTCCTACCTTTAGCAGTTTCTTGTACTTGCTGTCATTGGACGCTTCCTTTTCCTATCACCATCTTTGTCTCTCCTGCGTGAAGAATAAAGAGCTAATGGTTTTGTCGAACAGGCAAACAAGATCTTGCAGATATCGGCAACAGTTAATGCCGGTTACAGTGCTGTTTGCTATTCAGTGTGCTGCATGGCACAGTATAATATCCAGGTAGGGTGGTAACGTTACCCCGCCCGCAACAATGGGCTGGTCGTGTAGCTTGTGGACAATTAACAAGACGTTAGTAAGGAGATCCACAGTCCATTTCGTGTCTGGGCGCTGTTGCTGGGCCCAGGTGAGCGGGTCAGAGGAGTGCACTCATGTCAGCCCGCCTCCCCACGCGATGCACGGCCGACAGAACGGCGGACACTCAGACCGGTGTGTCTCGACTCCGGACACTTACTCTATACTACACTACAGTATACTTATACTACACCATACTTGCACTATACTACACTATGCCACACTACACTATACTTGTACAATATACACTACACTATAGCTGTGCTATACTACACTACACTACAGTTGTACTATGCTATATTATACTTATACTACACTATACTACACTACACTATATTATACTTGTACTGTACGACACTAAACCACACTACACTACAGTTGTACTATACTACACTACACTACATTCCACTACATTATAGTTGTTCTATACTATACTACACAATACGGCGAAAAACACCAATCAAATAAATAAATATACTACACTGCACCACACTATACCTATACTACACTACACAACACTAAACTATACCTATACCATGCTACATTACACTATACTACACTGAACTATGCGTAAACTATACTATTCTACACTACACTACACTACACCACACTACACTACACTACACTACACTACGCTACACTACACTACGCTACATTACAATACACTACACTTCACTATACCTATACTATACTACACTACACTACACTACACTACACTTATACTATACTACACTACACTACATAATACCTATACTTTACCATCCTATAGTTGCACTATACTATAATACACTACACAACACTATACCTATACTTTACTACACTACACTACTCAACAATACACTACAGTACACTATACCTATACTACACTACACTACGCGGCGCCGCGCCGCGCCACGCCACGCTGCACTACGCTGCACTGCACTGCACTACACTACATTTCACTACACTATAGTTGTTCTATACTATACTACACAATACGGCGGAAAACACCGATCAAATAAATAAATATACTACACTGCACTACACTATACCTATACTACACTACACAACACTAAACTATACCTATACCATGCTACATTACACTACACTACACTGAACTATGCGTAAACTATACTATTCTACACTACACTACACTACACCACACTACACTACACTACACTACACTACGCTACACTACGCTACATTACAATACACTACACTTCACTATACCTATACTATACTACACTACACTACACTACACTACACTACACTACACTACACTACACTACACTTCACTACACTACACTTATACTATACTACACTACACTACACTACACTACACTACATAATACCTATACTTTAATACTTTACTATACTTTACTTTACTATAGTTGTACTATACTATAATAGACTACACAACACTATACCTATACTATACTACACTACACTACTCAACAATACACTACAGTACACTATACCTATACTACACTACACTACACTACGCCGCGCCGCGCCGCGCCGCACCGCACCGCACCGCACCGCACCACACCGCACCGCACTGCACTGCACTGCACTGCACTGCACTGCACTGCACTGCACTGCACTATACTTATACTCTACTAAACCAGTGAAGTACACCAGAGTACAGTGTAGCGCAGTGTAGTGTAGTACATACTGTGGCGTAGTGTTATGTTATGTAGTCTGTGATGTTACACAGTACAGTGTGTTATGCAGTGTTGTCTGTTTTCAGTATACTACACACTATAGTATAAATATAGTACAGTATACTGTATGGTATAGTATACTCTATAGTATTTTTAGTATAGTACTTTTTGCTACTGTTTGTTATTTGTTACAGTATACGTCAATGTTTTGTACGATAGGGACAAGGAGAGGTAATCCTTGGGGATTACAAAACATGGCTTGGAGCGTGGAGTTATATATGCACTTTTGTGAACCTCTCCTATATATTTTTTGTGAATTTCCTCTATACAGGCCAACATAGAGCGCGCGTAACAGAAGAGACTAATGTATGATATAGGATTTTGGATGTGCACCAAATGTAAAGTTGATCAGTGGTGGCATTACTTAGATGTATGTCGTGCTGGAACCAAATGGCTCCCGTTGTAATATACACCGAGTGCATGTATAAGACAAATGGTGTCCATACTGGTACATTTGTATATGTTATTATACACCTAAGTGTCCAGCGCCTAATATATTATGTAGTAAACACAACTGTCCAATATTTTTAATATATTGGATAGTTGTAACTGTGACGTCACACATACGGACTACTTTTCGTTTGTCGACAAACAGACGACACAGCACGATGTTCGTCCATGCTCGTCCTGAAAAATCTGTCTCCGGACAGTCCGTTCTACCTTACACCAATTCTCGAATGTCGCCTCAAACCTGATGCAGCTGTGTGGTATTACTCCTCTTCAATGGGGGAGCATGCTTTGGCAGAGATAATAAAGAGGGCAGCCGAGGCTGCTGGACTGAAAGACCGGAAAACTAATCACTCGGTCCAAAACTCAAAATTCAACTCCACAAGCCGACCAGACAGTGTACCATGCTATAAAAAGGCCACTAAACTGACAACAAGCACATCGAATTTCTCCACGAACTGGATTGCTGTTCTACACATGGCTGTAAAAAGAGGTCGTCGCAAGCTCAACTTTGCAGACGACTTGGCTCCCAGGGAGGCGTGGATTTATAGCACAAGGCGAAAGGATGTTGTACAGACCAAACCAGTTTTATCTGCTCTCGTTGTTTCACAGCTGAAAGCTACGAGAAGAACGCAGCTGAATTTCCACAATGGTATCTGCACATAGTTGTTACAAAATACTATTAACTGAACTGAAACTGATGGATAGTACATTTGTGTAGGTTGACGCCCACTTCCACATCGTACAAGTACTTATATTATACACGACGAAAAGCATAGCTTATACGGAATGACAATAACATGTACCTGTAGTTGTCATCGCATATATGTATGACTTTAGAATCACCAGGAGAATAGAATGATACTTATTGTGTATCAAACATAGGGAAAGAATAGTAAATACACATTAAATTTTAAACTTAAAACACAAAATTACCAATATAACACCACTGGCAAATGGACATGCCTTGTCAAAATTCAAATTCAACGTTTGAAAATTGGGAATCTCAAGTCTGGCTAGATTTGTCCGTGTCATAAATCGGAACTTCAAAGTCGTCCACCTTGGGCTCAAATTGATGCGGCAGCATATTTTCTTATATGTAGTTAGAATTCAAATAAAAAATGACATCGCTTTGATACGAATTTTCATGTTATTTAAGCCGGCTGGATGGGGTTGGCCATCTGTGACGAAACTGGCTGAGCCGCTCCGGGCGGCCGGCTGGAGATCGGCTAGGGCGTTACATCTATTGTTTTTGAAGGATTTAAAGTCATTATTACGTTTCTCAGAAGCCCTCCAAGTAGCATACTATTTAAACAGGTTATAATCTTTATAATTAGGACAAGTAGCTAAATCTGAACACTAATCCTTCAACACTGACAGCCTTGTCGTTTCAAATACGAGTCGAAATTAGGAAAATGTTATGCGTTTCCACATCAGAATGAAACTGAACTTCCAAACTCAGAAAAAAGAAAAGAGGTCTGCATTCAAAATCAACTGAAAATCCTTTCTATACGAAAAATCTCATTAAATATATATATTTTTTCTTATAAAATATCATATCAAGGTAACCTTTCATTGATTTATTTACAGCCTCACTGACGAGCATATTCTGTTTACCAGGCCCACACAGAAGAGCTTGGGTTAGTCGTTTTTTTACGACAAACTTGCCGAGCTGAGGTCGTATTCTGTTCATCCCAGAGACCCCAGACCCCAGACCCCACAGGTGTAAACAGGACAGGTGCACAATGTTTGACAAACATTCAAACTTTTCAAACAGAGGCTTATGCGTTTTACAAGGACGTGTATAAGCTGATGACTGCTTTGCTGTTCCGCTATATAATGATTGTCAAATAGGCCTTTTTGTATTTAGATGGGTACTCCTGGCCGTTTTTTGTGTACATTTGTTGTTAAGTAACGACCTTGCTCGAGATAGGGTTTGCTCTTAATCCACTGGCAAAAGATAAACGGTGGAAATAGCACTAGTTTGACATTTGAATTGGATGTCATGACTATAATATATCCACGTTCGTTGTAAGGTCTTCCAGCAAACTACGGATGGTCGTGGATGTCCGTGGGCATTGCCCAATTTCCTCGCATCATAATGCTGTCCGCGGTCGTCTGTCCTATAGGTGAAATGTTCCATCAAATAAATAAAAAAATATATAAATAAATATTACACATCCTTGTAATATATACCTTCTCACATCGTTGGAAACTAAAGGCCCATTCCTTCTTACAGCTCTGTTCAGTATTTATGTATCATTTCTGACATATTCATTTGGGAATTTGTATTTAACTTTGCTTTTGGAAATCTTTCTTGGAATTATAAACTGTAAATACCCTTTCATGGTTTACGAGCAGTGAACGATTGTCGGACAAACTGACCTTCATATTTTCGCTAACCAGAGCTCTCATTTCTGCCACTTCTTTACCATAACTGTAAATGTTTTTATGGCTATGTTTTTTTAGCTGATGACAAAAATCTTGGTGATAACTCTATTAGAAAAGCCTTTGACACACACCAGACTCTTTGTCTTCCTTCAACCATTTTGACAGATCAGTCTTATGGATTTCAGAGAAAGCGATCAAATATGCGACATTCTGTCTCAACATAACAATAACAATTATCTGACTGACCACAAATGTTAACTTCATGGAAATCAGAATAAATCCATTACCTTATTCTCCCAATCTCTGGTTCAGTCGGCTCGATCCGCTAAAGTGTGAACACTTTTATTACCGTTACCAGTCCTAGAATCTCTAACTCGTCTGATCTGGATGCATCTGGTCTAACTTCATAAACATATATTACTTTCAGCATTGAGAAATGCAAAGTCTGGATACAAGTTAAGTAAAAGATGCATCAATTATTGCTCAGACACGCCTGGTCACTATAACATTAACGGTTTGTGCGTGCGTGCGTGCTTGGGGTTTAACGTCGTACTCAACAATTTTTCAGTCATATGACGACGAAGGAATCATTTGGGTGCATGTACGTGTAATGTGCCTCCTTGTTGCAGGACGGATTTCCACCGCTCTTTTATTTAGTGCTGCTTCACTGAGACGACTTACCGAAGGCAAGTAAGCTACCCCGCCCGAGCCATTATACTGATACGGGTCAACCAGTCGTTGCACTAGCCCCTTCATGCTTCCTGTTTGAAAGTCTTAGGTGCGACTCGATCAAGGATTGATCCTTGATCTACCGGTCCCGAAGCGGACGCTCTACCAACTAGGCTATTCGGGCCGGTTTAAACGGTTTGTCATCTGTCTGATAGTTTTCAGCCCACGGTCTCTCGCCACGATGCGCTGAAAGCCCATAGGCTTAAATGCTCGTTTCATGTACTGCTATCGGTCTGTCATCTTCTATCCTTCAATCCAGAAATGCCACGTCCATTTGTCCGTCATAATCCGTCTACTCCAACAGCGTCCTTCCGTCCGTTTCCACGTACGTATTTCCACGTCTGACCTTCCGTCTGTCTGTCATCCTGTTTCCCTCTGTTTACCATTGATTGTCCATTTGTCCGTCATCACTCATATACTTGCTCCACAGCGTCCTTCCGTCTGTCTCTCATCGTGTTTCCTTTTGTTCACCATTGGTTGCGGTCCATTTATCCGTCATCATCCATCTTCTTGTCCCACAGCGTACTTCCGCCTGTTCGTCATCGTAGTTCCGTCTGTTTACCGTGATTTTCCCTTTGTCCATCATCATCCATCTACTTGTCCTTACACACCAGTCCCGATAGCTCAGTTGGCAGTGCGTCCGCTTCGAGTGGGCGGTAGATCCAGGATCAATCCAGGGTGAGGTTACATCTCAGGCCTAAGCTCCTTCATCATCATATGACTGAAAAAAATGTTAAGTTCTAGGTAAAACCTTAAGCACTCACTCACTCACTCCTTCCCTCCACCATTGTCCTTAAACGTTGTTCTATATTTTCATCATGACATTTGCTTTTTACCTGCACATTATTATTTTTTATCATCTTTTGCCAGGTAAATATTGTAAGAGACATGTCTTACTTCACTAGTGTTATCAGATAAAGCATGTTATAAATACTTACTGCAAGAGTAAGCTTACTCATTCCATGTGGGGTCTGCATTCTTCCTGCTGGTGACCTTCGACTTTCTTAGTTTTGCATCTCCCAAACCTACTTTTTAGTCTAATCACGACCATTACCTTTTTCTTGCGATGACATATGAACTGAATTTAAAACATTGTGCATTCTGTTACATATCATATTGTACTCTTCATCTTTTTAATGCAAAGTCATACAACTATCAACTAACCATTCTGGCCGTAATCAAATAGACTTTAACTGTATCTAATCACAGCTAAATAATGCGACGGCTCGCCATGTCATGTGAAAAGACAATAGTGTGGTCTTAAACAGTGGCCATACTTCTTGTGGTCATTAAACTACTGCTTTCCCGCACAAATTCTTTAAAGACTGCCGTCAGTTCATTACGAGGTGCCTTTTCCAACCGCAGTATAGAGCCTAGGAACACAGCTCTTGCGACCCAAGCACTAAATACCACAGACACTGGACGATTGTAGCAGGGATACTACAAAGTTTTGGCTACAGATATATAATCCAATGTTCCTCTTGCTCTTTGGACAATAATAAAGGCGATGTCACAGAGTAGCCTATTTCCTTTCTTAAAACATGTTTTCAAACCATATGCTCGCCATTTCGCCAGCATATAAGGTTAAGATTAAATAAATCTGAAGGATATCTTGGCTCCGACATCTGTAGTTTACGGTCTCAGATTGCAGCCCATGACCTCCGGGGTCAAGGCCACTGTTAATGATAACGCGGGATGGAATCCAGCCAACCCCGATGATAGTGCACGGGCTCGGTATAAAGATTTGTGGATATTTGGCTAGTTGCTGAAATTTCCTCCTCCCGTGATTTCCTCAGCTGTGTCAGTGAAATGAACAACTTAATTCTTAGCTAACAACTGTCAACATAATTTCACCATCTTGTTTATTTATTTCGTTCTTGATTTAGGCAATATTCAAGAAATTGCCACATATCGCCATGACGTGTCCCTCATTTGCGTTCAGAAAACACTGTTTAGATACTCTAAATGCTGGTTTCTGTCTGACCATATGCTCATACAGTCAACCGAATGAGAAAAGCCAGTTCCATGAATAATTTTATGTCTGTGGTTAATATATAGAGAGTAGAAAGCAAACAGTTACATTTCTCTCTCGTTTTTTTTATTTCGGAAAGTAAAGATAGGTATATGTTGTTCATCACATATGTTAATCATGCGAAAAAAGTAAAACTGTGTCTTCATGATACATTTACAACAATACGATTAAAAAGAGCAGACAAAATGTCCTAAAACTGATAAGATGATTTTTGTCACCCAACTGGTCGGAATAGTAAAGCATTCCACATACTTCTAACTGGTCAAATTGACGTCGCCCAAGGACATGACATTTATCCAAAACTGTTTGTGGGGTACAGAAGAAACAACTGCTGACTGCTTTTACAAGCCTCCATCCTAACTTCCTCCTTTAAAATCATTCTTATTTTGTCCGATGGTTTTGTCATTTTAACGTTGTTTCAGAAATTGGCATTCGTCATAAGGCCCAAAATGGAAAGCAGGCCACTTTGAGCTACCCGTCCGGAAAATGAATTATCGGTGTAATTTAACTGGCCAAAACAAAAAAACCTGCGGAGATAAGACAGTCTAAATCTACACCTTGAAACGGACATTCGTATACCAGCTGTCAACCATAACCGCAAGGCCAATTTCTGATTAACAAAGAAACCAAGAATGTAATGCTACTTTAAACTGAGTCATGCAAAGAGAAGCAATCAACAGTTTTCAATGATGACTGAAAGAGTCAAGTTACATGTACATATATGTTCTGCACGAATGAATTAAAAACAGAATAAAACAGCGAGTACCACCTATGCCAGATTATATTTAATGTTCATAATATACCGTCATCGCATTAATAGAGGTTAAATACTAATTAAAGATGATTATTATTTTAAGACTGGTCGAACAAAAACTCCGTTGTAGATAAGAAGAAAATACATCGATAATATTGGATAATTTATTCCCATATTTCAAAATCTATAGTTGCTTTTTCTTCTTTTATTTAACCCAGAACTGCGGAAATATAGCTGAGTTGGTCGAACGGCAGTTCAATATTATTGGTTGATATACCTGAAGGCCTAACATTTAACGTGACCACGGTACATTTTCACAAAAGCTGCATGTAGAGAGGAATCCATGGAAATAAACCTTGTTCAGGTTGGTCGAAGACTCAAATCTTAATACCCCTTGTGTATCGTGCACATTCAAAAAGCCCAAAACAGTCTTTTGATGACATTTTATTAAATTAGATGCCCGTATTTGATACCAGTGGTGGTCAATAAATTTCTTGCAGAAGTCCAGTAAGGTTCGTATTTGATAAATTTAGCTACCCAACCTTAGTTAAATCTTGTGGAGAGGTAATGCTAGGTAAAACTTCAACAATAACTTCATTCAGTATTCAGAGAATTGCCATCACCCTCTCACCACTGCCCTCCCCCACCCCTCCCCTCTTTAAAATGAAACACACCACCGTTTGCTACACACCACCATCATCAGACGGGGCTTCTCATTTTATAAAGCATAGCCAACGCTTCTCCAACAGCCACCATAAAACATCCCTTCTTGAGTCTGCTTAAGGCCTTCAGCTATTCTACAGACTACATATTTATAACAGTATATAATAATACCTCATTGCTTTTCTACAGATTACCTATTTATAACATTATATAATAATACATCTTGCTATTCTAAAGACTACCCATATATAACAGTATATGATAATATTTCATCGCTAGTGTAAATTGACAAGTAAATAATGCTACCCTTGTATACACAATGGCTAAATTTAAATATATGCAAAATAAATCATTTCCATCATATGGCCTGTAAATCATGATTAAATGTAATCTTTCCAGGATTACAAATTTTACCCTTCATTATCTCTTCCGCCATCTTGGTCAGTAACAGTCTATCACATTTCCCGGACGTCGTCTACTTGCCTACAAGTAATCTTCCAGGTTTAAGACTTCTGAGTTTTACCCTTAATGATCTCTTCGGCCATCTTGGTCAGTGACAGTCTATCACATTTCCCGGACGTCGTCTTTGGAAAAGAGTCCATGAGCAGGAAATGTCCTGGCATGTAACCAAGACCATCTGGCGCAAGAGACGGACTGAAGATGTCCTCTGCACGCCGCTTGATATCTTCTGTGGTTATGCGTGTGTCTGGTGTGAGCGTAATACAAGCGCAAACCTCCTGGTGCAATATGTCGTCATCCACACCAACAACAACAACTTCCTCAATCTCTTCAAAGTTTTCCTGAATCTTCCTCTCCACGAATGAGGGAAAAATTTTCACCGAAGCCCGTTTAAGCATTTCAGTCTTCCTACCTATGATGACGATTCGTCCGTCTTGGTGGATTAGTGCTACATCTCCGGTATGGTACCAACCGTCTTCGTCCACAATAGGCACTCTGGAACCGTCAAGGTAGACATAAGCTTTGGCACATGCTGGTCCACGCAAACAGAGTTCCCCCTGTGTTTTCACACAGACGACTTCACCTTTTTCATCCACCACTCTAACTTCGCAGCCAGAGCAGGGGTACCCAGCTGTACCGAGTTCAAAGCCCAGCCCTGTTGCCACCTTCAAACCGATGAAATGCAAACATTCAGAAGAGCCGTAGGCGGAGACGACGGACCCTGAAACTTCGCACTCACCCTTTGTCCTGCGGCTATCGAGGTGGAGAGAAACGGCATCCTGTCTAACAGATCAGGTCTTCTCTGTAAGCTGTTTAGTCTATATTCCATCAGTAAAGCAGCATCTGGGCGTTCAGAAGATAAAACGTTCACGAAGAACTCATCGTCTGAGTCTGAGTTGACTTTCGCCTTGATGTAGACTGTAGTCAACCCGATACCAAGGTACAAAATTGGTTGGCCGCCTATCCAAGACATCGGTCTGTCGTTAGCAACGATTGTGTCCTCTTCCAACTCGCAAAAATCTCCCATTGAATACACTCCCGCTAGGATTGAGGCATGGGTGTGCACAACGAGCTTAGGCATTCCACTACTACCAGAGGTCAACACCATCATCGCTTCGTCGTCGGCGTGCACTTCGGGAAGGTCAACATCTGGAACCTGGTTGTCTTCTGTCAAACCGAAGAGGTCAAAGGTCGTTATCTTATCTTTATGGTCCTGAAATGTTGTCAGGATGACGCTACGATGATGAGCCTTGGAAAGGTCTCCTTTAGATTGCTTCAATTCTGTTACAGTTGCCACGCATCCTATCCCTTTGGCGATCTTTGTAAATTCTTTCTCATCGAAGGATGGCGAGTTGATAACAGTGCCACCGGTCATGTTTATACCGAAATAAGTTATGGTCCAGTTTGTCGGTGTGTCCACAAGTATGGCTACTTTGTCACCTGCTCTGATGCCATGTCTGACAAAATGTCGGGCCAACCAGTCGGACTTGTCTGCCACTTGTTTCCTTGTCAAGGTATCCCTGGGTTGTCCGGCTTGTCTGAAGACAAACGCCATTTTGTCTGGGTTGGCCTTCGCCAGCTCTCGTATTCTGTCCGAAATTGTGCGAGGTAAGTCGAACACTGCCGAGGGCGTCTGGATGTAGCTCATCTTGAGGTCGCCATATCCATGTTTCTCCATGTCTGGTTCCCGGGAATAGAAATGCAAAGGAAGAAACAGTTGATATTCTTTTGTTTAGGTGGAAATTAACGGTGTTTGGAACTGAACATTGTGTGCTAGTAGGCTTTGAATTAGCCGCCCAAACTTCCTGCTAAGTGTGTGCTTGGGGAAGGCAAAGGTATATTGCCTTATTTTTTCTCTGGGGTTATATACTATAATAGTATATTACGTCAAAAGCGTGTCTGATTACAGACGAGAATGAGAGGGGATCCCCTAAGTATACTATGCTATACTATAATAGACTATGCTATACTATACTACACTATATTACACTATAATACTATGCTGTATGACATGGCATGGCATATCATGGCAAGTCATGGTGTCCGGTCGGCTTGTAGAGTTGAGTGTTGAACTGTGGCGCGCCAAAACGGATCAGTGGGTGGGTTGGATTGTCCCAATCGGGTTTCGTTTAGTCACCTGATTAGTGCATGCATGCTTTTGCATTAATATATGGCCAATACACGAGTAATGCCTCCACGTCTCCATCATACCTTTACCACATACATCTTAATAATGCCATCTACACGTCCAAAATTCTATGATGAACATTAGTTTCATTTGTTCAGCGCACAACATAATACAAAATGATATATAGGAAAGGTCCACAGAAAGTGCTTATGTCACTCCATACACCAAGCCACGATCTATAATCCAAAGGATCACCTCTCCTTGTCTCTATCTTCATACTATTGAAGTATACTGCAACAAACAACAACCAGTAACAAACAATATACTCTACTCTACTCTGTTATACTATGCTATGCTATGCTATGCTATGCTATGCTATACTATACAGCGTACTGTGCTGTATTGTATAGTTATACTATACTATGCGGTCTACTAAATAGCAGCCAACACTGCAAAACACACTGTACTATATAACAACACAACACTACATACTACACTACATTGCGCTGCACTGCACTCTGATATACTTTGCTGATGTAATGTAGTATAATGCAGTGTAGTGTAGTGTGATGTAGTGTAGTGTAGTGTAGTATAGTGTAGTGTAGTATAGTGTAGTGTAATATGTGGCGTGTCATGGTGTGGTGCAGTATAACGCAGTACACTGCCTACACACCTACGGCACATGACGCTGCAGTCAGGGTGTGAGCGTATCGGTGCCCGCCTGGGTGTCCGGCGTTCTGGCGGCCGTGCATCCAGGTAGGGAGTCGGGTTGACATAAGTGCACTCCTCATCCAGCTCTCCCACCAATGACCCGCTAAAAATAGCGCCCCGACAAGAAATGGACAGGGGATCTCCTGACTAACGTGTTGTTTATTGTTCACAAGCTACGCGATTTGCCCATCGGTGCGAGCGGAGCAATGTTTCCACCCTACCTGGAATGTGGGGGACTGCATGTGTTAGTGAAAGGGAGTCATGGAGCTTTTAGGGGCCGTTTGTGTTTGTTTTGATGTTTGGCCAACATTACCACTGAGCTTATCTTCAGGCGGTAGATATGGAGCCCAGGCATTTCCGCGGGTCGCTCTCAGTGCGCTGGACACGGTGGATTGTCTACTCGACATGAACATTACAAAGAACCAATTCGTCCAGTGGAGAGCTTTTACTCGACTCTGCTCTTCCATCGCAGTCCGCAGCGTCATTCTACCAACACGCAGTTGAGCCTTCACGATCATCATTTCAGCTATCTCAAGGGCCCAACTCGTCACGACCAATCCTGCACGTACGAAGTTGTTGGGAAATTCCAGCTATGTCAAAACCGTGATAAACCAAGACCGACACGTAGATGTAAAAGTCTGTGGCCTGGCGAAGGCACGCAAGTTACTGGTGTCCGACGCCTTAGAAGTGGTAGGCAGCAAGAGGACCATTTGTTATAACCTACCATGTGGTAGCAGTACGCCAAACTCTGTATGTTGGACGCGCACGTCGGCGCGCACGACCTTGTCTGACCGGGACTGGGACTGTGGGCAACGTACGAAGCAGAGCGGGACAAGTGGTTGCCCCGACGCAACCACTACGACTTTGATAAACGCACTCCGGGGCTCTTCAAAGATCAATAGCTTGTGTTCGAAGACATACTATTGTTATGGCGAGGGGTCGAATGGCAAAGACATACTCTTCTGCACAGGCAGCGCGCGGAGGTGTAGACAAGGACGTATACCTCTTCGTGTTGTGCAACCATCAAAGCGCGAGTGGAGTGAACCAAAGAATACGCATGCGGGGAAACAGCGTAAAGTACTGCCGGACGGTGTAAGCACCACTTACCTGGACAGCTGACCTGACTGCCAACGACTTTTGTACTATGATATTATGTGTTGCAGTGAAGGCGAAATAAATGCAAGTGAAACAAACTGTATGCCAATGTCATCTCATTGACCATTCATTTATGGAATGGGGTAAATACGCCTAGAACAGGCAAACACGGAAAGTTATTACCACCAACTGGTTGTGATAAAAACACCAGGGCTGGGCCTGGTCCGCCCAGTCGAACACCATGACAACGTGACGCCCTCTATCCCGCTGGGTTAAGTAATACACGCAAAACTGCCCGCACACAGCCGTGTCCAGACGCAGCCGCCGATCATTCCACGTTCAGTGGTGTGTTCTCCGGTTGAGCCAAGCGGTAATATCAGCACGGATAGGTGACAGTCCGTAAGAATCCAAGTATTCTCCCTGGAGACGGAATGGCTTCGGGCAAACGTCAATGAAAACGCTCACACAGTGTTGCCCAAGGCGGAGCCACTCGGCGAAGGAGGTGGTCCTGAGTGTAGACATCCCCCTACCTCCAACACTCACACGCACGGTGTCCGTGTCCGCCGGTGCGGCGCGTCGCCTGTTGCGCCGTGTCTATGGTATTTAAGTGGCAAAGTCACAGAGTACGTTTCGGCTTTCCGTCATTAATTTGGCAAACCGCATCTCCAGGTGCAAATCCCCTTTCTGGACCAGGTGGCCCTGTGATCGTCGTGGAATTTGAATGTCAAGTCGAAACAAAACAGCGCCCTGTCATTGGCGAACGTGGTGCGGAGGATGTTGTTCCATTCGTCGTGGAACACATTTCCCGTGTTGGTAAAGAGGTTCATGTACGTTACGACGAAATTCACGTTATCAAAGTCGGGTGTCAGGGGCTTGGCAGGAATTTGACGCCCGCCGTCATGCAAGACAACTGTTAAGAAAGTACGTCAGATGCAAGCAAGGGTCCCTGACATAACACAAACACTAAATTGTCCCGACACTCACCCAGTTACTGCGCGCGACCTGACGTCACAGCAGCCAGACGATAGCGAAGCGATTTTTTTTAGGGTAGGGAGATCCACTCTTCTTTCGCTAATTGACGCACAAGATTTTGGATACTTTGATACATGTGCATTTAGTGTTGCTTGATCATTTTTCGGCGCGACGTAACCAGACGGGCACTTGCAAATCAGGTCACACAATAACACAGGACGCAATCACAGACTGCACTCATATACGGCATTTATCTGATATAAATGTAAACAAAGCATTTACTGAAGTGTACCCTATACATATTTCTTCAATTTTCATTAGTTAGATCGACCGTTGGTCTTGTTATTTCTTTGATAACTGTGGAAAATTAAAGCCTTCAAAATCTCCGTTGTAGATCATGACGTCACTCCACGCTCAAGAATATGAACGTGCTGATCTATTCGATGTTTGTTGATAAATGATTTCATGTATTTTGCTGTGGAAAAATATGCTGCACTGAATTTATGAGAAATTTGTAGACCTGGGTTAGCATGTTTACAAAGTTGGAATGGCATAAGTAGTCATATATTGTTTTCCTTTTGTATTATGTAAGAGAAAACGTTACATGTTTGTAATATTACTTACCGAACGTTACCGATGTTGTTTGTGTTAATGTGTTTGTATTAAGATTGTGTAGTACACTGACATAGTGTTTATTTCATCAGTTTGTGATACGATCATTAATGCTATTTTATCTCTTTCTGTTTTTACAGAACGCACGTGTATTCAAGAGAATACAGTGTTTGTTAAGAAAAAATCTCCGTAATAGTTGTTAACTTCATTACTTTCCGACCAGCAACGAAGTTTGTGTGGAAGTGCTGGAAATGAAAAGCGTTTTTATCGTAGGTCCCGTTCAAGGCCGTGTTGCTCTCGCATCCCTCGAACAAACCCCAAAACAGGTTTTGCTCGTTGACGAGGGTGTGCCCTGATGCCTTTGGGCATGGGGACATACTTGGCCAGCAAGTGACGGATGCGGTGCTTGGCAGGGGCTTTGTCCAACATCAAGGCAAACGCGTCCTTCAATGGGGTGAGTCGGATGCGGTCGGTCACGTTTTTGAGCAGGTGACAGCGTTGCGGGAATATGTCGCAGTGAAGGCGGTCCAGTATGTCTACCGACCGATTTCGGCAATGAGGTGCAGTCTTTTGGAAACGACTGGTCCTTTCATCCATCCTGTCATCCTGTACTTCCCTTTCTTGTTCACCAGCTGCAACAGAGGCACCAGCGTGTCTTCCACCACAGGTGGCTGGACAATGTCCGTGTACACGTACAGCGTTATTGTAGTCGCTTGTAAATCTTCGGCCCCGACGTGTATCAGATCCGCCGTCCCCATTATCCAGCGGTACGACAAATTCAAAAGCTGCTGCAGATGCGGGCTGAAACCGAGCACCAATTGTTTCCGAAGGCGTTTGGCGTATTTCCGCTGCACATCATCGAAACTGGAGGGGATGTTCGTGTCGGTCAACAAGCCTGTCAGGGCATTGGCGAGCGCGTTGGGCGATGGGTAATAACCTTCTGGTGAGGATAACTTGTGCTTAGCGCGGTGCGGATCATCTTTGGAATCTACGACATACCGCACTCCGCATTGCTGCACGTTGAACCAGGTGAGGGGCTACCATATTTCTTCCAACCCACATTCCCAGCAGTCACGCAAATGCATGGGCTGTGGCAGTTTCGTGGTGAAATGCGCCAAGTTATTATTGAGGAAGTAGCGGAGACAGTTGTTACTGGATAGCGTCACGTAAAACATGTTGGTGGGACGATTTCCTCTTTCCACCCCGCGCGGTATTTAATACGGACTCCACTTCCACGAAGGAGCGATGGCTGGAGACGGACGCAGTCCCGGTCGCCGCTGTTGTCGCCGCGTGGGTCCGCGTGGTGTGGTGCAGGCGGTGGTAGTAGTGGTGGTGGTGGTGCTGAGTAGCCGAGACCGGGCGCGCAGAGATCGTGGTGTGGAGGATTTTCTAGGCCGGGGTGGTGTGTCCCTCTGTCCCCGCACCCACACACGGCAGCGATCGCTCGATTGCTCGGTGTCGACTCATCATGTCCGGCTGCGTACCCAGTCTCGCGGGATGTTAATGGCTCTCAGCCTGCAGGTGAAGTCCTCCCGGCCCGTGAGTTGGAAGTGTTGTCTTTCATACAATGGTCGTAGACCAAGTCGATCATGTTACGGTCGGGGACGGTCTTTCCATGGAAGGTAGGTTCTCCGCGGTCCGTCCACCCGCTGGTGGGGCTTTGTTTGACATACTTTGTCAACGCTCCCGTCGAGCAGGCTCACCTGCCATTGGCTGTCCATAGCCCATACCACGACCCGGTTACGAGCGTAGTACCGTCGAGCGGACCGACACGCGGGCCAGACTCACTTTGAGTCCTTGTTGATGAGCTGCGTTGAGCAAGGGCTGCACGCCGCTGTAAGCTGCTAGGCTGTCCGGCTCATAGTGCACTACATGGAGAGTATCATCGACAGGGTCTTGGTTGTTGATTGCGTGGCTGACCCCGCCTCCCGCCCCCTCTGCTGCTGCCGGAAAGGTGGCTGGCGGCCGGTGCGAGGCATGGTCCCGTGTCGTTCCTACGTGTGTCTGATGATAAATATAGGTGTGGTCTGGCGGAATGCACGGTCGAGAGTGTGTTGACACCAAGACAGCGTATTTTTTAGGATTCGAATCCCAGTGTTGTCGAGTTGGGAGACGGTCTTGTCCCCTCCCCACTGCGCTGTGTGACTCAGAAGCTAGCCAGCCAATCAGCACGGCCACACGCCATGTACGGCCGCCAGAACGGCACACAAAAAGGCCGGCACTGGCTATACTATACTATAGTATACTATTTACCATACATAAAAAACACTATATAATATACTATACGACTACAATACTATACTATACGACTATTATACTATACTGTGTGACTGGTATACTATACTGTACTTTGCACTATACTATACACTATACTATACTACACCATTCTATATATTATACTACATTGTACTACACTGTACTACACTATACCATACTACACTATACTAAACTACACTACATTACATTGCACTACACTACACTACACTACAATATACTACACTACAATATGCTACACTACAATATATTACCGTATACTAAACACTATGCTGTGCTGTGCTGTGCCTGCCATGCCATGCCATCCCATGCCCTGCTATGTTATGCTATGCTATGCTGGGCTATTACATGCTAAGTATGCTATGTCATGCCATGCCATGCCATGCCATGCCATGCCATGCTATGCCATGCTGCGCTATGCTGGGCTATGCTGTGCTATGCTGTGCTATGCTATGTTATACTATACGATACTGTTACATTATACTACACATCAATAACGCCACTTCAATGCGCATCGACCGTACCTTCCCTGCAGCAACCTGTGGAAGGCCGTGGGCCTCCCCTGGGCTCTGCGCGGTTTCCTCCAACCATTATGCCTGCCGCCGTCGTATAAGTGAAATATTCTTGAGAACGGCTTAAAACACTAATCGAATAAATAAAAAAATAAATGCAAAAACGGCTATGGAAAAATATACTACTATACTACACGACAATTCACTATACTATTCAAGTCCAGTTCATGCTGGCTTCCTCTACGGCCGTACGTAGAAAGAACTGACAGCAACCTGCGTATGATTGTGGGATTTCCACTGCTCTGCCCGGTCGAAGTACGGCGTAAAACACCAATCAAATAAAAAAATATATACGCTACACTATACCTATACTATACTATCATATGCTATACTATACTATACTATACTATACTTATACTACACTACAGTATACCACACTACACTACACTACACTACACTAAACTACAATATACTTTAATATATCATACTATACTATACTATTCTTTACAAGATTAGACTAGACCAGACCAGACTAGACTAGACAACACCACACCACACCACACTATTGTTCTATACTATACCACACTACACTTCTACTACACTACACTACACTACACTTATACTACACTTATA